>NW_006159696.1:662000-682677 GCF_000334495.1 Tupaia belangeri chinensis
CATTCCAGGAGGCCCGGAGGACTCGCAGAGGTCGCCGGGAGGCGGAGCCCGGGAGAGCCGCGGCGAGCGGCGTGTGAGGGGCGTGGCGGAGCGCCGGGGAGGGCGGGGCCTGCTCTGGCACGTGGCGGCGCGTGGCAGCATCTGGCAGGTGGCGGTTCGCTAGTCAGAGCCCAAGCCTCCGAGGCTCCTTGCCCCGGGGTTTGAAGGTCAGGTGCGCCTAGTCCAACCCCGCCCTTGAGCACGCACTGGGCGCTCCCGCACACACCTACAACGAAGAGCTCCTCACGTTGGCAGACAGTACGTCACGTTCTGAGAATCTCTGCTTGGGGCCCAGCAACTACAAGCAAATAAAAGTCCTCTCCCATCCCTGGAAAATGATTCGTCCTGTTTTTCCAAAATTAACCTCTTCCCAGATTCCTTGCACTACCAGATTTACCTGAGACCCCCCTGTGTAAATGTTAGTTGTAGAAGCCATAAAGTGTCGAGTCCTTAAATATCAAACAATGGCTGAAAAAGTATTTAAATTCCCTACATCCATGCAACAGAATGCATTTTAGCAATTTAAATGTCATGTGTTCAAAGAATTCTTAGCAACACGGAAAGATGTTCACAATAATATCATTAAGAGAGAGAAGCAAGGGACAGCCTCTACAGAGTGACACTACTTACGTACTGCATACTTTCTGAAAAAGAAAAGAAATGTACCCACTTATTGCAACACTAGAGTGTGGCGTGAGGGCGATTTGGTTCTCTTTCATACTTTGGGTATATCCTCATGGCGTCCAAAAGGGACAGTTATGTTCCTACTTAGAAAAAAAAAGCAAGTTGCGTCAGTAAATACATAAACGTCTGTTAAATACATGAGTGAATTCGGGTGTACTCTCCCCATTACACGTTCGGCTGGCCTGTGTTAGTGCTTGTGAAATGGAACGTAAGTGTGAGCATTCATTCTCGCTCTTTCCCCATTCCCTTCCTGCCTCCCAATCTTCATTTCCTTTGTTTATTTATCGGGTAAACATTGGTTGCAAGCCCGTTTGGAGCCAGGCAGTGTGCTCTCACTGGCAAGACAATGGAACTTACAGTCATAGTCACCGCGGTATGAAAATAATAACAGTAAACAAATGCAAAATTATCACCATAAGTCACATTGACAAGGTTACATAGTACTGTAAAACTAATTGATGTGATTAATAAAGCCAGGAAAGTGTTCCCCAAGGAACTGCCGCTGAGCTGAGAACAGGCTTGATTAGGCAGAAAGTATTTCAGACAGGTAACTTGGTGTGCGTAGGTTCTGCCCTGAGAGGAAGCGGGAGAAATGAGACAAACTGAGACTAGAACAGCCGGACCGCAAGAGTACGGAAGAAGCAGCTTTGAGATGAAGTCCACGGACTGAGAGACAGACGAAGCTCACGCAGCCAGAGCGGCCGATTCAAGTACGCTGGGAAGTTCTTGATGTGTTCATCAAAGAGATGGTGAAGTCAAAAGTCATCTGAGAAGACCCGTTATCGGAAGAAGGCCAGGTAGCTGTAGGGTAGTCTAGATGGCAGGAGGTGGGGGGGGGTGGGGGGGGGAGTCAATGATTGAAAGAAAAGCATCGAGAAAGATTCCTAAGTTTCTGGCTTGTGGTCAAGGATGAGTGTTGGTGTTGGCTTCTTCACGAACACAAGAATCTTGGAAGAGGACCAGGGAGGGATGGGAAGGTTACAAGAGCAAGCTGTCTAGTTGAAGAGATGCCAAGGTAGTCAGATACACACAGCTGGCGCTCAGCTAGGTAAGAGGTGAGTCATGACAGGGAGTGTTGACCCTAAGGCGTGGCTGTGGATGGGTTAGCCCGAGGCCTGAGGGGAGGAAGGAAGCGAGGGAGAAGAAAACAGGGCCTGGAGGTGGCCTTGAGGAACTCCAGCATTCAGTGACCATGAAGAGGGAGATGGGCCTGAGAAGGAGCTGCCAGGAAGGGAGAAGGAAAACCAGGAGGGAGGAAGGGGGGAAAAAGGTGTTACTGATAATATTAAATGTAAGACGTAAGATGAGGCTTAAAATCCTGGCATACTAGAACCAGAAGTAGATTAGAATGGGCCGCGGAAGGAATGAGAGATGAGAAACTGGAGCTGGTGAGATGGGAGAGTTGGGCAGTGAAGAAAGGCGCAAGCGTATTTTGCATCAGATGGGAAGACGGCTGAGAGGGAGGGGTTGAACGAACATGGAGAGAAGGGATAAATGTGCGTTTCCTGGGAGAGCACGGGTGTGACTGCACACGCAGGCAGACGAACTGACGGGTAGCTCCGACTCCCCACCCGATAGATGCAAACCTAGAGGTAACAAAAGACAATACAACCTTCAGGGCAGTTGTGAAGTGAGGGGAGTAGCCAGGAACAAAGCCCCCAAGATTGTGCCCACTACTATAACGCCCCTGTTTCATTCAACAGGGAGATCTCGTTTAGCATCAGCCTACCCTTGATATCTGCTTCCAACTATTTTTATCTACAATGAACACCCCACACATTTTTGTGTGCATGTAATTTCAGAAAGCATTTCGTGACTTCTGTTATAATCATCTCTGATATTCTAAAGATTCGGAATGCTTTTTATAATCCAAATATGGTGCTGAGACTCCTTCCTTCTCATAGAATTCATCCTCGTCAATCTATTGGGATTTTTTGTTAACCTGTTGGGAGCTGATTCAGAAAAAGAAGAAGAGCTAAGGGATTCAGGAGAGTAGGGACAGCTGGCCCTTGGGTCTCTCTGAGTCTGAGGTAGAAGAGAAGAGGAGGCAGCAGGCTTCTTAAACCCAGTCTCTGCTGGAGCCTGGAGAAGTGTTTAGGTAGATTTCACACCCTGTCTAGAATACCTCTTCCGTGCCATCTCCCCAGACTACACATGCACCAGCTGCACTGCACATGGCATTATGACGAAGGTGTCAGATTCATCTCACCAAGTTGTTCAGGGTGAAGAAACCAAAAGTGGAGACTTTATCCCATTCGTAGTTCCCTGACCTCATCTCAGGAGTGCAGAGTTGTTTGGGGCAGGGATGCAGTACTTACTAAGGCCTGCGTGAGGCTGTCCCCACAGACATGCTCTCTCCCCGTCCCCTGACCTCATCTAGTTGCTGTCTTCTGCTAGTTTTGCTTTCAAGCCTCCCAGTCTGGTTTCCCACCCACATCCCTGGTCAAGTCCACTCCATCCACAGGCGGAAGAGTTTCAGCACCTCGGTCAGACACCTCCTGACTCCAGGAGGCTCTTAGCAGCTCTTTCCAAGGTAGAGCCTCTGGCCCCCTAAGAAGCAGGACAGACCTTAGTTAAATTAACAAGGAATCCCAACAGATAGAGCAAAGATAGGTATTCAAACTACAAAGTGATCTCTCCAACTGCAAGAACTATGGCTTATTTCCTCAGGGGTGGGACAGAACCGTGGATTACTGAGCCCTCCAATGCTCCTGGGAAGATGCTCTTGCTCCTTGGAAACTTTTTGTTCACAACTCAAACAAAGGGAGACAGAAGTGGCTGATACTCCGATTTGACGTTGTAAGTGGTGTCCCATCTTTGCTTCTAGGTACACACCAGAGAGACATTTAAGATAGTCAAGCCTATTTATTGAGTGCATCTGCATGCTATTTTTAAAAGTTCATCATAATTATTACCCTAAGACAGTGGTTTTCAGGTCGTGGCCCCAGACCAGCAGCATCAACATGACCCAGTTACTTCTTAGAAATGTAAATTCTCACAGTCGCCCGAGACCTGCTGAATCAGAAGCCCAGGGATCTGCGTTTTCGCGATGCTGCCCAGTGTTCTGATGAACATTGACTTTCAGGCCTGTCCATTCAAGTCATCACATGACCGTTTCAAACCACCCACACGAAGGCCCCTCTTCTGGAGCCCCCTTCTGCAGTGGTTGAGGGTGGAGTCCAGACTTGTGCAGTTTTTGCAGGAACCAGGTGCTCCTGACGTGCAGCCAAGACTGAGAGCCAGTGCCCTAGGAAATCCATCATATGTCCTGTTCTTTAAACTGTCAGAGCAGGGGCCAGCAGGTGTTGTCGTGGTTTAGGCACTGGACTCCCACATGGTCAACCATGCTTCAAGTCCCAGACCTGGAGGCTTAAAACTGACGCCAGGTGCCTGTGTGTGCCTGCCCAAAATCCTAAGAAGAAAATGGAGGAGAAAGGGTTGCCGTGTAACTATCCCCCCAGGGGATGATTTCTCACTTTCTGTCTCTCTGGTGAGTGCATGCGCCCTATAGCAAAAATCTCGCTCAATAAATAAACAAATAAATAAATAAAATCTCAGTGCAAACTGACAGAATAGCCTACTCTTCACTAGCTTTCATGCTTTCGCTTTTCTCTTACCTTTGCTGTCATTGTTGTCAAATAGGTATCGCCTCTCCCTTGAGGGAACATTTGCCTTGTGCTGAAAGGAAAACAGCACCTCATCATAGGCCCCTGTCCCTTGGGTGACATTAGAGAGGACCCATCTCCACCCACATCTGCTCCCACCTTCCCCTGCTTAGACAGATCTATGTCAGACCGTCCTCTCTCCGTCCACACCTAGTGTCCTAATCTGCTTGAGCTGCCATGAACAGACAGCGTAGACTGGTGGCTTACACAAAAGAAATGATTTCCTCACAATTCTGAAGCTGGAAGACTGAGATTAGGTGGCTGCTAGCATGTGGGCGTCTGGCAAGGGCTCTCTTCCTGGTTTACAGATGGCCGCTTTCTCGTGCTCATAGGGCACAAGAGTGAGGGCCCTGCCCCGTGGCCCCACCTAACCCTAAGTAACTTCCAACGGCCCTGTCTCCTAATGCCATCATGCTGGAGGGGGGCTTTCACGTGTTAAGTCGGGGATGGGGGAGAGGCAGAATTCGGTGCCCAGGCAGTGAAGATATTCGATACTCATCTCCAAGGGAAACGATATAGGGAATTGAATGAGAAGAAAAGAATATATGGTTGAAGTTATTTATAATAAGTAAAATCCTTGGTGTTGCTTTAAATTAGCATCTATGTGGGAGAGAAAGCTTTTGGCCAGACCTCTCAGCATGGATACCTGGCGCCATTTATAATTCTTACCTAAAAATTTCTTTGAGCCCAGTGAATGTTTGTGATTTACAGCTTCTGTAATGCAGAACATTTGCCTAGGCCTTCTTGGAGGTGAAAAGAAGCAGGCCCCTGCTAGGGCCCCCTCGGGCGTCCTTGGGGAGGGCCACCCCGCTCCCGTCTCCATCTCCACCTCTGCCTGCAGACCTGCCTTTCCCCTCAGCCATAAAACCACAGCTTGTGCTGCACTGGCAGGTGTTCCAACAGTGACTCAGCGGTGGGGTGTCCCCTGTGAATTCCCAGCCTTAGCTGAAATTCCTGCTTGTCCTTGGCTGACTTTAGAAAGCTTTTTGTGGCATCTCTAGGTAACAAGAAGAAGATTCTGGTGTCACCAGAGATTTGAAAACTGTTGTCTGTGAGCGGCAGAATTTTGGGCCTCTCAAGCAGGCAAGTATCCCTGTCCCTGCCTTGTAGGGACCTCTAATGGGCAGGGTCATTTGCAGGTCCCACACTCCAGCGGCGAGCCCTGAGGCCCTTCAATACTCCTGAGAAGATGCTCTTGCTCCTGGAAAGCAGAGGTTAAAAGACAATTGGGTGAAGGAATTTTCAACTGCTCTTTAATCCTGTTCCTGAAGCAAATTTCCAATGACTAGAAATTCACTTCTGAGGCTAGGTTCATTGTCTGTCCTGCCTGCAGGATTCTGAGCCAGCCTGTGTCTTGGTGATTAATGTAGCTGAATACCACATGGTTCATGGCATGGTTCAAGTCCCTGACCAGGCAGCTTGAAAAACTTACCAGGCACATGTGCATGTATGTGCAAAATCCCCAAAACAGACAGAAATGGAAGAGAAGAGATTGCAGTGTGACCATCCTCAATAGAAGATGCTCCCTTTCTTTCTCTCTCTCTCTCTCCTCTGCAAGCACACACACACCCTCTAGCAAAATTGTAAAAAAAAAAAAAAAAAGCCGCCAAGATTCATTCTCAGAAAGGGCAGGCACAGGTTATCTGAGTTCAAGCCTCTCGGGGGACTGGGAGTAGGCAAAAGAGAATAGGGTTTTAGGACTTGGGAAAAGGCAGAGGGTAGTGCAATAGGTCTTCAAGGTAAGGCCCTTTCCCATGAGGGACAGATACACAGGAGGTAAGTGAGCATTCCTTTCCAGACCTCAGGCAGAGCATTCTCCAACGAATGCTTGGGGGTAAGCAATCCAGAGTAAGATACTGGAGAGATGCATTTCTGGGTGTGCTAAGCCATAAAGCCTGGAAAAAGTCTCAAACTCAGACCCCATCCCAACTCTCCTCTCCCCTCCCCTCCTGCAATATCTATTAGCTTAAAAAGCCCAAATGTGGTTGGCAACTGCGTGTCAGAGGCCAGAACTTCTCTGTGGCAGTAACAGCAAATGGAGATGTCATAATCTCTCTTCTCAGAGGCAGGGCTACAGCATGAGCTTCTCTCCAGCCTGAGTGCCAAGCAAGGTCTACCAAGGGGGGTTGCCATTGTGGAGATGAAGGCCACCCAGTGTCAAATCTCCTGCGAGGGCATACACCCATACACTTTGGAGGAGGATGCACTGACGTCAGGATCTAATGTTGCATTTGGTTCACTCTGACAGCAAGGTGGGGCATCGGAATGTAGGAGGCAGGATTTCCGCCAGTGTTTCAGAGGTCTGTAGCTCAAGAGGGAGACTAGACAGGACCAAAAAAATAAGCCAAAGGAATAAAGCAAATATTGAGAGCTGGTCCCTGGGGCATAGATTTTAACCAAAAGAAAGGAGGGGAACCAGCAGTTAGCGTAATGGCTATGTCGCTGGACTCCCACATAGTCGACCGCGGTTCGTGTCCCGGACCCGGTGGCTTAAAACTCACGCCGGGCGCGTGTGCGTGCGTGCCCAAGATCCCGAGAGGAGAACGGAGGAGAAGGGATTGCGGCGTGACCATCCCCCCTGGGGGGTGATTTCTCGCTTTCTGTCTCTATGTCTCTCTCTGTCTGTCTGGCGAGCGCACGCGCCCTACAGTGAAAATCTCTAAAAAAAAAAAAAAAAAAAAAAAAAAGAAAGGAGAAGCAAATAAACAAAAAAAAAAATTGAAGTGAAGTTCCTCTGAGGACACTAGCCAAGGCCACTTCTCCACCCAAACGGTCCTGTAGCGTAGAGTTCTGGGCGAGACATTGAGGAGTGCAGAAGCAAAGGGCGAGTTCGATTCTCCAGGGGTGCTCAGCTGACACTTGAAGTCACAGGTTCACAATGACACAACAGTGGACATTTCTGTAGAGTCCTTGTCAGCCCAGGTAGACAACTAGAGGGATGTATCTAGGAGCTAAGGTTCTCCTGGGCAACTTGCATGGAAAGATGGAGTTCAAGGCCATTGAAGGAGGCCTGGGACAAGCAGGGAAAGGACTCTGGGGCCCAGTGAGGCTGGTAGAGGTCAAATATTGGGTCATTGGGGAAAGCCGTGATCCATTTTTGCACAGAAAAACACTTCATGACTTTCCCAATGACCTAACGTACTGGGGCAAAATTTACACAGGGAGGAAGAGTTTTTGGTTCTTTAGAACTGAGAATGGTCATAAATGCAGATTAGAACATGCAAGAGGGGGGCCAGCAGGTGGCATGGTGGTTAAGGTGTTGGACTCCCACGTGGTCAACAATGGTTCAAGTCCTGGACCTGGTGGCTTGCTTTCTCACTTTCTCTTTGTTTCTCTTTCTGTCTTTCTCTGGTCAAATGAAAACATTAATAATAACAACAAATAAAATCAAATACATGGATAGAGAGAAATGGGGTGAGACTGTAGAGTTTAAGTTGTGACGCCCCTCAGTCTGTTCACAATGTGTACAGCTGGTCTGTAGCAGAAGCAGAGGTCACTCGTAGTGAGTAGTCAGGGAACTGTGAGCCTTTCGTGTTCAACTAGTATCCGAGCCCAGGGTGGGCCTGTTTCCAGCTGCTGCCCCGGCATGATTATTAATAGTGTGTACTGCTCAAAAGAAGTACCCGGGCTTGCGTGCCTGGATTATATGGCCACTTTTCTGATGTGGTGAACCCTCTGGCCAGAGCTGGCTTCATGGGCTTGATCTATGCAGCTACCTGGACCCTTGCTCTCAGAGAAGGCCTGCATTTAATGCTTTGCTGCGGCTGCCATCTTGAAATTCTTATGACTGCATCTTTGGATCTGTGATTTGTAAGTGAAGTTTGATGGTACTCCAGAGCCTACGCACAAGCGGAGGACATACACCATCAGTAGCACGTGCACCCCAGGCTTAGGCCACATGCGTGACCTGCAGCTGGCCTGGCTGCCTGGTGTGTGCACACATCAGGGACAGTCTGGAGATCCTGCAGGGCCTTGGAGGGACACTGGTGCCAGAACACAGCCCAGATTGCCATCGGCTACAGCAGCAGCAGAAGTAGAAGCAGCAACGATGAACACAATGGTCATAGCCCAGAGAGAAGGGGCCGTGCCGGAGACCCCGGTGGAAATGTCTTCCCATCATTCTCAGAGCCCATCCCTGGGGCATCTGCACAAATTTTAACTTCTAGGCCTGAACTCCAGGACAGAAACTGTCTGCATTCAGGTAGTAAACTTTGTTAGCTACAGAATTGTACATTTATTACAAAATAAAGCAGCACAGACATCGCAGTGAAGCATATCAAAGAGTTCTTAGAGCTCCTCAAAGACTTTGGAATATCTGGTTTTGAAATCTGTTGCAACATTGCAAAGTAAGTATCCACAAGCTTAGAAATAGGAATTAAGATGATCTATTGCTGCAGTCAATGGAATGGATACTATTTTTCTTTTCTTTTTTATTGCCAGAAGGGATATGCACTTGCCAGAGAGCGAGAGAGAAAGCACACTTCCTCCCAGTGGGATGCGGTCACCATGATGCAATCCCCTCTTCTCCATCTCTATTCTGTGGGGATTTCGGGCATGTACACACATGCACCTGGAGTGGCCCCCAAATTGTCAGGGTCAGGGTTAGAACCACAGTCAACCATGTGGTTGGAATACAGCTTCCCTTAACCACCAGGCTACAGGGCCAGTCGAAATAACACTATCTTCATATGAACCTATCTGTAAATAACTACCTTTAAATAAAGCAATTATTGGGAAGAAAGTTTAAAATGAAGTGTTTCTTGTGACTTGAGATACAGTGATATAGCAATCACACATAAAGAGATGTTTTGAATTTTATAGACTATGAAGTCATTTGTTGTTCAACTTTCACAAGTTATAGGAAATGCTAGAGGAAATGATAAAATGCCATTATTTCACGTGACATTTGAAAATCACACAACTTGGCCCAGCTGCAGTCACATGCACTGGCTGATACTACTGCTTGACAGGTTGAGGTGGCACAGGAAGCCCGGGTTCAATTCCCAAACTGGCCAAGAAAGTGCGTAACTATAATCCCAGCTAAAGGGGAGTTGAGGTAGGAGGATAGTAACACAGCGAGATCCTATCTAAAAACACCAAGTTACAACTTACATGTAGCTAAATTGTATGAAGAGCAAAATCTGTTTTAAAAAAATTCCTAGAGAATCATCCAATCTTGGGCCAGCTCACTGGCACGGTGGTCACACACTGCTCAAGGGAAGCTGGATCTCACGTGACGACTATGGGAGTGGCAGGAGTGCACAGGTCTGAAGGGCTGGGGGGCTGGGCAAAGGGAATCATAGCATGGCCCGACCCTGAGCAGGATGCTTCTCCCTCTCTCTATCTCTCCGTCACTGTCACAGGGGCGTGTATGTACTTTATTCTGAACGAAGTAAACAATTATAGAAAGGATCTTTAGTTCCAAATATACTAAAATTGGGAAGTAATATTTTCTAGACACACTGGACAGGTAAGGAGAATTGACCACCAGGATGTTGCAGACCTGTTGGGCCCACTCCCGGGAAGATGGAGGCGACGGCTGCCCCAGGGCCTGCCCCGCTTCCCGGTCTCCTTTGTCACTGTCTGTGCACTCTTGACTTTGTAACAAGGCTGTGAGGAGAAAGAGGTTACCTACCCAGGGGTGGGGAGGTGGGGCGGGTTGCTGAACCCATGAAAGTCCTCTGCCTGGAGCCACGATGATGAAAGTAAGTGGGGATTCCTAAACTTTCCTGCGACAGAAAGGAGAGAAGTAATGAGGAGGTAACCCAGGGATGTCCAAATATCCCCTGAATCCTGGAGCAAAACTGTGTATTTTGTTCTCGTCAGAATAATTGTGAAGAGATGAGAAATAAATTCGAGCAAGCCTTGGGTGTAATGCCTCCTCAGTCCTCTGCACTCCATTGTCCCCGGGTAGAACCCTGGAGGCTCGGTGCGGTGCGTCACCTTTAGTCCCGGTGGCCCATGGGGCACCTGTGCTCCTCCTCCAGCTGTGCCTGGCTTTTCCTCCCCCCGTGAGGCGAGTGGTATAAGCAGGTGCTCTGCCTCTTCCTGTCGTTCACTCACACACCACGGAGTGGGGAGGCCAGCTGGCTGTGACAAGGTGAACAACGGAGCCAACCAGAGGGTGGTAAACAGTCCGACTGCACATTTCTCCACCTCTGCTCGGGACCACAACACACACACACACACACACACACGCACACCTTGACTCTGTATGATTTATTCCCCTGCTTTAGTCCGTGAGGTGCAAATACCACCAAGAAATTATTTCTAAAGATGGCCATGAAGACTACTGTTTAACTTGTTTGGATTTTGGAAGCTCATCTCTTAATTTTTCTTCAACTATTTCTTACACTCTAAGTCCTAAAAGAGACAATTTTTATGGTTCAAAGGAGCCCACATTCTCTGGAAGATGGAAGATGAATTTTTGTCACAATGAAGTTATTGGAACTGAATAGAGTACAAGGGTGTTCACATACAAGAGTGCTTATTTTGGGGCCATCAGGTGGCGTGGTGGTTAAGGGTGCTGGACTCCCACATGGCCGACTGTGGTTCGAGTCCCGGATCTGGCAGCTTGCTTTCTCACTTTCTCACTTTCTCTCTTTCTCTCTCTCTCCCTGTCCCTCTCTGGTCAAAAATAAATAAATAAATAAATAAATAAATAAATAAATAAATAAATAAATAAATAAATAAATAAATAAATAAATAAATAAATAAATAAATAAATAAATAAATAAATAAATAAATAAATAAATAAATAAATAAAAATAAATAAATAATTCTCTTTTAAAAAATAATGCTCATTTTAAACATCTTCAACGTTTCTGCTGAGTTGGGAGGGAGTTGTATTCCAGGCCCCGGAAGGTGGAGAAGAGATAATGACATGGGCTTCCACGTGGCAATTCTCAGCAAGACCTGGTCTGTCTCTGTCCATTTGTGCTGTCACATTTGGGGAAGACGCTGACATCAGCCCCCTGCAGAGCAATCTCTCTGTGTCTTGGCTCCTAGTGTGCGTTAATTTAGACTGGACTGACCTCTTTCTCCCCCTTCTGGCACTGCGCAGAAGAACTAGCAAGTTCAGCAAGGAAAATTCCCAGTGACCCCCAGGGACCTCCATCCTTGGCTGGGGTTGGAGAGGACAGACAGCAGCTCGTACATAGGCCAACCTGCTTATGAGGTGACTCTGATCTGGGCCCCCCAATTCTGGAGGAGCTTCAGAAGATACTGAAGTTTTACCCAGGCCTTGTTATCCCCAACTTTTATTTTCTTCACTTTTCAAAAAATTATTTATTGGTCTTTCCACCACCTTTCTTTTCATAGTGCACATGGACGTCTTGGCTCATGCCCTCAAGAGCATCAATGATGCTGAAAAAAGAGGCCAAAACGCCAGGTTCTAATTAGGCCGCGCTCCAAAGTCATTGCTTTCTAACCGTGATGATGAAGCATGGTTATGTGGGTGAATTTGAAATCACGGATGACCACAGAGTTGGAAACATTGCTGTGACGCTCAGTGGCAAGTTAAACAAGTGTGGAGTGATCAGCCCCAGATTTGACGTGCAGCTCAAAGATGTAGAGAAATGGCGAAACACTCTGCTCCCATCCCGTCAGTTCCGTTTCATTGTACCGACAACCTCAGCTGGCATCAGGGACAATGAAGAAGCAAGATGGAAACATATGGGAGGGAAAGTCCTGGAATTCTTTCTCTAGGGACATAATACACACAAGCAAACAGTATGCCACAATGGACCCCACCGAAAAAAAAATATTTCTTCCATGAGAGAGAATGACAGAGAGAGGAAAGGACGGTGCACAGCTTAATTCCACCACACTGTCCCCATTCGGGTCATCTTCACTTAGTTCTTATTGAGGGAAAACCAACAGCAGTCAATGACAGTGACCTCCTCCTCCTTCTCCTCGCCCCTGTGAGATTCCAGAGAGACCCTTCCCGCCCCCTCTACTTGGACTACATTTGTCTCTTCCTGAAGACACAGCTGCCCTCCCAGGTGCAGGCCCTCATTCCCAGCACCGGGCCCTCCTATTTCAAGGAGCTTCGTGTTCCTCTGCTATTCCTCTGCCTCATCTCCCTGGGCATTTCCACATTTCCTGGGTTTCATAAACTTGGGGCACAGGTTTCCAGCCCAGATCATTCAATTATTCAAGGCAAATTCAATGTCCAAGACTGTGAAACTTGTGAACCCATGCAATATGAAAATGGTAGGGCTTGGGCCAGCCCTGTGGCCTGTGGTTAAGGAAGCCAGATCCCACATGGCTAACTCTGGCTTGAATTCTGGCCCTGTTGACTTGAAAAACATGTCAGACAGATTTGGACCCAAAAGTCCAGCATGAGGGACAAGTGGAGACGGGGTTGCAGCAGGAAAATACCCCATTGAAGGGAACTCTGTCTCTCTGGCAACTGCATGTGCTCTCCGGCAACTTATTTAAAAAATGGTGGGGCCTTTATTCAAAAAGCAAGAAAACATATCATAAAACAAACATATTTTCCTTTGAAATATCTTATTACTTATCAAATGTAATGGGATAATAATGATTCCCGAGGAACAATGTAAACCTACAAATTACCCCCCAAAATTCTCTTTTGGTGTCATAACTTTATATAATGCAAAACATAATAATGCTATATTAATATGGTGTTGTAATTTATCATGATTTTTTCTGGTTCACTTTTGTGCAAATTCATTTGTCAGGTCATCAAAATGTACAGCTTTAACAACTTTTTTAAAGACAACTTTTCTGTTGATATGACCGATCGCAGTGCCAGTTCTTGGTAAGTGCAAAATGTTGATGCTTTCTGACCATTGTATACTGAGGAGGATCTTTCTGCTGATGCAACTATTACCGTTTAGAATATTTCATGGGTTGTGGAAACATTGAGGGTTAATTTCTGATAAAATATTCCAAAATTAAGTGCTAGTACATCTTGATAGGATGATTCTTTTAAAAAATATTGTTTATTTACAATAAGGCATGTACACACCCATGTGGTAGTGACAGAGAGGCATTCTTCACAGGGTCCAGTCATGTCACAATCTCCTCTCCCCAGCCCTCAGCCTTCAGATCTTGGGCTTCCTCACACTCACCCAGCATGTTTCAGGTGGACCAGGCCAGGTCAACCATAGTACAGGCCAGGTGAACCATAGTCCCCAGGTGAACCATGGATCAGGCTAGGTGAACCATGGATCAGGCTAGGTGAACCATAGTCCCCAGGTGAACCATGGACCAGGCCAGGTGAACCATAGTCCCCAGGTGAACCATAGTCCCCAGGTGAACCATGGACCAGGCCAGGTGAACCATAGTCCCCAGGTGAACCATGGACCAGGCCAGGTAAATCACAGTCCCCAGGTGAACCATAGTCCCCAGGTGAACCATGGACCAGGCCAGGTGAATCACAGTCCCCAGGTGAACCATAGTCCCCAGGTGAACCATGGACCAGGCCAGGTGAACCATAGTCCCCAGGTGAACCATGGACCAGACTAGGTGAACCATGGACCAGGCCAGGTGAACCATAGTCCCCATGTGAACCATGGACCAGGCCGGGGCTTGGAACCATAGTCCCCAGGTGAGATTGGCTTCTCTTGAGCAGTGTGTTACCACTGTGCCACTGAGCTGGCCTAAGAACTAATAATTCTCAAGGAACAACTTTTTCTGAAAACGTTTTGCACTTCATACAGCTTAGTTTCATGAAAATTGAGTAACTCTCTATTTTTAGATAGAGTGTTGCTATGTTGCTAACCTCTTGCCTCAGCCTCCCACGTAGCTAGGAGTATAGTTATGCAAGTAACTCACTTTACGAGGCTAACATAACCTTATAACTTACGAGGCCAATAAAGAAAGAATTGTGTGTTAAATTCACATAAATATAAACATAAAACTTCTAGACAAAATATTGGCAAACTAAACTTGGGAATACATAAAAATGATAATTCATCATGATCAACCTTAATTTATCTCAGGAATTATGATTTAACATTAGAAAATCAAATAAAATAACCAACTACAGTAACTAAGAAAAAAATCATATGATCATCTTTATGGATTCTGCAAAAATTGCTAATTCTTAAACATGCAATCATGATTTAAAAAACACTTTCTGAATAGAAGAAAATTTCTGTGACCATTATAATGTATCTACTCAAAACAACAAACATCAGACTTACTGGCAAGGTGTTGAAAACTTTTCCTTTGGATTTAGAAATCAGATAAAGAAGCCCACCTCATTTCTAGTTCATTTTGTACGGACTATCCTAACCAATGCAATAAGGCAAGACAAGAAAGAAAAGGTATAAGAATTGGAAATGAATGACCAAAACTGTCATTGTTCAGAAATTATAACACAATTTAGGTAGATAATTCAAGAGACTTTAGAGATGAATTATTACGATTAATAAATAAGTTTAGCAAACTAATACAGTATAAAAATTTCTGTATGCTAGAAACATACAGAAAATAGAATAAAAAGATACTGAATGGGTTAAAATAACGTTAAAGGTATGAAGTACCCAGGTATAAATCTAACAAACAATGGAAAAACATTATAAAATTTGGTTGAAAAGTGTCAAAGACCTTAATACATAGGAAGATGTACCACGTTCATGAATTTGAAGACTCTGTGTCGAACACGTCAGTTCTCCCTAGATTTTTTTCTCCTCTATTTATCCTGTTGGGATTTGGGGCATGTGTGGACATGTGCACAGTGTTTCTCAAGGTGCCAAGGCCAGGACTCAAACTGCATGGTTGGCCACGTGGGATCTGGTTTCCTTAACCAGGGCTATGGACTGGCCCTCTCCCTAGATTTCTCTGAAGATTGAATGCTATGACTGTCAAATTTCCAAATAGGACTAGAATCCTACATACTTCCTTAGCCTTGGGTCCCATACTCCCACTTTCTCTTCAGTACTCTTTCCACACATGGAATCTTCAATGTCTTTAAAACAGTGCCTCTCTCACAACTGCATCCCTCTTTTATCATCTCCCACATCTATTACCTCTTTGCCATCACCAGGGGCGCCATGGCCACTTTCAGTCCCTGATTCTGTCAGATTGATTCTTGATGCTGCGAGGCTCTCAGAGTGAGAAAGCCAATGCTTTTTGGCTTAGAAGTGGTTGTCTTTAAGGCTAGCAGATAGAAAAGTCGAAGAAGTACACAGAAAATGTGGCAGAAATAAGATAAGGATGTGAGGGAGGGGTGGGAGAAGGGAAAAGAAGTACACAGGTGGGTTTGCTGCTGAAGTCCTTTCCCTCCTCCATCCCCCAGCAGTTGCATGCACTGATTTCCATGAAGGATGAGGAGCCAGCTAGGAGGAGAAAAGAAACAACTATGCAGTAGAGCAACTGGGCTTCTGGGCTGGGAAGCTGCGTGCGCTCCCTCGAAGTGTAACTCTGCTCTCAGCCCGTGGGAGGGCCAATGCCCTTTGAGTCTGCCTACATGACTTGCCTTAACCATTTAGGATGCAGAAGTAGAACTGTGTGGCTTCTGACTCTAGGCTTCCAGAGCCCTTGGAACTCCCTCTCCTGCCCTCTTGGAGAGTGAAGGACGAGAGAGCACAAGGTGATGAAGGCCCAGTGATAGCTGACAATCATCGGCAGCGTGAGGGAAGCCATTGCTGGCCATCAGGCCCTCCTTGAATAATCAGGTGATTCAACGTAGCCACAGCGTGACCCTAGAACCACTCAGCTGAGCTGACCCACAGCATCATGAGCAAATGAGATGGCTACTGTGTTAACCCCCTGCATCTGGGCTGGTTTGTTACCTGCCCATAGATAACTGAGGACTTCACTTAGGCCCATGGAGGCCAGGTGTCAGGGAGCCCTGAGTAGGGTGTGGCCGAGAAGAACTAGTCAGCAGGGTTCTGCAGCAGGACCAGGTGTTGACAGCATGCTGGTTTAGAGGACAGCCTGTAGCCAGCACTTCACGCCCACTCAGCGACTGAAAGCAACTGAAAGCAATCGTGTGGGGACTGAGAATCTACAGCTCGGTGAGGCTTTAGCAGGCCTGGCAGGTAGAGCAGGGCTGGATGGTTCCAGAAAGTTGTGAGAAATGTGGACTTTCAAGGATGCAGTCACGAGGGGGCTTGTGTCTGAATGGACGGACTATGTACTCATGTCACCAAATCCAGCCGCTGACGCCTGAGGATGTGGGTGCAGGAGACACTAACCTATTGGCCGCATGTCACATTAGCATATCCAGAGCCTCACATTGTCCTCATATCAGCTCTGAGAGATAGGTATCATTATGGCTCGGGTCCAAACAAGGAACTGGGTTTAGAGAGACGGGTTAACTTGCCCAAGATCGCCCAGCTCGTCAGTCTGGCGGAGTGTCACACTGAAACTCAGGTCTGGCTTTACTCACTACACAGCTGCCTCCTGGGAATCATACTGCTTTCCTCTGTACTTTCTAAGACGCGTCCTCTGGACCCGGCAGTGCTGTTCATCACATGGCCCTCAAGGTCACCCTGACAGGACTGAGGAGGTTGGGTGTAGTTCCAGTGGTGGCCACCAGGTGTCATGGTCACTGGTCAGATGCAGGGGGTAGGTCTGCACTGGAGGACCAGGACAGGCCTGTCATTATTCTTAGAAGGCCTTTCTTCTCTGCAGCTTGATAAAGGCAAAGAAGAACACCCCAGACAATGCACACCTCTCCTGCTCTCGTGGCCTCCTCCCTGTGTTTGCATGAGCCCTCAGTCCAGGAGAAGAAATCATATAGCTAGAGAGGTTAGGACCTACCTGGCTAACCAATTTCTGGACTTCTAAAAGATATGCTTTATTTGAGAAAATTTTCTTTTACAGATAGTGGACCACAGAGGTAAACTCAGAGGGGTGATGTAGATACCGAGGGGTGGTGCTTCAGACCACCCCAACCCTGAGCTGTTCCAACACAGGGCTTGTTTGTCCTTCTCCTGAAGCTCTGCCACAGGTTGGATGTCGGTGTTTGCATAAGTGACAATACAGATGATGACGAAAACAATAATGATGACCATTAACTTACATTGAGCACATCAAACATGCAGTGGACTGCCAGGTACTTGTTTATGTAATTCTTACCATCATTTCATTTTAACCGATGGGTTAACAACTCACCCAGCTGCCTACAGCCTCTTCCGTGCACAAATGGCAAGATCTATTCCTTTTTGACGGCTGACTAGTATCCCGTTGTGTAAATATATGTGTTTTCTTAAAAAAAAGATCCGTGTTTTCCTTAACCAGTCATCTGTTGATGGACACTCAGGCTGAGTCCACATGTTGGCTATTGTACGTAATGCTGCCTTGGGCGTGCAGAGATCTTCATTATACTGACTTCCTTTCCTGTGGGTGTATACCTGGAAGTGGGACTGCTGAATCGATATCGTAGTATTTAAGTTATGTTGCCATCAAGGAGAGGAGGAAGCATCACTCAGGGACTTTACCTCCTCTTCTGAAAATGGGGTTAGTATGATTTCAATTGTTTATGGGATAGTTGTATCATGTTATGTGGAATTATGCCTTTGTTCCTGTCATTATTTGAAGATTAAGTATGGTTTAAAAATACACATGTAGAGGGGGCCTGGCAGGTGGCATGGTGTGTGAGGGCGCTGGGCTCCCATATGGTCAACCGTGGTTTGAGTCCCAGACTTGGCGGCTTCCTTTCTCACTGCCCCCCCCCTTCACTTACTCTGTTCCTCTCTGATCACATTAAAATAAGTAAAGTGATAAAGTTTAAAGATTCTTCAAAAAACATACATGTGTAGACGTCATGTTGATAAGAGGTAGGTTTGTGATGGCTAATTGCATGTGGGGTGCCAGATAGTTAACTAGAGTTCTGGCATCTCTGTGAGGTGTTTCCCAGTGAGATTAGAATTCGAATTGGCAGACTGAGTAAAGTAGATTGCTCTTTCTAACGTGAGTGGCGGCATCCAATCTTTGAGGGCCTGAATAGAACAGAAAAGCAGAGGGAGGGAGAACCTGCTCCCTCTCTGGCTGACTGTTGATCTGGAACCTTGGTCTTCTGCCTTTGGACTGAGGCTGCCGCCACTGGCTCTCCTGGTCCTCCTGGTCCTCAGGCTTCTGGACTCAGGCTGGACATCTGTCACCTGACCTCCCGGGTCTCCAGCTTGCAGATGGCAGATCATGGGGCTTCTCAGCCTCTGTAACCACGTGAGCAAATTCCTTATAAACATATACACCCAACTGGTCTTTTCTGGAGAGCCCTGAGTAATACAAGACAGACCTGTCAGTTGGTTTTAGTATCAAAGACCACTTGATTGTAAACCCTACTTTCAAGAATTCCATGCAAAGAAGAATAAGCATAGTCCTTGAAAGTGAAGCAATTGAATTTTCAAAAATACGCCAATCCAAACATTTCCATACTGAATTGGATTTTTTTCTCTTGTTTTAATTTGACTTAATGCAATACTAGCAGAGCTAACGATAGAGGGCAGCCCTGATGACGGCCAATGTCTCTAACAGAGGAGGTGAAAGTGATGGTGACTTCATGCAGTTGAACGTTCACCTAGGGGAGGCGACTGAGGTGGTGCTCATTGGCCTACTATGAACCAAAAAACTGGAGCTCCCTTTCTTCTTTGGAGCCTCGATGTCTTCAATAGTGCATGGCTAGGCTGAGGAAATTACCAGGCAAGAGCCACCTGGGCACTTGCTGAGAATGCAGAGGTATGACCCTGACCCAGAAAAACAGGTGCAGCAGGCTCAAGTGCCGCCGAGAATGCTCATGTCATCAAGCCATAGGCTGAATCTGATGTGTGGATGAATTTGGGAAAATAGTAGGAGACGTGAATACCATCTTTTTTTTTTTTTTTTTCCAGGGATTTTTTTGCTATAGGGCCTGTGCACTCACCAGAAAGACAGAAAGCGAGAAATCATGCCTTGCTGGCTACTGAAGAATTTTAAACAAGAGAACTTTAAGCAGGAAAAACATTCATTTTATAAAACATCACACAATGTTTTTAGTTTTTTATTTACTTTTTTTTGAGAGATTTTGGCCTTTGGGTTCATATGTTCACTAGAGAGAAGAAGAGAATAGAGAGACAGAGACAGTAGGAGGGAAAGTGAGAAATCAGCCCCCAGAAAAGATGGCCATGCCACAATCCCTTCTCCTCTATTCTCCTAGGATCTTGGGCATTCACCTGATGTCAAGCCACAGGATCCAGGACTTGAACTTCAGTCAGACATGTGGGAGTTCAGTGACATAACTCCTACACCATCTGCTGGTCCCTGTTTTTAGTTTCTAAAAAAAAGCATTATAATATTGTGGGGGGGGAGATGGACAACAATTTTCCTGACTAAATAATGACTCAAAACTTGTTCCCCAAAGCAACCATTGTGAAGTTTCTTGTCATCCTTTCCAGATATACACATGGGGGGGGGTGTCTTTGAAATGTTCATAGAAAATGCACATTATTAAAAAATATGCATGGATGGGGACAGCAGGTGGCATGGTAGTTAAGGTGTTGGACTCCCACATGGCCAACTGCAGTTCGAATCCTGGACCTGGCAAGTACGTGTGCGTGCATGCCCAAAATCCTATGTACGAGGAGAAGGAATTGCAACATGGCCATTCTCCCTGAGGGGCATGATTCCTCACTTTCTCTCTCACTATCTCTCTCTCTGTCTTTTTCTGGTGAGTGCATATACTCTTTGACCAAAACCAAAAGGAAAAAAAAAAGAAAGCAAAAATATGCATAGATTTCAGATCTTTTTTTGTACCAAAATTAAGTCATATTTCAGTACTATTTTTCCAAGAGTGTTTTGAAGTATCTTCAAATACCTGTTTTTTTTTTTGTTTTTGAAATAAGAAAAAAAAAAACTATATTGAGCTATTCCACACCACCTTTTTTTCTTCATTTATGATAGAGCACATGCACAAGAGAAAGGGAGAGCGGGGGGTGGGGCACGGTCCACGGGTCCGGACTTGCTGTGCTCTCCTTCCTCCAGGGCCTGCTGGGTCCTGGGCACTCACACATGTGTCCAGCGTGTTTCAAGCTGACAGAGCTGGGGATCTGAGCCACAGTTGCCATGTGAGACCTGGTTATTCCCGAGCAATGTGCCACAGAGCCGGCTTCCTGCTGTTCTTGAAGCGTTCCCTTGGCCGTTGTTGGATGCCGGCACCCACAGGCCCACCTCTGTTCCCTGCATAGCTGTGTGGGGGTTTCCACTGGGAATGAACCATGGCTTACATATGTCACCACTGTTGCTTCGGCCTTCGGTCAGTTCAGTTTTTAGTTATTACAAAATATACTGCAGGGAGCATTCTTTTTCAGACCGGGTGAGCTTTGCAGGAA
>NW_006159696.1:682708-698347 GCF_000334495.1 Tupaia belangeri chinensis
CCACGGCTGACCTGTTAGCAGGCGGGTTTGCAAAGGATGTATGTATTCACAAGTTGAATGACTGTTATCAAATTTCCCGAAGAAAGAATTTTCTGCACTGTCTCCACTCCACGACCAGTGTGTAAGAGGGGTGACTCGCCATGATGCCGCTGGTGCAGCGTTTCATCAAAACTTTACAATAGTTTGGTCAAAAAACAAACAAACAAACTAACCTCTCATATTTTCTTCCTTAAAAAAAAAATACTTCTCAGTTTTGATAGTGTTACTGATTTAAAAGGCTAAAAAATATCTATTCTTTTGCCGCTACCTCTACAGAACTGATTTCTTCTTTTTAAGTTTTAATTTATTCATCCTGTGAATGAGAGTGAGAGGGACAGATTCAGTCGCCTCCGCAAGGCCTTCCTGCTATGGTCGCCCCCAGCGGCCCAGCCCGGATCACGGGCATGTGTGTGCTGGGCATACTCAGGGAGGTCCCGGGATGCCGACGACGGCCCTCCTGGCGGGTCAGCTGCAGAGCCCTGGGTTTACCCCATGCTCCCATCTGCCCCTGATCTTCTCGCCAGTTCCCATCCCCACTGGTTTCTCTGTAAACCCGAGTACCAGAGTGTGGGTCCCTTTGCTCCTCTCCCCCGGCACGTTCTTCTCGCCCTCCCATGGCAGCTCTGGGTCCCCCCGCCTCACTGTGCTCTCACAGGGTTCGCTGTCCTGCTGGGGCAGGGCCAAAGTCTGACACTGTGACAGAGCTCGGAGGACTGCAGAGTTGATGAAACTAAGCCTTGGCTCTGGGGCTGGGCCCCTGTCCTTGCAGGGCTCTTTCTTTGATTGGACCAAGAGATAAAGTGACATCAATGTGCAAGCCCAGCTGAGCCGCGATCTCATTGCTTTCAGTGGACCTAATCCCGCTGAGCTCTTCCCGGCTCTTTCACAGGTCACTGGCTGTGAAGACTCGGGCTGCTGGGTGGCTCTGCCTGCTAACGGGCCAGAGACTGCACAGGGTCCAGGGCACACAGTGGCAGGAAAGGGAAGGGACCTTGTTGACTCACTCGTTGGGCAGCTGAGCGCTTGGTGACAAACAGTAAACAAAGGCAGTAGCAACGGAGGGAGCAGCAGGCAGACTTGCAAGAGATCCCTGCTCATTGCTGGAAAGTTGTCCTGTAATGGAGGCCTAGCCCGGGCCACGGAGCGTTCCAGATGCAACCTTTGACAAAGAACGCAGGTACTCCTTGGCACTGTTTACTTCTCTCCTAAAAATCGGGGTCAGGGAAAGGGCAAGCCCGTTCCTGGGTCTGGGTGTTGGATAAGGGTCACACCGTGGGGCCAGGACCTGTGCTAGTGTGTGGCATTATCTGGGGCACGTTTGTTCCAGGCCATTAGTTGGTTCCAACAGACGTGTTTGTTTTGAAGTAAAGCATGGACTCACAGAGCAGACGCGGATGTTCCCGTCGGACCAACCCTTGCGTGCATCACTACCTTGCTATTCAGTCTCTGTGCAAATTGAAACACATATTTTAATTTTCATGAGACTCTTTGTCCTCATCTATAAAATGGGGGTGATAGGTGGGGAGGGGTCTTTAAAATGTTCATGGAAAATGCATAGCATGGAAAAACTAGGCATGGATTTCAAAAACTTCTTTTTGCACCAAAATAAACTCATACTTTAATTCCATTTTCCGCAAACTTGTTGCAGTATCCCTAGAACACTCACATCACAGTATTGTTGAAGGTCCATGGGGTGACGTGTAAGGCACTAAGCCTATGCCTGGAGCGTGATGGTGACTCAGTGGGCCAGTCGTGACGGTGCAGTTCTACCGTGCTGAGTCATCTGGAAGGTGGCGTTCGAGTCCTGGGTTGACTGAACATACCAGGCACATGCAGGTGTGCCTGTGACCCTCCCTGGCTTGGGGGTTGCAGTGCAAGACTCTGCTAAGGCTTCTTTCTCTTTCTCATAGAATAAAAAAACTTTTTAAAAAAGAGTAGCTGTCACTGTCTTTCAGAAATAAGTGTTTTGGTTATTGCTTATAGAATATTAGTTGTTTATGGGAAAGAATCTCAGGCCATTTCTAGTTGATTCCCAGAAAACAAGGGAAAAGGAAAAAAAAAATGAAGTCAAGAGTCGCCTGGCTTTCTACGCATGCTTAGAGGAAAGGAAAAACTCAGTTGACTTCTTCAGCTGTCTAAATACCATTTTTTTAAAGGAGCACCTGAATGAATTCAGAAGTAAGATGTACGCATTTTGCCAGCCAAATCCTGTTAACTGCTATAGGCCATAGTCAAAGCCAATGAATGAGTTTACTCATTCAATGAGCTTGTACTAGGTATCTCCTAGTGGCTGGGTGCTAGATGTTGGGGACACCATTTCTGCCTAGAGGTGGGGGGTGGGGGAGCCAGACAGGAGGACTTCCTGATACCTTGAAGTGACTGCAGGTACTGAAATGGAAGCAGTGTGGGCTCCAGGAAGAGGTGATATTTGACACGGTTCAAATGCTCAAAGGGAGCTAGCAGACAGTGGGGCTGAGGGGCAGGAAGTTGGAGTTGGGGAAAGGTATCCCAAGCAGAGAAAAGCATGGCTGGACCAGCAGGCGGTGTGTGGTTAAGGCAGCTGGACCCCACGGAGCTGGTGGAGAGATCTCAGTCCCAGACCAGGTGGCTTGAGAAACACACATGCACGTGTGTGCCCCAAATCCCGAGAGGAGAATGGTAGAGAAGGGACTGTGGCCTGGCCATCTCTCCCGCATCCCTTTGGAGCTGATTTCTCACTTACCGCCCACCCTCTCCTGGAGGGTGAGCTCACAGAAAGAGAGAAAGAGAGAGAGAGAGAGAGAAGGGAGGGAGGGAGGGAGGGAGGGAGGGAGGAAAAGGAAAAGCAAGGCCAAGTCCCTGTGGCATGAACAAGTACAGCATATTCTGGGAGGAGCAGGTAGTTGGCCTAACTTTAGTGACGTGTGGATGTGGGCATCTGAGAAGAAAGGAGGCTGGAGAGCAAGGGAATTCTTTAACGATTGGTGTTTTATTCAGAAGGTCCCGAGGAGCTGTTGGATAATTTTGGAAAAGGGTATGCCATAGTCGTATCGGAATGTTAGGAGGGTTATGCTGGAAGCAGTATGGGCGTGAGGTTGGAGGGATGAAGCCTGGGATGATGGCGGAAGGCCTAACCTAGGGAGCAGCGATGCGGATGGCGGAGAGTGGGATGGGGAGGCTTCCAAGCATGTGCAGCCAGCACTGGGAGGAAAGCCCACAAACTAGTTGGTTATACATTTTATGACCACGTATTACAATACAAGTAATACAATATAAAATCTCTCTCTCTCTCTCTTTTTTTTTTTTGCCAGAGGGCATATGCACTCACTAGAAAGAGACAGATAAAAGGAGAAAGCACCCAGTCTATAAAATACTATTTTTTAAAAGTTTATTTCCCTCATGAGTAGTGAGAGCAACAGAGAGAGAGCACACCCCAAACGGATACTTGATGCCACAATCCGCCCCTAGCTTCAGTCAGCCCTGGGTCACGGGCACGCATGTGCCCAGTATGTTCAGGAATGTGACTCAGAAACATGCCCAATGGGTCAGCTTGGCAGGGCCTCGTGTTCTGCTGCAGCATCACTGTCCGGCTCCTATCAGCGACTCTGCACTGCAGACTCCCTATAGCCAACGGATTCTCACGAAGCATTGTGGATCCTGGTCGAACTCTTGTACCTTGGTCCATGTGTGCATTCGGCCACAGAGGGTGCGTCATCACGAATATTGGTGGCTACATTTCTTCCCATTGATAAGAAAGAAGAAAGGGAGATAATGAAGATGAATGTTTTAATTTCCTTCATTTGCTAGTTGCGTGAGTGACTTCTCTGCAGAACCAGATAACAGTTTTTCGATTGGAAAGCGCATTCCCTCAACTTCTGTGTTGTTTACATATAACAGCTGCAGACGTGACACACTCTTAGGTGTAATCTGCTGGACTACCATTTTTTCGAACACTTTCTTAAGTTTAGTTGATCAACAAAAATGAGAGACCAAGCCCTGATTTGTAGTTTTTGCCAATTTCTGTGGTGTAAATACGGCCACTACCGCTGATTGCAAGCTCCTCTTACAGCCCAATCTCGCCTTGTGACTGCAACCGATTTAAAGGAGCTCGCCATTCTACCTCAGCATATCAGGAGGCCCAAGAGAATTGTAAAGAGGCAGAATCGGTGAGGGTGGGGAAATGACTAGTGGGATGAGTGAAGGGGACCCAAAAAGAGTAATTGAGAACAATAGTCACGTCTCTCCAGGAACAAATTGTTGGATTCCTGGAAAAGAACTTGATGAAAAGATGACTATGAATTCAAATGCAGATCAGAGAAGGATGAGGTCTATTTTCAGGCTTGGGGAGCAGCGACCAGACTTCTTGAGCCTGCAGACGATGTGCTCTTCCCTGTCAGCAAGGCCCCGTGCCGCAGGGGTGGACTCCAGTCTTCGCACTCTCAGCACCTAGACCTCCAGGCCTGGCATACTGGATGAAACTGAAGAATCTAGTCCAATGAGGCTTGTTTTGGCTCCATTTCCCCACAATAATCCTTTTGTTTTAAAAGCGCTGTTTACTTGGCCTGCTATAAAACTAATGTAAGGCAACTCCCTACAAGGTGTGTTTTAAGCCTAAAGGACTATCTGGAGAGTGATTCAGCCTTTCCTGGGGGGACGCTTTGGTGCAGTCGCTTGCTGTGCTGCTCCTCCACCAGTCTCACTCATTGGACTTGAGGTTCTGGACGAAGGAGAGGGTCTCTCAGAAGGTCTCTGTGACCCAAGGGAGTGCTGTTGGTGGGCCGGGGCAGCACGGTCTGGGCACACAGTCTGCTGGCTGTTCTCCCTCTGCCCACCAACCCTCTGGTCTCGCTCTGGTGGGCATCCCATGGCTGCAGATGTCCCCTTCCGCAGGTTCAGTGCCACACGGGCCAGCCTGACTGGCACTGGTCTTGGTTGGTGGCTTCAGATCATCCTGTGATAAATCTCCCACCAAATTCCCGCCCTCCGATCTTAGAGAGTAGTGATCTGAGTCTCCTGGACCATTGCCCAGCCCAGGTGAGGGGCCTCCTGGGGTACCTGACACAGCAATTCCCTCTCCAAATTCTAATTAGCTGTGGCCCGACTGTAGTGGTTCTCTGAGCAAGCTAGCAGGACCTAGGGCAGTGCCAGTTCTACTTTGTGATGTGTAGACAAATCGCCCGGGGCGCTTGTTAAAATACACCTGATTCATGAATCCTGGGCATGGTGTCAGTCCGAGTTAGTTTCTTTCTTTCTTTCTTTCTTTCTTTCTTTCTTTCTTTCTTTCTTTCTTTCTTTCTTTCTTTCTTTTTTCTAAGGGCATGAATCTGCATTTCTAGTAAGCTCCCTGGTGATGCCACATGGCTTCTCTGAGGAGCCAGACTTGAAGCTGCACGGACAGGGTGCACGGTCTAGGACAATGCCACCTGCAGCCCACTCTTGAAGCCATTTCTGCTCCCAAGCCCTAGTTCAGCTGAGGTCCCTCACCCTTCTCTTCCCTCTCCAGACACTCAGGTGATGTGAGCAGCTGGCACTGAGAGCCACCATGCACCAGACATCACCACTCACGGTTCAGAGGAGTGGAGACTACACGACTTGCCCAAGACAAGCCAGGGCGGTCTAGCCTGACCTCAGAACCTGCCCTCACGGCCACTACGCCTTGCTGGTTGCATTTCTCCTCAAACCATTTGTCTTTACTGGCTCTTGGAGGAGGGCAGTTGTATTGTTACTTGAGTTACTGTTTTCCTCTTGCCTAGGCTGTAGGCCTCCACATTCCTGCATTTCCTTGATTGCTGGTTGCATTTCTCCTCAAACCATTTGTCTTTACTGGCTCTTGGAGGAGGGCAGTTGTATTGTTACTTGAGTTACTGTTTTCCTCTTGCCTAGGCTGTAGGCCTCCACATTCCTGCATTTCCTTGATTGCTGGTTGCATTTCTCCTCAAACCATTTGTCTTTACTGGCTCTTGGAGGAGGGCAGTTGTATTGTTACTTGAGTTACTGTTTTCCTCTTGCCTAGGCTGTAGGCCTCCACATTCCTGCATTTCCTTGAGTTACAATAGCCCCATGTTGCTGGAAGTGGCATAGATAGAAAAGGAAACTGAGTCAGTTGGGAACAGCAGGTGGAGTGGTGGTTAAGATGCTGGAAACTCCCACATGAATGACCACAGTTCAAGTCCTGGACTTGGTGGCTTGCTTTTCTCACTTTCTCTCTCTCTCTCTCTCCCTCCCTCTCTCTCTCTCCCCCTCCCTCCCGCTGGTAAAATTAAAAAAAACATAATGAACAAATAAAAAATAAAATAATTATTTACCAAAAAAAAGAAAAGAAAAGAAAGAAAAGGAAAGTGAGTGAAGAGTGAAGGAAAGTGGGAAGGGGATGTGTAGCATGGTGGAAAAGAACCAACTCCTTGTAGGCTGGTGCCAGTCAGGTGGCAGATTTCGAGACTAAAATATCAGAATTTACTCTTCCATGAAGTGTAAAACAGTGTCTGAATAGTGGGAAATATGTTGGACATTTAAACAAAGTTCCATTTAAAAATTTCATTCATTTCTTGGACAACATATTTCTTTCTTTTTTCTTTCTTCAGAGAAAGATTTTTGCTATAAGGCACATGCACTTGCTGGAAAGTCAGAGAGAGACAGAGAGACAGAAAATGAGAGATCACTCATCCGGGGGGATGGCCATGTTGCAGTCCCTTCTCCTCCATTCTCCTCTTGGGATCTTGGGCATGCACACACATGTGACCAGTGTGAGTTTTAAGCCACCGAGTCTGGGACTTGAACTGTGGTTGACTCCCTGGGAGTACAAGGACGTAACCATTATGCCATCTCCTGGTCCCATTGGACAGCATATTTCCGTGTAAACTGGTTCACAGAGCACAGGCGGGTCCTGCTTCACTCACTGATTTATTGGTCGTTCAGTTGCTGGGGAGGAAGGCGCATCTAAGGCATAGACAAGGCTGAGGAGGCAAGGGGGTATCGGAGACCCACCTGGAGTTACGGGCTGCAGGTCCAGTAAACCGCGTTCAGGAGTTGGGTCTGAACTGACCCCTGAAGAAGAGAAGCCACTAAGAGTTATAACATGGGGGAGTCACCTGGTCAGATTGTTTTAGGAGGAGGAATCTTCAGGAAGGAGACTGGATCATGGCAGCAGCAAGACGGGGGTTGAGAAACCATTTGGGAGGGTCTACAGTGCTCATTCAGGGGAGATGGTGGTGGTGGATGGACAGGAATGGGCGGACGTTAGAGAGGTTTTGGAGGTGGTGATTGGGGGCTGGGGGTTGAGGGACAGGAACAAGATAAGAATGATGCTGAGGGTTTTCCTGTCTCTCTACACATTTGCTTATTTTGGGCATTTTATATAAATGGAACAGAATTACAGATACTTCAAAATATTTCAAAGAATTTATGGGAAAAGGGAATTAAAATATGAGTCTATTTTTGGTGCAAACACTATTTGAGATCCATGTATAGCTCTTTCTTTCTCGTATGATTTTCCATGAACTTTTGAAGACCTCCCATCCCCCCAGCAAGATGTGGGCTTTGAACCCATATAATGTCCCTAAGTTTCATTCATGTCACACAGCAAAGTGTCAGCACTGTTACTTTTCATGGCTGAGTAACATTTGTTTATTCAACAGCTGCTGGACACCCAGGCTTTTCCCACTTTTTGATTATCAATGATGTGCAATAAACATTCTCTTATATTCTTTGAAGGAATGTCTGTCTGTGTTCTTTGTCCAGTTTAAAATGGAGTTATTTGTGCTTTTGTTGTTGAATTGCAAGAGTTACTTACATATTTTAGATCTTAGCCTCTTGTTAAATAAATGATTTGCAACTATTTTCTATGGTTTGTCTTTTTGCTTGATCGTGTCCTTTGATGCAACAAATAACTTAAAAAAAATTTCCAGAGGACATGTGCACCTGCATGGGGGGAAGAGAGAGAGAGAGAGAGAGAGAGAGAGAGAGAGCGCTTCCTCCACCATGAAGTGTGGTCACGTTGCAATCCTTTTCCTTCGATCTTTCCTTCTTGTCAGGATTTGGGACACACATACACACCTGGAGTGCTTTTCTAGTTGCCGGGGCTGAGATTTGAACCTCAGTTGGCCATGTGGATGTGGTTCCCAATGCACAACACTTAACAATGGCACAATGGGGCCGGTCCAGAAAATGTCTTTGATGTCCGCTGGTCAGACTGGGCGATTTCTATTGCTCTACCTTTCGTTCACAGTTCCTTTCCTTTGTTCTTCTATCCCACTGTTGATACCACCCATTGAGTTTTAAATCTTGGTTGTTGTATTTTTTTAGTTATAGGATTTCCATTTGATTCTTGATATTTCCTTACTTTCCATTCTTTTATGAGACTTTCTGTTTTTCATTTGTTTTCATTGTGTTTGTAGTTGCTCATTAAAATCCTCGTCAGATAATTCTGATGTCTGTGTCATCTTGGTGTTGGCTTCTGTTGTCTTTCTCATTGAAGCTGAGATTGTCCTGGCTCTTGTTACCAGTAATTGCTAGAGAATCTTAGCTATTTGTCTATTATGCTATGAGACTCTGGACCATGGTTAAACTTTCCTTTTTCAGCAGATGTTCCCCGACTGTGTATTGACAGGGAAGGGGGGCTCTGTCTCATTACTTCCAGGTAAAAATGGGACTCCAGGTCCTCCTCTCAGTGTCTGTTGATGCGTCAAGGCACCTGTCACTGCTGCTCAGGGCAAGGGCTCTGACTCCCACAATTCCTCTGCTATACCACCCTTGCTAGGAGGGCTTCGCACTCTGTTACTGCCCCGCACACGGCATGTCAGTAGGGTGCCCTGTCACCCCGCTTGGTGGTGAAAGTTCTGACTCTCCTCCAGGTCTCTCTTGTCACCACACCTGGGGAGGCCAAGGGGCAGCTCATTACCGCTGGGTGGAGGTGGAGGTCCAGGCTCCAACGTGGTCTCTGCTGACACTGTAGACAGGGCACATGGCCAGCAGGTGGGATGACAGTCTTGGCTCCTGACTTGGCCTTCTCTGTGTGGCTGTGGGAGGGGAGAGGTCAGGAGAGGCATGCCCCGTTACAGCGGGCTGAGTGGGCCGTCTAGACTGTTCACGTGGCCTTTGTTTGCCATGTTTTGAAAGGATTATCTCAGTTTAATTGCCTTTGCTCTTTGTCAAAATCAGTTAACTGTGTTTGCGTGGCTCCATTTTTAGGCCCTCTGCTATGATCCTTTGTTATTTGTGTATTCTTTCCCAACAGTACGTGCCCTTGATTACTGTACATTAAAGTAACGCTTGACCTTGGGTAGTCAGTCCAACAAAGTTGTTTTTCTTATTCAGCATTGGGTTGTCTGTTCTACTTCTGGATTTTGCTTTGTTTTCATATAAACTTTCGATTCCATTGGTGATATTCCCAAAATGTATTTTTGGAATTTTGATTGGGATTCCATTAAATTATAGATCAAGTTAAAAAGAACTGACATCAACAATGTCGAGTCTTTCTATGAACATGAAATAACTCTTCCTTTGTTTAGATTGTTCAAAAATTTCTTCAGAATGTTGTATTTTCTTCTTAAAATTTTTAAATTAATTAGTTAATTTTTACATTCAATTACTGTACATCGTTACAGCATACCAAGTGAATTTTCTTCTTAAGAATTTTGTGCATGTTTAGTTAGATCTATTCCTAAGTACTTAATAATTTTTGGTCCTGATGTAGTAACTTACATTATGTTTATAATTTCAAATCCCAGTTGTCATTACTAATAGTAATTAAAATCAAAGCAATGGACTATTTCTAATTAACCCTGTGTTCTGTAGCATTTCTAAAATTGCTCATTAGTTCCAGGAAGTTTCTTATTGATTTTTCTGAGATTTTGTACATAGATACTCATGTCACCATTGAGAAGAGACAATTCATGCCTTCCTTCCGAATCGATATCCTTTTTTTATTTCCTTATTACATTAGTATAGGCCATCTTGCTCTATTCTCCCAAGGTTTGTTTAAGCCAATAGGTAGAGAGTGCCAAAAGGGCAAGGGCCTATGGTAGGCTGACTAATGCCCTGTCTAAAAGAAGACCCGTGTTCTGTTTGGTGGAACTTGTGAATGTCACCTTATATGGCAAAAACTCTGCAGATGTGATTAAGTTAAAAGATCTTTCTTTATTTGCTTATTTTGATCATTTTTAGGTTTTTGCTATAAGGCAAATGAAAATTGTCGCTGTCTGTGTGTCCGGAGACTGCTGGGTGCCTCCTGCACACCTCGGCCTCTCTGGTGGAGGTTCCTTGTGGAGTGAGCTGTTCCCTGCTCCGGAGGTGGGGTGGCAGGTGTGGGGACTTCATTCCCTTCTTTACGTGGCTCCTGAGGATCCCACCACTCTCCTGCCATACCCAGCACTCGATGGTAGCTGCATGATAGTACAATACCCCGTCTAAAAAAAGGATCCACATCCTGATTGGTGGAACTTGAGAATGTTACCTTATATGGTAAAAAAGAAAAAAGAAAAAACTATCTTCAGGTCTGATTAGGTTAAATAATTTTTTAAAAAATATTTTCAGATTTTTGCCATCAGGTGTGTGTGTGCTCCCCAGAGAAAGACAGAGAGAGGGCAAGTGAGAAATCTGCCCCTGCAGGGGGATGGCCACGCCACAACCCTTTCTCCTCCATTTGCCTCCTGGAATTTTGGGCACACATGTAGATGCGCCTGGAGTGATTTTCAAGCCGCTGAGTCCAGCACTCCAACTGCTGTCGGCCATGCACCCTAACTACCATGCCACCTGCTAGCCCCAAGTTAGAGATGAGGAGATGATCCTGAATCATCTAGTGGGCCTTAAATATAACCATAAGTACCTCTATAGGAGATTGGCAGAGGGACATTTAACACAGACAGAAGAGGGAAAGCAGTATCACAAGGCAGAGATTGGACTCACACAGCAGTCACCAGAAACTGGGAGAATAATTGATATAAAAGTATAAAACAGATTCTCCCCGAGACCTCTGGAGGGAAAGTAGCCCTACCAACACCAAATTCAGCCCAGCGAAATGGACTTTAGACTTCCAGGCTCTGGAACTATGAGATATATTTTTATGTTGTTTTCAGCCACCATGCTTGTGGTAACCTATAGCAGCCACGGAAACTGACACAGGGCTTGAGAGAGAATCCCGAGGACTGGATCTCAGGGACCATGAGAGATGGCGAGAACGGGCAGGGAACCAGTGCTGGAAGGAGCAGGGAGCGTGTCCAGGAGGAGCAACGGCCCGGCTGCCTTCCTCTCAGCCAGGAGTTGAGTGAGTCGGCCCCACCCTGCACATGTCTCCTCTGCTTCCCTGGCCTCATGCCTGCTCTCCCTGGGCAGCGGCACCTTGAACTCCAGAGCCAAGAAGAGCTTTAGAGACCTCCGCCCAAGTTCTGTTCCACGCAGGAGTGTCTCCCAGAGGACTCCACAGGCAAAGCCAAGTGTCACTGGTGGAGTCCCAGTGAAGGGTAGCGCTGGGGCGGTACGTGAGGGCAGAATGCTGGGTCGTGACCCATACCTCACAGTCCAAAAGCCTCTCCGTCCATCAATGGACCGTTAGGACCTGCAGAGATGTTTGCTTCCTCCAAAGCCCCCAGTTTGCCAATGCCACCAAGTACTATACAAATCACGGCAGCAAAGGCATGTGGCATGCCCTCAGGTGGTGGCCTGGCCCACCAGCCAAGCTTGGCCACAGCCACAGAACTGTCAAAAAGGCTTCTTCGTAGGGCTGTGCCATGTGTTTTGTTCCACAGGCTAGACGCTAAGGCCGGGCTTCCTACTGCTCCGCAGACACCTTTCCTTGGCGAGAGCCCTGGCAGAAGGGAGATGGCTCCGAGCGAGCTCCCCGCCTCCCCGCCTCCCTGCACCCCTCACGGCCCCTCGCTCACCTCCCTCTCCAGGCTCTGTCATGTCGTGCTCCTCTCTGTTCTTGGAATCTACCAGGCCCTGGGATTTCTTTCTTTCTTTCTTTCTTTCTTTCTTTCTTTCTTTCTTTCATTCATTCATTCATTCATTCATTTATTTATTTATTTATTTATTTATTTATTTATTTATTTTGCCTGCTCTTCCTTTTGCTTGGGAGAGTCTCCCCATGGCTGGCATCTTCTCAAGCTCTAAGTCTCTGCTTAAATGTCACATCCCCAAGGAGAAAGTGTCACCCATACCAAATGCACATTCTAGCACGCCGCCTTGTCTTAACGTCCTTCATCGCCTGCCGTCCTAGGGGGCCAGGTTCTTTGCTACCTGCTCACCGTCTGTCTCCATCCCTCACCCTCACAGGGTAGGACACTCTGTTGCCCACCATTCTACTCGCAGCAAGGAAATATCCTGGGTTTTTGATAAGCATTTGTTAAACAAAGGAGTGGCCTCTCTCACCGGGGCATCGGGTCAGCCCCACAGATGGGGCTCTGGGCTGTTGTTGTCAAGGCTGGGTGAGAGAGGCCCAGACAGAAACACCAAAGATCAGGGGCAGGATTCGAGACAGTCTGAGCCAGACCAGGTGGAGGAGCTCCTGGAGGAGGGAGGCCAGTCAAAGTGAGTCCTGGCCGACAGGATGCATGGAAGCGTGGCTCGTTAGAGGGAGCCCGAGCAAGCTCCTGGAGCGGTAGGCGTGGGCTTGGATGGAAATGGAGACTTTCAGGCTATTACATGCGCATGGAGGCTTTCTGATAAGGACTCACGACAGGGGATCAGTCCACAGGGGTGAGATCCAGGCAGGTGCATGAGATGAGGTTGGGGAGTGGAGGGTCCCCCAGGGAGAGCCCTTTGACTGGACGCCCTCCCAGGCATCCTGACTGTCCGTGAGCCGAGTTTACCTGTGAGCAGGCTCCCTGCATCTTTCAAAGATTAACGATGCTCTTTTTAGCCCATGGTATGGCAGTTCTTCACCCTCAGACTGTTCAGAAGAAATCGGAGAGGAGCCAGGAGGCGTCATGGCACGTGTAAGGCCGCATCGTCCCACAGGAGCCCACGCTGTGCCCCTCCCCTGGTGTGATGGCGATGCTAACTTGTTTTCCAAGGTGGTTCCTACCTGGAGGGCAAGAGCATCTCCCTTCATTCCACATGTACATCAACAACTGTTTCTTTCCATTTAGTTGATGTGAGATTATATCCCTTTGTGTTTAAAAATATTTATTTATGAGCCAGCAGGTGGTGTGGTGGTTAAGGCACTGGCTTAACCATGGCTGACCGAGGTTCAGTCCCATACCAGAGGCTTGAAAGTCATGCCAGGGGCATGTGTGTGTGTGTGCGTGCCCATGATCCCAAGAGGAGAGTGGAGGACAAGAGATTGCAGTGTGGCCATCCCCCCGAGGGGTGACTTCTCACTTTCCCTCTTACTATCTCTCTCTGCCTCACTCCAGGAAGTGCTTGTGCCCTGTGGCAAACACCTGAGAACTTTATAAATAATAGCTGTCTATATTAATGATGTACACTGCGATGTTAGATCTCTGGCTACATTGTAGAAAGTCAAGCCACTCACCATACCCACCACCTCACCAACACACCATACTTTCAGGGGTGAGCATGTTGAAAATCTATCCCTCGCAATTCTGGAATTCACAGTGCAGTACTGTGAACTGTGGTCGTGAGTGCCACCAACACTGAGACTTGGCCTTGGAACGGCCTGCCCTGCGGCCAATGTCTCTCTTCCCCATCCTTCCCCCTCTCCACCTCCGTCCTCTGGTAACTACGTTCTGTTTTTATGAGGTTAACTGTTTAAAATTCCACATATAAGTAAGAGTATACAATATGTGTCTTCCTGTCCTTACATGATTTAGCTTAATATCGTCGAGCTCCATTTCTATGACAGGATTTCTCATTTTTCAAGGCTGTATAGATTCCACTGCATATACATCCTACGTAGTCTTTCTTCATTCGTCTGTTGGTGGACACTTCAGGTGTTTTCAGATCTTGGCTGTTGTGGGTAATGCTGAAACAAACATAGGAGTGCAGAGCTCTATGTGGCATGCAATAGCAGTTCTCAAATATGTATGCCAGGCATGGCATTGCTGGGTCTCACTCTCTGCGTGTGTGTGTGTAAGTTAAACTTTTTATCCTGAGAATCGTAGATTCGTATGTAGCTGTCAGCAAGCCTTACAGAGAGCTCCCATGCCCTGTTACCTAGTTCCTGTCAGTGACAGCGTCTTACACAACTATAGAACCATCAGGATCAGAGCACGGATGCCCTGCCACATACAGGTCAGGGTTCCCATTGCCTTCCTGTTCACGGGAATGTGTGAGTATGTTCGTGTGTTTAGTTTCGTGTGATTTTATCACACGCGTAGGTTCATGTTTACACTATCATAGCCAACGTGCAAACCAGACCCAGCACCAGAAGGCTCCCCGATTGCCCGCTTATAGCCACACCTACTTTCTTCCTCTCATCATTAAGCCTTGGCAACCACTAATCTGGTCTCCATTTCTTTAAATTTTTATTTTGTGGATATTATATAAATGGCATTGCCTTTTTCCACCCTGCATAATTCTCTGAAGGTCCATTCAGGTTGTAACTATCAATAGTTTATTCTTTTTGATTGCTGAGTAATATTCCATGGCTTGCAAACATCACAGCTTGCTTAATCATTCATCTGTGGAAGGACATCGAGGTTGTCTCCAGTATGACAAAATAAAGCTGCTATAATATTTTGAGTATAGATTTTTGTGTGAACATAAATTTCCATTTCTCTATGATAAATGTCCACAAATACAATGGCTGAGTCTTATGGCATTTGTGTGGTTAGTTTTATAAGACACTGCCAAATTGTTTTCCAGAACAGCTGAACCATTTTATATTCCCACTAGTGACATGGGAGTGACCTGGTTTCACTCACATTTGAACCAGCATTTCATGTTGTCACAATTGACAGTTGTGCTGGGCGTGTAGGTTGTCACTGTGGTTTTAATGTGCATTTCTCCAGTGTCTAGAGATAGTTGATACCTTTTCATACTTATTTGTTGTATGAATAATATGTTGGGTGAGACGTCTATTCTTACCCTTTTCTAATTGAATTGTTTTCTTACCGGCAGTTTTGAGAGTTTTAAAAGACATACTCTCTACATGCATATTTTTTCAGATCTGTGATTTTCAAATATTTTCCCCAGCCTAGAGTTTGTCTTTTCATCCTCTTAAAATGGCTGTTCTCAGAGTAGACATTTTTAATTTTGGAAAGGTCCAATTTGTCAGTTGGATGTCTTTTTCAGATTGTGCACTTTAGGTCAAGTTTAGGTCTTGAATTTTTTTCTCCCGTCTCTCCCCTAAGTTTATAGTTTTGTGTTTTAGATTAAATTCATGTTCTATTTTGAACTAATGGAGGATGCGGAGTAAGTTTTAGGCCAGTGTTGTCTTACCCCGTGGTGGATGCGGCACTGTGTTTGGGAAAGACTGTCTTTCCTCTACTGAGTTACCACATTGACATTATGGCGTAAGCCGCCAACCAGCCTAGACGACTTCAATTTATTCTACCCCCCGCCCGTCCTAAAGTGATGGAACCCCCCCATACATTCGATATTTTATTTTGGAATTCAGAGCTTTTTTGCCGGATAATCATAATCTTGTCTCTTCCTCTTTCTAGCTTTAATAAGCGCTTTTCATGGTGGCTACGGAGAGTTTAAAAATGTAGTAGGGCAGGAATG
>NW_006159696.1:698709-706075 GCF_000334495.1 Tupaia belangeri chinensis
AGACTCTCAAAGAAAGTTCACAAAGAGATGGAGGAGAAAGAAAAGAGAGAAAAGAAAAGAGAAAAGGAGGGAGGAAAGGCATGGAAAGGAAAGGGGAGAAGGAAAAGAAAGGAAGGAAGGAGGGAGAGGAGGAAGGGAGGGAGGAAGGAAAGCAGGAAGGAAAAAAGAAGGAAGGAAGGAAGGGAAGAATAAAGGATGGGAAGAAGGAAGGAAGGGAGGGAAGAAGGGAGGAGGGAAAGAAGAAGGAAGAAGGAAGGAGGGAAGGGAAGAAGGAAGGAGGGAAGAAGGAAAGAAGAGAGGGAAAGAAAGCGAAGGAAAGAAGGAAGGAGAGGAGCAGGAGTCCAGCAACGTGACCATTATGCCATCTGCTGGTCCCCTCACACTGAACCTTCTTAAGGAGGTCCTGCAGCAGCTCCCCTCCCACCCCTGGGGGGAGCCCTGAGAGCTAGCTCTTTCTCCTGGGCCTTGCCTCCCTGAGGCTGCAGGAGCCTGGGATTAGAGGTGTCTAAGGGAGCAGGGCAGCTGGCAGCAGCTTGGATTAGCACGGCCCCGCCTGAGGGATGAGGGTGCTTCCCACCCGCCAACACAGCACCGCCGCCCTGCCCTGGAGAGCGCGGGCTGGAGAGAGACTGGGGACTTAAATGGATTAGGAAGAGCCTGGCTGGCTCCCTTCTGCTGCCACCAGGCACCTGGGCTCTGGGGCTAAGTCAGTGGCCACTTGGTCAGGGGCATAGACATTGAAATGTCAGCTTTGGTTTAAAGGATTGTGCCTCAGAAGGGAAGGGTGAAGACCACCCCTGCTCCCTACTCGTCTGGCCTCTGGGCTGCCCCCTCCCCAGACTGGGAGCTCACTTCCTTCTAGGGAGTCTCACTTGCTCTTCAGGTTGGCGCTGGTGAAGGGGTGGGTGTTGGCCTGAGATCCAGCTCCGCGGTGGCAGCCGGGAGGAAAGACGGGACTCCTGTGCTGGATGGGGGAGGCGGTCCACCCGTCTCTGTTCCCAGGCAGGGCAGGGGCAGCGCGAACGCCGCGCAGGGAGGAGGCCCTGCTTGGCTCCGTGGGTTCATCCCTTTGCTTATTCATTGCCTCTTCCATTGGGAGTTTATCTATTTGCTCATTCACTGAGGACCAAGCAGCCAGCCCAGAGACCCCTCTCCCGCCCCAGGACACATTTCTTCGACCTTTTCTGTGTGCCTGGCGCTGAGCAGGGTGTCCATGATGAAAATACTGCACCCACGTACTGCAGAGTGGCTGGGCTGTGCTGGGCAGTGGCAAGTGCTGGCCCGGATGCCCCTGGACACTGCGGAGGCTCTGCCACACCTGTGTCTTCACAGGCATGGGCCCAGACTCCGTGACGCTGGCCAGCGTCCTGCAGGTCAGGGGCGAAGCTCTGTCTGAGGAGGAAATCTGGTCCCTGTTGTCCCTGGCTGCGGAGCGGCTGCTGGAAGACCTTCGCAATGGTAAGAGTGTGTGTCTGGGGCAGTCGAGTCGCAGGGAGTGAAACGTGACGCTTCCCACACAGGAACATTTCTGGCTGCTGGTTTCCATCTGTGATTAACCCGAGGTATCGGAATAAGCGGGAATGGGAGCCTCCTGTGGAGTGTGCGGGGAGGCAGGCCTGGCTTTTAGACTCGTGCCATGTGGCAGAGTTAAGGAGAGTCTGGCATCTGCCTTGGCATTGCAGCACCAGGCTGGTGCATAGGGAGAGGCTGTGGCTCCCTGGGCTCTGCCATCCCCGGGCTCTCCCAAGCCCTGGGCTCTGCTGTCACCTGGGCTGTCTGGGCACAACCAGTGGCAGGAGATGGGGGAGCTGCTGGGGAGCCACTGGGACACCCCTTCACGGCCTGCCAGATGCTGCGCCAGCCTGGGCCTCATCAGGAGGCAGACTGCACCGTGATCCAAACGGGAGGGTGGGGCAGCCTTGCCAGGCTGAGATAGGAAAGGAACTGGAAGGTATGGGAACACACCAGGGCTGCACGCAGGGCCCAGGGAGGGCACACTTTGAAGGGAGGAGCCCGCGGCAGGTTGGGGCGCAGACCTGTAGACGTGTCTGCAGCCATGAGGAAATCTCAGTGCTCTGCTTACCCAGTGGAGGTGGTCTGCAGTCACGCCCAGGCAGTTGTCACCAGTGGCTAGGGGGTGTGCATTGCAGGAAGTGAGGAGTTGGGGTGACACTTGGGGGTATAGGTGGGCAGGAGGGCTGGAGCCCACCTGTGGGGACAGGGTCATGAGAAGGTGACCGCGCGTCCAGGCTAAGCCTTGAGGTAGCTGAGGGACCTTGCGTCCTGGGCACGTGTGTAGGGCCTTGCACACACCCCTGACCCCAGGAACAGTGGAGGGCCTCTGCCCCGCTCACTGCCCTGGTTTCAGATTCCTCGGACTACGTGGTCTGCCCCTGGTCAGCCCTGCTTTCTGCGGCCGGAAGCCTTTCTTTCCAAGACCACGTTTCCCACATAGAGGCTGCTCCTTTCAAGGCCCCGGAATTGCTGCAGGGACAGAGTGACGCTGAGAAGCCTGACGTGGCCCAGGTAAGGCATGTGGTGTCTCTACAGGGCCCCGTCCTGCCCCTGGGTAAGTCCTGTCCCATCCCTGGAGCATCCCCAGCTCCCAGCTCCGCCCCAAGTGGCCCGGTTCCCAGCACTGAGGCACAGCGGGCGGAAAGAATGTGTCTCCAGCTGTCCTTCAGCAGCTTACTGGCTCTTGGGAAAGAGCAACTCAGCCTCTCTGAGCTCCGATTTCCACACCTGTCAAGTGGCGTTAATGGGATTTAATCAATCAGCCTGTTATCAATATTCAAAGAGAAGTACTGAAAAAAGCTGTGAGGCAATGGTCTGGCAGCTCGTAGCAAATAGCAAAACCTAAGGAATGACCCAGCCAGTCCGCCACGGGGACTTTACCCCCGGCCGGCCGGGCAAAGGGGGTGGGGCTGTGCGGTGCCCCTCAGGCTGTCAGCGTTAGTGATGGGCTGGAGATAAGCGACTCCCGACAAGCTAGCATTCAACGGTGGTGAGGGATGCATAACTGGCTCCACGTGCGAAGGTCTCGGTTCACGTCTGGGGTCTCCCTGTACGGACTGGGCATGTGCGTACCATGATCCAAGCTGCTTCATCTGGGGTGGATCACGGCATAAAGACCACGTCGAGATGCCTCTAGAAACAAAGGAGGGAAGGAAAGAAGAAATAAAGAAACTTTTAAAAAATGAAGCTGGGGCCAGCAGGTGGTGTGGTGGTTAAGGTGCTAGATCTCACATAAGTGACTTCACTGTTCGAGTCCTGGATCCAGCAGCTTGAAAAATCATGCTGGACATGTGTGCACAGGTGTTCAAAACTCCAAGAGGAGAATGGAGGAGAAGGGATTGCAGCGTGGCCATCCCCCTCTGAGGACGATTTCTCACTTTCCTTCTCTCTGTCTCTGTCTCTCTCTGGTGAGTGTGTGTGACCTATAGCAAAAGCAAAAAACCAAAACAAAATGAGCCTATAGAACTTATTTAATGACTTAAAAAGAAATTCAATATCTGCTTGTACAATGTGATTTAGCAAACAGGGAGAGTTTTAGGAATTCATGCACTAAGATGGAAAGTTCTGGAAACACCCCCACCAAGGTGTGTGCATTGATGGTTTCTGATGGCAACATCAGCGGAGATTTTTGTTTCGTGAATATTCTTTGCTTCTGAATAACAAAAAGTTCCCATAAGCATTTTTATTTCAAAAAGTGGAAATGCAAAGGAGAAACCGATATAAAGTCAATACCCAGCGTGGAGCTGTGCACGTGGTGGTTAATCAGGGAGTTCTATTCTGTCCTCCTCACCCACTCATGGACAAGCACAGTTCCGGGAAGGCCAGTCTTAGGAGACATGCTGGAACTGGGGTTGCTTTTCTTTCGGGCTCAGAGAAGCTGAGCATGGGGCCTATGTGGCTTCCGGCTTGGATCGTCAGGTTCATGCGTCTGCAAGTCGGATTACAGCAGAGAAAGCGTGTGGGTCCCCGTGACAGTAGCCCTGGCTTGGTCACCCATTGGCACTCACTGTGAATCTCCAGGCCCGCACACCCTCTTCTGACTGCCAGGATCTCGGGGGAAACTGCTGCACCCTGGAGTGGATGCAGAGTTGAGTGTCTCAGAGTCCCTGTTTGGGTCTCCGGGTCAGATCTCTGTCTACACCAAGTGGCCTGCTCTGCTCCGAACTCAGAAGATGCCACGTTCTGAGCCCTGGGACCTGGCTTTCTGAGCAAGTGCTGAGAAGACAGGCCAGTGCAACCCCAGGACGCCGGGGAGCTCCTTTCTGACAGGTGAACGCTAACCAGTGGCGAGCACTGGGAGAGAACTGAGAAGATAGATTCTTCCTCCTCACTCTTCTCACAGATGACTGAAATGTGTAACCCTTGCAAGCCTTCCAGAGAGGTCCTGAGTGCCAGGAAGCCAGTCTGTGCTCTGTGGCTTGCTGCAAGGGGGCTACCACAGTGACCCACACGTGACATCTGTCCCTGCCTCCCTTACCCTTTTTCCTCGTTCTCATTTCCCTGGGCTTACGGCTCCTGAATGAAATGTGAGCACTGAACCTTTGCCTCAGGCTCCACTTCCTAAAGGATCTGAGCTAGGGCCGCTCTTGTGTGCTCCTGGGTCCTTCCCTGTCCTGCCCAGTGCTCACTGGTGAGGGAAAGGCACCATCCTCCTGGCTGCAGCTCGGCCTCCACGAGTGCCTGGTGAAGGTTCGGTCACTCCTCCACCCAGAGCGCCCTCGAGCTGGAGAAAAGCTTGTCTCCATGCTTGTCTCCATGCAGAGGTGTGAGGCTCCGAGAGTTGTAAGGTTGAAGGAATAGGCCCACCTAAGACCAGATAGGTGTGCTGCTCCACGTCCAAGCCAGGACACCAGGGTGAGTCCGAGCTGGGAGAGGGCCGTGTGGGGAGGCACTGAGGTCTACATGAACCAATAGCAAGTTTTGCTGCACCTTAACTCTCTAGGTCGAACGCACATAGCGCGTGGAGGGTATGTGAAGAGGCCCAAAGCTCCCAGCCTCCACCGTCTGGCAGGTCAGGAGGCAGGGTTCCCCGGTCACCTGGACTCCTGTGGCATCCCCGACACTCGCTCCACAGAACACTGTCTCTCTGTGCACATCAGGCTCCTCTCTTCATCTGACGTGGCACAGTCCATGGGAGCTGAGTCAGGCGATTAGGAGAGGGGTCCCAGGACAGACTGTGCTCGGACCCCTCTCAGCGCTGGGTCCCACCCTGGGTGGGGCAGGCCAATAACCGGCTCTGCCTGGTGCATGGACATCGCCCTGGTGGCATGGAGGCTTAGTACCAAGTGGGGGTGGAAGGTGTGGAAGGTGTGGCCCCTCCTGTCATCTGTGGGGCCGCCCATGCCAGGATCATGGTGGACTCTGCCGATGGATCATGGCCCTCTTTCTCACTGAGCCAGGAGTGGCCTGCCAGACCCTCCCACTTCCCTGCTACACACGGTGTCTACGTGTGGGCTGGATGTAGGATTTGGGCTAAGCCTGTCAGCACAGTGGACGAGGCCTTGCCCAGGACACTTTAGACAGGCCCTTGGTCCAGGGAAGTTCCATGTGGCTGGTACTCCTGGCAGCTTAGTATGCCGCTCAGCCCCTGCTCCGAGGGCCCGTGCTCTGGGAATGGGGGTGTGACACCTTGTGAACGTCCCTGTGTGTGTCTAGAGTGGAGGGCTGCCTGAGGGGTACAGTTTCAGACAAGGGTGAGAGCAGCTGGCCCGGGTTTGCTACCTTAAAACTTGGATGTGGGGGACCAGAGTCTATATGGTTGGACTCCCATGTGGTCTATCGTGGTTCGAGTCCCGGACCTGGCAGCTTAAACTCACTCCGCATCGGGTGCATGTGCGTGTGTGCCCAAGATCCCAAGAGGAAAATGGAGGAGAAGCGATTGCGGCGTGGCTATCCCCCCTGGGGGGTGATTTCTTGCTTTGTGTCTCTCTGTCTTTCTGGTGAGTGCACATGAACTATAAAAAAAAAACCTCTCCAAAAGGAAACAAAACAAAACAAAACAAAACACAACCAACCAAAACAAACCAAAACTCAGATGTGGTGGTACACACCTGTGGTCCCGGCTACTCAGGAGTCTGAGGCAGGAAGATGGTGATCTTATTTGAAAAAAAAAAAAAAAATGAAAGTAAAGAAAGACTTAGAACAAGGCTCGGCATTATGTAAATACTGTATATTCACTAATAGCACCCCAGACCCATGGCCTGGTGGTTAAGGGAACTAGATTCCCAAGGGTCTGTGCTGTTCGCATCCCAGACCCAGCAGTGCGAGAAACATGCTGAGTACGTGTGTGTGCAAGCGTGCGCACGTGTGTGTGTCCAAAATCCTGAGGGGGAGAATGGAGAAGGGATTGTGACATGGTCGTCCCCCACGGGAGGTGCCTTCTCACCTTCTCTCTCTCTCTGGTGAGCACACATACCCTCTGGTAAATTAGAAAAAGGAAAGAAAAGGCCACACCAGACTCATTTGCGTGGGTGCCCCGAGTCCTGACAGGGTAGAGAAATGGGGAAGGGACTAAGACATGACCACACACACACTGGGAGTGCGCTTGCCCTCTCCCTCCCTCCTTGTCTCCCTGGTGAGCCCATGTGCCCTCTGGTAAGTTGGAAACAAGGAAACAGTAAGTGTTACTTCTCCAGGTGCTTTTTACTCCTAATGGGTGTTTGGGCCGGCTACTCACTATGAAGATGTGGAAACTGAGACTCGGAGAAGTCAGACAAGGCCCTTCCCATCACGCCATGTTGCTTTCTGAGAAAATGCTATGCTTTTTAATCAGGCTGACCCGTAATGTACAGAGAGTTACAAGAGACAGAAAGTCTAAAAGACAGTGGCCAGAGCCACAGGTGTGGTTATTCGTTATTTAATAAGTCTAAGGATTGGCCAGCCGCTCAGTAATGTCATTAAGGACCCGGATATATAATTCCATTTGCCCTCCTTTGCTGTAGGTTTCTTATCCCCATGCTCTTTGCCTCACGGCCACAAAATGGCTGCTATGACTCCATGTATTAAATCAGTATTCAAGAACAGAACAAAGGGGAAAGCATGGGACCTGCCATGTATTCCTCTTGTCAGAAGCCCCTAACCAACTTCCCTCATGTCTTTTGCTGAAATTGGGCATCACTGTTGCTTCTACGAAGATGAGTGCTGGTGAGGCCGCAGAAAGGGGAAGAGAGCTCTGGCTTTCTACCCTCTAGAGTAGGAGGCAGCAGAGGCTCAGGGCGATGCAGATGGCTTGGGCTAGTCAGATGGAAACATCTGTACAGGTGGAAATTGGGGATTTTGCTGGTGGGGTCACGGAATACGATCGAAATCTAACCCTGTGCTTCTCTCGGGCAGATGCACGTCTACTCCTTAG
>NW_006159696.1:706106-707302 GCF_000334495.1 Tupaia belangeri chinensis
GGTCGGCGGGCTTTAACGTCCCAGCGCACCAGGTCTGTACCCGCGATGCCCTGGGCCTGGGCCGTGCCCGGCCGTGTCTCGAGGTGTACTTAGTGGTTCTCTCCAGGACAGGGACCGCGCTCAGGAGCAGTCCCCTCCCGGCCCTCGGCAGGCCTTGCCAGTGGTCACACAGTGCCTCCCTGCTAGCCAGGACAGCCTCAGAGTCCTTGGCGTGGCTCTCGGGGAAGCCGCGGTCTGAGGCCGGCAAGCAAGCTGGGATTTGTTCGCCATCTCTTCTCAGAGGCAGTGGCCAGCGAGGCTTTTACAGACTCCAAAAGTGTTTTAGAGATGCTTCCAGGGCAGCACCGCACTTCAGCCGCACCTGAAGCCGCGCTTCCCTGGGAAGGGGTTCTGTGCTCAGCAAGTTTGGGAAGGCGCTCCTACAGGGCCTCCCTCTCAAAGGTTTTCCTAAGTAATTTACTAAAGACTATGAGAAGCCTTACAGCACAGAAACGTCCGGCTGTGACATCGCACATTTCACAGGAGTTTTGACTCCAGACTGTGCTTGGGTAAATTTCCACTTGACATTGTGAGAACTCCTTAGAACAGACAGGTGTGGGAGAGCGCGCCTGAGAGCTGCCTGGCTGCGCGAGCTTCCCTCTCTCCTCTCCCCCTTCCTGCATCGTCCTCCCCAGAGCAATGGCAAAGTCCCAGCTCTCCCTGGGCACTCTATGGTAGCTCCCCCTCACCCCCCGTGGGGCTGCCTCGGTTTCTCAGCAGGGCACGCCTGAGCCCAGAATCGAGGTCCTCCTCTCGTCTGGCCTGCTTCCTCGCAGTTGCCAGGACGGGCTTAATCAGGACTGGCTTCCTGGGAGCCCTTGGGGTGGGCTTGCATTGCTAACCCTGTCTCGAAATTCTCAGTAATTGTGAACAAGGGGCCCCTCATTTTCACTTTGTCCTGGGCCCCATCTGCCCCCTTTGAAACATAGGGCCGCTCAGGGCCACTCCATGCCCTCACGCACTGCAGCCGCAGCCCCCAGATCCCCACACCTAACTCCAGCACACTCCCTGAAGCTTGCAGGTGTTGCTGCCCTGTCCTGCGCTCCCGGAGGCCAAAGCCCTGATCCTCCTGTCTCCTGTGCTGTCCTCGTCTCATTCAGTGACAGCCGTGATGTCAGAGGCAGGGCACAGTCCAGGCACACAGGGAGCCCCGATGG
>NW_006159696.1:707364-708002 GCF_000334495.1 Tupaia belangeri chinensis
TGAGGAAAGTTCCAGGAGTCACCTAGCCTCCCATGGGCTCCACAGGGTCATGCATGGACGTGAGCTCGGCAGTGATCGCTGAACACTGTGCTGCCTGCTGGGGTGCCACCACGGAGTGGCCACGGTCTATGTGTCCCTGGCACTCCCATTCTAGGGAAAAGCCAGTGAGTCCCCCCTAAAAGACTGGGGACAGTGACAGGCTTCCAGGTGAATGCGAGTGGAAGGCCGAGCTCTGGGCTCAGCACAGGCAGAAGGCGCCTGGTCGAGCTGCTGTTTGCCTGTGAATTTCAGGCGCATGTCTGAGCCGAAGGGCGTTCTGGGTTAGGAAACAGCTGGCTGCAAGGCGGGTGCAGGGGTGACTGCTCAGCCTTCTGTGGCCTGGGCGAGGAATCTCGGTCCCCTCCTTAAGCTCTCCGGAAGAGCTGGCGTCTGTTCTAGCGGCAGTGGGCACGGCCTTCCCATCGGCCTCCATGACACACCCGACGCGGCACTGGGCCCTGACCGCACCCACACACCTCATGCGGCCCTCTGTCCCCAGCCCCTGCAGCTGCGCGAGCCCTTGCACTCCGTCCTGCTGACCATGTGCGAAGACCAGCCTCGCAGGCGGCGGCCGTTGCAGTCGGTCCTGGAAGCTTGTC
>NW_006159696.1:708081-712127 GCF_000334495.1 Tupaia belangeri chinensis
TGCGAGGTGAGTGGCCGCCCGTCTCAGCGCTGTAGCCGCTAGCCAGGAGTGCTTACTGGCATTTAAATGAACTCATTATAATGAATTAAAGGGAAAGAAAATTAAAACCAGGTCCTCAGTCATGTTGCCACATTTCAGGGGCTCAACTGCCGCTTGTGGCTGGGGACTCCCACCCTGGGCAGGGTGGATCTAGAACATTCTTAGCTTTGCAGTTCTGTTGCAGTGCTGGGGACGACCTCAGGGTAAGGCCAGCTCCTGGCACGACGAAGACCCCTGAGATCTCCACAGATGCTCGGCAATCGCGATTCTCCCCTGGGCTTCATGTGAGCAAGCCCTCCCCTGGCTGCCCTTCCCTCCGCTACCTTGTACCCGAGCTTGTCATGCTGGGCTGCTTGCCACCCAGTGCCTGGCAAGGTGGCTGGCACAAGGCAGGCATTTGGCTTAGGTCGGGTTCCCACCAAGCTAACCAGAGTCAGGGATTTCATGCAAGTTATTTCCGGGAAGTGGTCCTAGATAGGGGAGTGGTGGAGGGAGGGAGGATGGGGGACCAGCCCTGGTCAGCTGGGGGCAGCCTCAGCCTGACCCTGCTGGGTGCCCTGGAGAAGGAATGGCACCACGGAGTTGGGACCCCATCAGGCCAGACAGGGCTGGGGTGGGGGGGTGAGGGGAGGACAGGAGGTGCCCACAGCACAGATGTGAGAGGAAGTGGGTGGAGGGGAGGCTAGAGATGGCTGGGAGGTTGCACCGCCTGAGAACGGGTTGGGGAACTGAGACCAAGGTGAATGTGGCGGACCCGTGAATGGAGACCAGGCGACGGCTGAGCGGGGTGCTGCCCACGGTCAGAAAATGGCCCTCCCACCCCGCCCCCTCCCTGGACTGCTCCTGCCTTGGCATGTGAACCTGTGGCTCCTGTTAACTGAGCCCGAGGACTTGATGAGCAGGCGAGGTGTGTGCTGTGGGAGATGCGAGAGCCTTCTGCCAGTGCGTGCCGTCCTCTCACGGACCCCGCGTTGGCCACAAAGATTTCAATGACTTCCTCGACCGTCATGGGGACGCTGTACTAGGCACTGGTGCGAGGGTGAGGCTAGGGAAACGGACCAGCAAGCAGACTGTAACGGGGTGCACTGGAGTGAGGGGTCAGCACGGCCGTGAAGGTGGTCGGGGCACGAAGGTGGGAGGGTTAAAGTCGAGAGGGCAGAGCTCTGGGTGGGAAAACCCAGCCATTGAAGGGGTGCGTGGGCATAAATACAGGGGGGCTCGTAAATTGCCTCCAGGCGAGTGTGGGCGGTGGGTGCGGAGCGCGTTCTGGTTGCTAGAGAATGCACGTCTCAGCTCTCACTGTCGGGCAGACTGTTCCATGCCGACTTGGTCTGAGGGTCAGTTTGCACGTGTCTGTGTCAATGCCGCCTCCCGACCTTGGGATGCAGACATGCCCTGCACATGGCCCCTAGGTGGAGAGAACCGTCGTGGAAGAAAGCTCCTCTGTGCAGCAGAGCAGGAGCTACCTGCTCAGGAAGAGGCTGCATCGGGCGGGCAGCGCCAGCCCAGTGGCCCGGGCCCTGGACTGCCTCCACCCTTGCACAGGTGAGTTCTGCGCCCTGAGCTTTCCTGGCGCAGGCGGACCGAACTCCTTCCGAAGTTCCCGCTTAGTGTGGGCCAGACATCCAGGCCGCGATGGCAGAGAGGCCCCGGCAAACGCCACTCTCCTGGGAAGGCCTTGGGAGGAGGGGTTGAGCTTAGGATCCATCTGTGTCCCCAGGAGAGCTTTAACTCTTTAATGGTTACTTATATCAAATGTAGACTCTTCCTACAACTGGGTTACCTGTTTTCTCCTTGTGTGAATGGTCCTTTACTGCAGGTGACGATCTAACTGACAAATCATTACACTTTTTGTGAAAAAAGGTATTATAAAAATTTCAATTTACAAAATTCGTATTTACAACAAGAAAACAAACACAGAGACTGAAATTTTGACTATTATTTTGCACTCCCCTTAATTCCTCACCCAGAGTTAAGAAACTGTAGGTGAACCTTAAAAATGTAGCGAAGCGTTCCTGCACACTGGTGTCCGTAATCTAGCCGGAGCAGAGATGTTCCACTGGGCTCAGAGCACTCTGAGGGAGGAAGCGGCAAATACTGGCCAGTCGGTCGCCCTCCGACCTTTCCAGCACTTCGCAGCTGCCATTGTTGGTTGGTCGTTCCAAGCCTTGGTGGTACAGTAGGGTCCTCAGAGCCCCAAGGTTCCCGGTTTCTTTTTTGATCAGTGATCACATAGGCTTTCTGAAAGAAGATACCGCACGCGACGAGGCTCCCAGCACTGCGAAGTTCAGCATCAGCTCCAGGGGAAAAAGCTGCTCCGTTTCCATCAGGAGCTGGAGAAACGCATGATGAACCCGGTGGAGGAGGCCAGTGCCGGGGCTGGGACGGTGTGGAAGTTTAACGCGGAGAACCTGCAATGCAGTTCTCACTGCCCCATTGATAAAACAAATTAAAACCAGCAACACAGGAGAAAAACTTTCTTTTCCACTTTCTAGGTAGGGTGAAAGGAAAAATAATTTGTAAAAGATTGATCGATGGTTCTAGGTATGTTAAAAGAGTAGCTTTTAAAATAACCTTTCCGGGAGCCCAGTAGGTGGTTTGTTGGTTAAGGCACTGGATTCCCACATGGCTGACGACGGTTCAGGTTTGGATCTGGTGGCTTGAAAATCTTGCTGGGTTTGTGTGCGTGCAAACCCAAAATCCCAGGAGGAGAACAGAGAAGGGACTGTGGCCTGGTCATCCACCCTGAGGGGCAATTTCTTTCTCTCTGTCTGGTGAGTGCACACACCGTGTGGCAAAAAAAAAAAAAAAAAAAAAAAAAAAAAAACACCACACGGGAAAAAAAAAAAAAAAAAAAAAAAAAAAAAAAAAAAAAAAAAAAAAAAAAATCAGGGGAAAATGCAGATAAAATAACTTTCCAGGGCCAGCCTTGAAGGCTAGTGGCTAAAGGAGCTGGATCCTACATGGCCGACTGCAGGATTCTGGGGTTGCCGTGTGACAGCGCTTTCAGTTGCATTCTCCCTGTCTCTTTCTCTGCCTCTCTTTCTCTCTCTGGAAAGCATACACACACGCTGGTACTTAAAATAAAAATGAAAAAAATAAAAATAAACCCCTTCACATCTGTTTTCTACCTTTCAGCTGAATCTGGGCTTTATTTATTTTTGATTAATGTTACAGTTTGCTGTCCCGAACAAAGCGCTCCCTGGCATTAGGCATTGCTTTCCCCTGTCATTGCCCTCCACCCATTTGTCTGTAACTGTCATTCCCATTTCCACTTTTCTCATGAGTAGACAGACCTGGAGAGCTTCGGGAATTTTCCAGGGTCACATGGCTAGTAAACCGTGGTGCCGCCTATGCTTTGGGCTGCCCCGTGCAAGAAAGCCATGTTCTTTGCCGCCCTCACCTGGCCTTGACCCGTGACCAAGCTGCTTGGTTAGTTTCAGAGAGAAGCACAGACACCCAGAACTCCCCGGGGCCTCGCTCAAGCACCTCAGCACACAACCGCTGCAGCCTCTTTGTGACCAGGTGAGCAGCCGGGCAAACAGGGGGGGTGGGCTGGCTATGGACACTGGTGTGGACCTGCCCACGTCCTGCCTCCTTCCTCATTCCTGATGAGAAGCCTCTGTTTCTCCAGACATGCCAGCCTGATGCCAATAGCAAAGCCACATTAAGCAGATGAGAAGCCGAGGTGGCGAGAGGCTGGTGGCTATTGTGCTGCTGGGGCACCCTCCTCCTCTGGGACCACGTTTAGGCTTAAGGAGGAGAAAATGTGCCCCTTATCATTGCAGTTGGCCATAGCCATGCCACGCTGCGTAACCAGCGTCTGCAACGCATGAGAGTTCAGCTCATGATTCTGCAGGCTGGTAATAGGCTGCGCTCGGCTGGGAGTGCTCCTGGACGCTGCCGGTGCCTTCCTGCACCCAGGATCAGCCTTAGCTCAGGAGGAGCTTCGTTTCTGGGGTGGAGAGTCCTGGACTCCTCCACCCACAGGCCGGTCTGGGGGGGCC
>NW_006159696.1:713825-741958 GCF_000334495.1 Tupaia belangeri chinensis
TGAAAAAAAAAAAAAAAAAAAAAAAAAAAAAAAAAAAAAAAAAAAAATCAGGGGAAAATGCAGATAAAATAACTTTCCAGGGCCATCCTTGAAGGCTGGTGGCTAAAGGAGCTGGATCCTACATGGCCGACTGCAGGATTCTAAAACACGCACTGGGCACGTGTGCCCCAGGCCTGAGGGGTTGCCGTGTGACAGCGCTTTCAGTTGCATTCTCCCTGTCTCTTTCTCTACCTCTCTTTCTCTCTCTGGAAAGCATACACACACGCTGGTACTTAAAATAAAAATGAAAAAAATAAAAATAAACCCCTTCACATCTGTTTTCTACCTTTCAGCTGAATCTGGGCTTTATTTATTTTTGATTAATGTTACAGTTTGCTGTCCCGAACAAAGCGCTCCCTGGCATTAGGCATTGCTTTCCCCTGTCATTGCCCTCCACCCATTTGTCTGTAACTGTCATTCCCATTTCCACTTTTCTCATGAGTAGACAGACCTGGAGAGCTTCGGGAATTTTCCAGGGTCACATGGCTAGTAAACCGTGGTGCCGCCTATGCTTTGGGCTGCCCCGTGCAAGAAAGCCATGTTCTTTGCCGCCCTCACCTGGCCTTGACCCGTGACCAAGCTGCTTGGTTAGTTTCAGAGAGAAGCACAGACACCCAGAACTCCCCGGGGCCTCGCTCAAGCACCTCAGCACACAACCGCTGCAGCCTCTTTGTGACCAGGTGAGCAGCCGGGCAAACAGGGGGGGTGGGCTGGCTATGGACACTGGTGTGGACCTGCCCACGTCCTGCCTCCTTCCTCATTCCTGATGAGAAGCCTCTGTTTCTCCAGACATGCCAGCCTGATGCCAATAGCAAAGCCACATTAAGCAGATGAGAAGCCGAGGTGGCGAGAGGCTGGTGGCTATTGTGCTGCTGGGGCACCCTCCTCCTCTGGGACCACGTTTAGGCTTAAGGAGGAGAAAATGTGCCCCTTATCATTGCAGTTGGCCATAGCCATGCCACGCTGCGTAACCAGCGTCTGCAACGCATGAGAGTTCAGCTCATGATTCTGCAGGCTGGTAATAGGCTGCGCTCGGCTGGGAGTGCTCCTGGACGCTGCCGGTGCCTTCCTGCACCCAGGATCAGCCTTAGCTCAGGAGGAGCTTCGTTTCTGGGGTGGAGAGTCCTGGACTCCTCCACCCACAGGCCGGTCTGGGAGTGCTCTGGCAACCACATCATTCTATTGGCCAAATCAAGTGGCAAGGCCAGCACCCATTCAAGGCAGAGGAAAAGACTCCACCTCTCGATGGGAGCAGGATGCAAAGTCGCACTGCTAAGGGAGTGGGTCAGGGAGAACTGACTTGTCCACCACAGAGGCTGTGTCACTGGGCGGGGACTGAAGACCCCTCCTGAGTGGCATGTTCTCAACTTTGTGCAGAAAAGAATTCCAGAGCGGATCACAAGCAGGGAAAGCTAAGAGGGCCTGTAAGTGGCTGCACGTTCTGCGGTCGGGACACGAGCTCACCGGGGAGAGACGCGCCCCCCCAGCTGGGTCAGGGGTTTATGTTGAAATAATAGGAGGGCGTCTCCAGGTCCAGGCATGTGGAAGAGGGATTTTTCCCACGCAGATGCGGTAGCTGCTCAGGGGTCTTCATGCATCCCGGCATCGTTAGCACCCTAGATCCTGCCTGGGGTGTGGCCGTTAGCCTGGAAATGAGGCTCGGTGCACCTCCAGACCAGCGCTGTCCTCCGTCTTGGCTGCTCCTGGTTCTCACGGGTCCCTACGCTGCAGTTGCTTGTGGTCAAGTCACACGGCTTGTGCAGACTGCGTTCTGCTGAGAGGAAGCCGAGACCCTCTGCACGGCCCTTCTCTCCAGCGCAGCACTCCCGGGTGGCCTTGCCATCCTACTCTCCATTTGCTGATTTTCCCCTAATTTCCCTGTGTCACATCAGATTGAAACCTACAAGGCCCCAGAGCCCTGAGCATTTTGAAACTTGGGGGACTTGTCTATTTCTGTGCTGATTTGTCGAGGTCTGTCCACGGTTCAGTCGAGAGCTTTGGCCACCCTGGCTGACAGCCGCAGCCGGCCCGACCATACGTCGAGGGGCTCACCGCCCAGTGACTTCCCTGCCATGTAAAATCCCCTCTTTCCTGAGAAAGTGGCTTCCCCCTGATTCCATATGTTTATGGTCAAAGCCTTCCGAGAAATTCCTGAAAACCAAGGAAGGAAGTTGGCATTCCCTCCAACGCCAGGACTTGCCCAGGCCGTTGGGGCCCTGGGGCCAGGGCGCTATGTGCAGAGGTGGCCATGAGGTGGGGAAGAGGCAGGCGTGGCCCGGCCCACCCTGTGGCCATGCAGCCTTACCTCCACTGGGCCTCAGCCTCCCCATCTGAGCAGTGGACGTGATCGCCCCGTAGGCATGGGGTGAGGAGGACGGGATGGGGAGAGTGCACCTGCCAGGCTGAGCGCCTGAACGTGGGGGCCTTTCACTTGATGGGAGCTTCCTCGTCAAGCCCTTCACCCCTCCCCTGCCTGGCCAGTTCTCTTCCAGGCACAGCTCCCCACGACCTCAGGGAGGGCAGGCGGCTCAGCTTCGGATCTGCCATCTCCGAGGCAGCAGAAAGCTCACAACCTGCGACTCCAACTCCTTCACAAAGGAGTTTCCTGCAAAGAAAGGAAAAGGTGAGCAAAAGGTGGGGGACAGCCCCTCAGGGGTGTGAGCAGGGCGTGTGGGTGGCAGACACAGTGGCACCTGCTGGGCACCTGGGCTGGGTTCTGAAACTGTGACCTGAAATCTGCAGTCAGGCTTCCGTGTGTCTGGGTGGCCTGTGTGGGGCGGGCGCTGTGGCTGCCGTGTGTCCCACCCCTCAGTAGGGCTGTGGCCAAGTGTGGCAGGTGTTGAGCCGACAAGGCGAGTGCTGGGAGGGGCTCTGAGCAGGTGGGATGCAAGAGTTCAGGGCTGGGATCCAGGGAGGGCTTCTCTAGGGAGGAGTCTCTTCTGGTTGGTAAAGAGGGTGATAGGGTTGGGGGCTTGGAGCGTTGAGACCAACTTGCCTTGGCTTTGAAGCCTGGCGGGTGGGCAGGTGGATGTCGGGTTGCCTCTGCAGCATGGCTGGGCTTGCCAAGACTGCGGGGTGGGGATTAGCGGTGGCCCAGGACACACCCTCGGGCCAGAAGGATGTGCTGGAAACAGCCCTGGCCCCAGCCCTCACTGCCACTTCTGGCGCTGACCACCAAGCACTCCATCCTCAGGACTGTCAGTAGCTGCCCAGCTGCAGGAGCCCACAGTGACCACAAGGGGATCAGTGGGTCTTGCAGTGGGACAAGCCCTCCAGATGACTGCCCACAGACCTGTCTCCCCAGGGCTCCTGTCCCAGAACCCAGGACCCTTTGGGAACATCAGAGCCAGATGCCCCTAGAAGGTGTCTGTGTGACAAAGCTAATTAGTTAAAGCCTCTCAACTAATTAGAGACTGAGCCGAGGCCCAAATAGCCTCAGGACATCCGTCCTCCTGGGTGATCTGTGGTGCCACTCCTGCAGTCCCAAGGCAACCCTTCGTGAGCCTGGAGTGGGTGGTATGAGGAGGAGCCCTAAAGGGGCCCTGTTCACCTTCTTTAGTGCTTCTTCCTGATCCCTCATTTAAGATGCTTCTGCTGGGGACTGTCTCGGGACACAGGTCACGCCTGGGCTACAGTTTTGGCCTTTTGAGACAAGCGTCCTGCTGGGTGCCCTCGGGAGCCCGTTAGAATCCCCACTCAGCCCTGTCACTTGCTGCTGGGATGGCTTGACCAACTTCTTAACCTCGAGGAGCCACGGTTTCCTCACCTGGAAAATGGGCTGAGAACCCCCCAGGACGTTGGCTGGGCCTAGATAGCGACAGGCCCTGCAAATCTCCCGGGTCCTGAGTGTGGCGCACGCACGGACTGTCGTGGGGCAGAGCGGGAGGCGACGGCCAGAGCTAGAGAAGTGCTTGTCTCATCTAAATCGAAAGGTGTTTTGTTTTCAATAAACCTCCTCATTGAACATGTTGGCACACTACGTTTTATACTTTCAAAATTTACACATGGGAGACTACAATTCACCCTGGCACCCCTATCCGCAGTTCAGGGCTGGAACGTCGCCGGTCCCCGTGCCCACGTGCAGGCTCCAGCTTTGGGATGCCAGCCTGGCCGGGGCCTTGTCCAGCTCGGCCCCAGCTCGCTGGAATCAGTTTCCGGCTAGCTCTGAGGAGCCGCGTGCAGGCATGGGCGAGGGAGTGTGCTCGCGGGCAGGGCCGGGCAGAGTCGCAGAGACTGTCCTTCCTCTTCTGCCCTGAGTAACGCTGAGTGTCTCCCCAGTTCTCCAGGCCGGAGTTTGTCCTGCTGGCTGGAGAGGCCCCGGTGACCCTGCACCTGCCCGGATCGGTTGTGGTAACTATGGGGTTGGACTGGGCCGAGGTGAAGGGTAGTGAGGGAACCACCCAGGTAGCAGCCTGGGAGCTCTGGGCTCTCTCACAGGGATGCCCTGGTGGCACTGTCCCCTCTGGGCTCCTCCTGTCAGAGCCGAGGCCACGTCCCACGGCTGCCTTACTTTCTCCACCCTCCCCTTTAAGAGGAGGCCCCTGTGCCTTCTCGGGAGTCCTGGGGCTCCAGCCTTGTCTCCGCTCAGCCGGGGAACATTTGTGAAGCATCTGGTAGACACCAGGCACTGTTCTAGGCCCCCCCTGTGCTGCAAAGGCAGGGGCAAAAATGGACAAACATGTAAACACAAACAAACCCAGGCGGTGAGTGTGCCAAAAAGACTGGGGTAGCCATGGCATGGGGGTTAAGGCGGCTACATCTCACATGGCTGGCTACACGGTTCGAACCCTGGATCGGCACCAGGTGTGTGTGCCCCAAATCCTGAGAGAAGAAATGGAGGAGAAGGTATGCTGCCCGGGGGTGCTTTCTCTCTCTCTCTCTCTCTTTCTCTCTCTCTCTCTGGTAAGAGCACGTGCCCTCTGGCAAAGTAAAGGGGAAAAAAAGAATAAAATGAAAGACCAGTGAGGAAGGAAAGGCTCTGGGAGGCAGGTGGAGAGGAGGCAGGCGTTTGCTCTCCAGGCAGGCGAGCAGCTTTGAGGAGGCGCCATGAGGGCAGAGACAGCAGTGGAGAGAGGGGGTGAGCTTTGGGGTGAGCAGTCCGGGAGAGGGGCAGGGAGGTGCATGCTGAGAGGCCCCCAGTGGGCCACCCCTGCAGAGCCCCTCTCACTGGCGCTTGTGCCTGGCCTTACCCTGAGTTCCCCGACACGCAGCGTCTTCAGGCCCACATCCCTGTTTAGGCCTGGCCCGGGGCTGGGAGGTTTGCACCCAGGGCTAGGTGTCTGGGCGTGTGCCTCCCTGACTCCGCTCCCCCAGAGCCGAAGTGTACATCTTAGCCTGGCCCAGCCACATTGCAGCTTGGTGTTCAGGGCCTCTGTGAGGGCTTTCAGGAGCCAGGGCTGTGAGGGGGCCACTTTGGTGTCTGCTCTGGGGCGCCTCTTCCCTGTGTCGGTCCTTCCTTTGTAGAAAGGCAGCAGGGAGCCCTCCCCTGACTCACTCCAACAAAGTTGCATCCAACTCCCTCATCTCCCCGACAGCCCTGGTAGCCAAGCAGGTGCCCGCTGCAGCACGGGGCCCTCTCCTCGGCCCCTGAGCCCTGACGTTCGAGCGAGCTGGCTGGCACGAGCAAAATATCCGGTCTGACCCGAGCCTGAGTCCTACACCACCACCACCTGCGTTAGCTTACATGGGGCGCGCGACACACCTGCTATGTGGCATGCCCGTGCCCCGTGCTCATCCTCTGCCACATGCTCATCCTGTGCCTGTCCTCTGCTGCATGCCTGTCTTCTGCCGTGTGCCCGTCCTCTGCCCTGTGCCCGTCCTCTGCTGCATGCCCATCCTCTGCCGTATGTCTGTCCGTGTGCCCGTCCCCTGCCATGTGCTCATCCTTGTGCCCATCCTCTGCCCTGTGACCGCCCTCTGCCACGTGCCCGTCCCCTGCTGCGTGCCTGTCCTCTGTCGTGTGCCCGTCCTCAGAGCAGGAAAATCCCTAACCTAAGTAGACTGACGTATGGGGGGTTAGGGTGCCAGCATGACTCACTCTGGGGGTCCATGACTTTCTGAAGACTTTTCCTGTGTGGGGCTTGCAGATCAGAGGGCACAGGGCTTCCTCGGGCAGAGTGGCAGTCGGAACTGACCCCGAGTGGTCCCTAGCCACCACCTCACTGGCACAGCAGCCCGTGGTCCTGAGTGGGCCTCTCCTCTGAGCACATCCGAGGGCCCTCACTAGCCAGCTTTGCATGTGCCCATCTGGTGCTGCAGAGAGAAAGGGGCAATCCCCCGAGGGCCCACCTGACAGCCCTGCGGTCACCTGACTTAGGCAACTGCAGATCCCTCTACCCGCCAGGTAGATGGTCAGGCCAGCTTGTTGTGGGGAGAGGGGACGGGCAGCCACACCATCCCTGCAGAAATGCTTGGGCAGTGCTTAGGTTCCGAGGCTCCAGCGCTGCTGGCCCAGCTCTGGCTGGCACAAACATCTAGGCCTGGACACCAGGTCTAGGAGCCTGTTTATAAACCTCAGGGCGGGTCTGGAACCACAGCAGCTATGGCGATGCTGGAGGGTGGGAGGAGGATGACTGGGACCCCCAAGAAGACCAGCTGGACTGTGTCCCCTCTCTGAGGAAGGGGCCCGTACCAGTGCCCTGTCGCTCTGTCCCTGCTTGCCCAACTTAGGCTGGAACACCAGCCGTCCATGCCTTAGCCCTGACTGTCTCCCGGCGTCCTCGGTCCACACAGCCCCTTGTCTGTCCCCCGCGTGGAGTTCTTAGACAGTTCTCGTTTCCTTTGCGCTGTGTCTTTCTGGAGATCAACATTCCTGGAACCCACACTCCAGGGCAGAGCAGGTGCAGGCAGGCTCAGTGAGAAGCACCTCCATCTGCTGCCCCAGGGGTGTCGGGAACCACTGGAGCCCCCTTGCTCCCACTGAGAACAGACCCTCATGGGCCCAGGGCTGCATGAGGGCCCCATGCTCAAGAGCAGGGGCTACAGGAATGGGACTGGGAGATGTTTTCCTCTTCCCTGCGGCCAGCCTCACCGCGTCATAGTGGCTTTTACTGCCTTGGGCACCACACTACTTGGGCACAGAGACAGTCACGTAATGAACCGAGCCCCTCCCACCAGTGCTGTCCAGGGGCCATGCCCCTTCCCATGGCTCTGCTGCTCTGGCGCACAGAGACAGCGGTGCCCCAGGGGGTTACATCTCTCTGGAGACACGTTCGGTACCTGGATTGCAGGTGGGTGAGAGCCCGTCCCTGCCAAGTCGCTCTGGTGCTGCTGGCCCCGCATGGGGACAGCCACAGCCATGCCTGCTCTGAGGTGTCATGGGGCATGTGTGCCAGCCTAGGACCTGTGGGGGGGGCTTGGCTACAGGAGAAAGTGAGTTGTGGCTGCCTGGGGTGAAGTGTGCAGAGGAGGACAGACGAGGGAAGGCCGGGCCAGCCTGAGGAGCCAGGGGACAGAGGAGTTGGCAGCCAGAGCCCCTCCTGAGGCTGAGGATGCAGGGCCACTGGGCTCTGACGCTCTGTGAGTGAGCTCTGTTGTCCAATCAGACTTCGCTTAGGAAACACATATTTAAAGATATGACTATATGACTATGCAGAATTTCAAAGGAATGGCTTCCAGCTTTTAGACCCCAACTCAGGCACCAGGGCATAGGGCCCTGTGACTGCCCTGTGTGTAAGCTTCTTAACTCTGACTGAATTCCTGGGGAAGCTGAACACTCACTGGTTCCGAGGCCCTGCCCCAGACTGACAGAACCACCTTGGGGGTGGCCCTCACACCAGTATGCTCAGCAACTCTGCAGGTGGCTGGGAGGGGGCAGGGCCCCCAGGTGGCTTAGAGTGTGCCTGTGTCCTCAGCCCTACCTGGGATCCTGTGGGATACCCTGCCCCACAGGGTCCTCAGATCTGGAGGGTGGGGGCTGGTCTGGTGCCCAGAGGGTCAGGGAGTGGCTGCAGGCATGGTCTCAGTGGCATTAAAAACAAGCATATGGTGTCGCCCATGACCGTCCTCTATGAAAGGTTTCCTGGGCATGTCTGGGCCAGGCTTGGGGCTGGGCTTCTCTGTCCTTGTCCTTAGTGAGATCCACAGGAACCCTGAGCCCGACCTGGCAGACCTGCAGGGGACAGGGCAAGAGCAATCCTGTGGTGGGCACAGACGGGCAGAGCGGCTGTGCAGAACTGGCTGCAGAAGGATGTATCGAGGCTGCAGGGAGGCCGCAGTGCTGGGGGGGACGGGCCAGGGAGGGAGACGCGGCCTGAAATGAAGGAGGTGCTGAGGCCCACGGCAGACCCTGGGGACTGACTTTGGCTCTGCTGGCCAACCCCCAGCTCTCAAGCAAACCCCTCACTCTGGCCCTTTCTATTGGACCCACGCCCACCCATACTCCGTAGTTTAGAATTCCTTCCCCTTTGCTTGGCAGGCAAGGTGGGCAGTATGGGGCTGATGGACACCTCTGGCCCTGGGCAGCTCTCTCAGGAGCAGAGCCCATGGGCAGCTGGAATTTCTGCAGGGGAAAGATGTTGTCAGTGGCACCCGTCCCCCTGCCTTCCACCCTGCCTGCCCCCGCCGAACCTGGCAGAGAACACAGGTTTGACTCTGGTACCTGCCTTATTATTATTATTATTTTAAATAAATAATTAATTAGTTGCTACAGGGCACATGTGCTTGCTAGAGAGACAGAGAGACAGAAAGTGAGAAATCACTCCCCAGGGGGCATGGCCACAGCTCTATCCCTTCTCCTCCATTCTCCTCTTGGATTTTGGGCACACACACCCAACATTGGTTTTAAGCCACTGGGTCGAGGACTTGAACCTTGGTCAGCTACGTGGGAGTCCAGTGATGTAACCATTACGCCATCCACTGACCTCAGGTGCCTCCCTCTTACTAACTGTGCAACTCTGAGCATGTCCCTGCCCGTCTCCAAGCCTCAGTTTCTCATCTCTTGCACAGGAGTCATAAACGCACTCATCTCACAGGGCCACGTGTTAATAAACGAGGTGACGCATGTGAAGTGCTTAGCACAGTCACCAGCGCCCGCTAAAGGCTCCATGTCCCACAGGAGCTGTTACCGCTGAAGCGAGTATTCTTGTTTTTAGACCAAAAAAGGGAAATCATACTTGGCTCTCAGGGACCTCTGCGTGGTCCTGCTGAGCGGCCAGTGTCTGGAGGTGAAGTGCGACACGGAGTCCACAGCAGGCGCTGTCTTCAACACAGTCATGTCCTTCGCCAACCTTGGAGAGCTCAGCTACTTTGGCTTGGCGTACATGAAAGGTGAGCATGGCCTGGGGACCTGGGGACCTGGGGACCTGGGGACCTGGTGCCTGAGTTCGATTCCTTCTGGGAAGACTGCTTGAACCCAGGACACGTCGCTGCACACAGACATTAGTTCAAGCGCCGAGTGCAGAAGCCCGCCTCCATGTAGTGCAGGATGTGGTGGGTTCCTGTGGCCTGCTGGGCTGGGTCAATCAACCTCAGCGCATTACAATTAGACAAGGGCGTGGAAGTTAGACAGGGCTAACGGTCACTCAGCACCCCAACCCTAGAAGCCCGAGTTAAGAATCCACTCTCACATCCACAGGAAAGGGCTTCTATACCCGCTCCACCTCTGTCCCTCTGCTGTCATGTTTCCACCGGCCACCAACACCCTTTGCTGTAGTTGCTCTTTAGCGATTGTGAAGTGGCTTGGGGGCAGGGCGCTGATTGGGATCACAGGGCCTTCGGGTTAATCCCGCTCCAGCCCTCCCTGCCTAGGTGTTATAATCTCAGGTTCATCTATGCTTCCTCCTCAGCAGGAGCAGCTCAGAGGCTTGTCATGTGATTATTGGATGTGCCTCCCGGGGCTGGTGGGGGTGTTCTTATCTCCTAGTTCTCCAGATCTTAGGCAGATCCCTCTCCCACATCAAGAGGACACCATCATCTGCTTTGATGTGGGTGGATGATGGCTCTGGACTTTTAGTCTGAATCAGAGCCTCTTTAGGAAGCACTGTATTTCTGGCCTCCACACCCTGCAGTCTCTGTGAGATCAACCTCCAGGCTTACCCCCTACCTGGGACCTCTGGGAAAGTGGCTCCTGGGAGTGACCCGTTTGTGCATCAGATGTAAACCGATTTGGGAGGGGTTGCCAGCTGACCTGTGACGGGGAAGTGCCCAGGCTTTGGGGATGATTGGCCCCAGGGAAGAGTGAGTTGGCTGTGGGGGGCAGATTCAGTGGCAGGGGCTGAGGGCAGAGAGGTGGGGAGCAGGCTGTGTGTGGGGACACTCCTCAGACCACTCTGGGCACCCGCTTTCCCACCCCTCAGTATGTACATATTTGCCTTTAGACAGAGGCCGGTGCCCTGTTTAAAAGGGCCCTCGGGCTGAGTATGCCCTGTAGGCAGGGCGCACCTGCAGGAGTCTTGGGGAGTAGCCCAGTGCACCCAGGCAGGGTAGAAGGCGACTTTATGGTTGGGGCTGATTCAACCTCCTTCACAGAGGGGTTGGAGAATGTTCTCACCAGGTGTTTAAGTCCTGGGCTTGAGATGGTGGTTTCCAAGCTGGAAGCATTTATGTCAAAGGGTGAATGTGACTCTATTTACAGTTCGTCTTAGCCCAGGCCACTATCATAAAGTACCATAGACTGGGTGGCTTTCATGGGACATTTATTTCTCACGGTTCTGGATGCTAAAAGTCCACCTGGTTGAGTTCCCGTGGAGGGCTATCTTTCTGCCTGTGTTTTCCTTCTCACAGTGTCCTCACAGAGTGGAGAGAAGCAGCGCTCACCTCTTCCTCTTTCTCTTACAAGGACACTCAGCTTTCTCTGGTGGAGACCTCATCCTCAGGACTGTATTTAAACCCAATTACCTCCCAAAGGCCCACCTCCAAATGCCATCACATTGGGGCCAGGACTTCAACACATGCATCTGAAAGGGACACAAACATTCAGTCTAATAACACGTTTGTAGCTTGGGCCGGGGTGTCGTGGGGTGGGGCAGTGTGCTCTGGCTGGTGCAGCAGAGGCTGGCGTGCGGCATGGACTGGCTACTTCTCTCTGGCTTTTCATCTATCTCTGTAAGAGGGTAGCCGGAAGGCAGATGTCTTCTCTAAGATAAACACAGTTTCCCTCCTCAGTGCCAAGGGTTGCTGGGGTGTCCTTATCTCTCACAGTGTTGAGGTTTTTTTTTTTTACCTTCTCATTGGCTCCCACTCCCAGCCCCTGCTGACCCCTCACAACTGCAACAAAGGTCCCCTGGTACCGGGCACTCTGAGGACTTGCTTCCGGCGTCCTCCTGTGTGGATACTGCACTTCTTACTGTTTCACCCTCTAAACTCTCTTCCCTTCCCAGGCACAGAGTTCTTCTTCCTGGACAATGAGACCAGATTGTGTAAAATAGCCCCTGAAGGCTGGAAAGAGCAGTCCCAGAAGACTTCCGTGGGCACCTTCACACTCTTCTTGAGGATCAAGTTCTTTGTCAGCCGCTGCGAGCTTCTCCAGTGAGTGCTATGAGCCTGCCTTTGGCTTCCGTAGGGATTTACGCAGGTCCAGGCTCACGTGGCAGACATTGGAGAGCCAGGGGCTTTGCAAACTGCAAAGTACATATAAATAGCAATGGTTGTTCCTTGGCTTCCATTGATAGAACGAGGTGGGAAACTCAGGCCTTTGTCAAGATGAGAACTGGCCCTTTTGTTTCAGATGTATTTCTCCTAAGATCCAAGTTCTCTCTCCCTTAACCCCAGCATGTTCCCTTCCTCTTCCATGTACAACCCAACAGCCTCATGGTGAGGGCTGGAGGAGAGGGTCATGGGTTTGGAGTTAGATCATTGTACCTTTATTCCTCTGCTTATTGGAAACACTACGTAACTGGTTATCAGTTTCCTCACTTAAGTCACAGCAATGAACATCTCTGTGGATGTCATGTGAAGTGCCTGGTGCAGAGAAGCCCTCACAAGGGGCAGGAGGCATGGTATGGGTGAAAGAGACCACAATTGTCTTGCGGCATTGCCCTCTGGGTCCTAATGGGTTCTAGCCCATCTTACCTCCTTTCCCCACTCTCCAGGCTAGGCAAACCCTCTGGTATTAGTGGTCTCTCCTTCCCTCAGTATTCCAGCCGCTTTATTCCTGCATTTCCTTCCCAGCCACAGCTTGACCAGGCATCAGTTCTACCTGCAGCTTCGGAAAGACATCCTGGAGGAGAGACTGTACTGCAATGATGAGACCCTACTGCAGCTGGCGGTCCTCGCCTTGCAGGCCGAATTGGGCAACTGCCCTAAGGAGGTAGAGGTGGATAGTTGGGGCCTTTGGGAGGGGTTCCTAGAGAAATCATTATGGGATGGGCAAGAGGGAGACTGAGAGTAATGAGGATATTCTGACTTTGAGAATTATTGACTTCTACTACTGAGATGGGGGTAAATTGCATCCACTTATTCACCTATCTACCTATCCATCTGTTCATCTATCCATCCATCCATCCATCCATCCATCCATTCATCTATCCATCCATCCATCCATCATCCATCCATCTATCCATCTGTTCATCCATCCATCCATCCACCCACCCACCTATTCATTCATCTACTCACCTAGCTATCCATATGCCTATCTATCCATCCACCTGTCCATCCATTTATCCATCCATCCATCCGTCCATCCATCCATCCATCCATCCATCTATCCATCCATCCATCCACCTATCCATCCATCTACCTATCCATCCACTGCCCATCCATCCAGCCATTGATTCAATAAAAATTCATCAAGTGCTCTTTGTTAGACTTTGGGGGATAATCAAGTTTGTGCATTGTAAAGCAGTTCTATTCTAAAGGATTCCTCCTAAAAGTAATTATTTATTGATCTCCTATCCTCACCATCGTCGTCATCAATAGTAACAGCCAGCGTTTATTAAGAGATCCCTCTGTACCTGTCATTTACCTATGCATTCTCTATAGCATTAACTCATATAACTCACAGCAGCATCGCAAGGTGCATATTATTGCTGATATTTTCTGGAGGAGCAATCTGAAGCTCTTGTGGCTAGCAAATGAGAACAGGTGAGTCTGACTCTGAGGCTAGATTCTACTGGGACACACTGCCTCTCAATCTCATTGGCCAAGCCCTTGCCGCCAACAGAACCACATGAAGGTTTTTCTAATTTAGCTTGCCTATCCTGGTCCTCTGTGAGAATCCTCAAGTAGTTTGCAGAGGAGATTGATTAATTTGTAGGTGCCTGGAAGCAGGGAGAAGTAATCCTGATACATTAATTTATCTAGGTGGGATTCAAAATGAGGATGCCACGTAGGAAGGAGAGACAGAGCAAGTGGGCTATTACAGAGTAGTGTAGTTTTGCTTTTGGGTTCAGGATGTACCCTCTTTTAAGGATGAGGGGAGAGACTTAGCAACAGACCTCAATAGAGATCAAGCAGTTGGCCTAGCAGTGTGACAAGGTGTCCAAATGCGGGGTCTGTCTTGGGATGCATCAGTAGAAGCAGAGAGGGAAGGATGAGGAGGGTGAGAGTTCCACGGATCCCTTCTCTGGTGACCTTCCAGCCAGTGTGCCAGGCTTTATCTTGAGGGAACTCACCACCACCATGAGCTGGGTGCCAGTGGGGAATGCATAGCTTGAAGAAGAGTTGCTCTAGAGAGGATCTGAGGGCTGTGTGGAGGAAGAATACACACTCAAAAGAAAAAGAAAATAAAAACGAACAGTTTAGCTCCCACCTTTCTGCCCCAGCAATCTTTAAAGGGGCTTTTAATCCTCGAGCTCCCAAGATCTGGCGCATACTTGGGCCTTTGCACACTTTCCCATAGTGTCTGCACACCCAGCACAATCTGACTGACCTTCGCCAGCCCCATCCCCACAGCCTTCCCAGCCCTAAGTGGATGGAAACATTCCCTCTACCCTGTGGGCTCTTTTCAGCATCTTCCCATGCTCTTGTCCAACACAGGTGATTGATCAGTGTTCTCTTGACTGCAAGCGAGAGAAAATAAAACCCAGATTGGCTTGGATAAAATGTAATTTTAAAAACAGACCTCCCCCCCAAAAAAAAAATAATAAATGAACAGTCCACTCTTCCCTTAACCCCCTCCTGGCCTTTTGATAAGACTCCAGCCCTATCCCCACTTCCCTTAGAGGTCCTTCCTGTCTCTGCTGTCTCAGGGCTGGGGAGTTTACCAGACCAGGCCTTGCTAGGTGCAGGGACTCAAGTGAGGTCAGCAGGACTTGGCTCCCTGCAGGTCTGGGCTGTGCTCTCTCTGCTGAGCTTACCTTCGGCAGCTTCCAGATTCTGTCCCCCAGGTTCCAACTTAGCACAAAAGAGAGCCTCTCTCTTGCAAATCCTAAAGCCATATCATGGATTCTGACAGGGCCCTGTGCCCATCCTAAACCAGAAACTGCAAGGAGAGGCTGTGTATAAAAGCTCTGATTGGTTGGACTTGAGTCACATGATCACACTAGGAGGCAGGGTGGAGCTTGTGCTAAGCAACGCATGTTTTGTTCTATTGTTTGTTTTGTTTTTTGTTTTTGTTTTGTTTTTTTTTGAGAGGTTTTCACTATAGGGCATGTGCGCTTGCCAGACAGACAGAGAGAGACAGAGAGACAGAAAGCGAGAAATCACTCCCCAGGGGGAATGGTCACACCACAATCCCTTCTCCTCCATTCTCCTCTCGGGAGCTTGGGCACGCATGCTCACGTGCCAGCGTGAGTTTTAAGCTACCGGGTCCGGGACGCGAACCGCAGTCGACTACGTGAGAGTCCAGCGACATAGCCATTACGCTAACTGCTGGTTCTCAGCAATGCATGTTGACTAAGAGAGAATAGGGATGGTTCTCCTTTCCAAAAACGAGAATGCTTGCATATTGCCGAAACCCTAGGTCACTCACCAGTGGGCACTTAGTGGTCAATGGTGATATGTCTTTGGTGAACAGAGGAATCGTGTTTGGCTGAAATTTTGAGTCTAGTGGAGTCACCTGGATCGAGCCATGCTATATTGACCCTAGGGAGGTTGGATTAGGCACACCCTAACAGCCTCTTTGCAACTTCATCACCTTCTGAAAGACCCTCTCTCCAGGTATGGTCACATCCTGAGGTTTTGCGGGCTGGGGCTCGATATATGAACTGAGAGACAGGCAGAGAGGAGCCCCTCTTATGTAAGGAGGTCAGCGTTTTTGTTTTGTTCAGGTCTTCAACAGATTGCCTGAAGCGCACCCGCATCGGGGAGGGCCATCCACATCACTCTGTGTATTCAGATGGTGAGCTCGTCCAGAAAGGTCCCTACAGACACACCCAGATATGATTGGCCAAATATCTGACCACGCTGTGGCCTGCTCGAGTTGGCACAGGAAATGAACCATCATAGCTCTTCATCCTGGTGCCCCCTGTGCCTGTCCAGTTTCTGACTGACCTCCCCCTCCGGCCTCAGCCTGATCTCACCTCCACCCCTGGGTCTGGCCAGCCCTCAGCCTCGGCCTCTGTGGGGACCAGAGCATTTCCAGCTGTGCTCTCCAGCACCCGCGCAGCCCCAGAGGCAGACCTTTCTCCTTTCTCCTGTGCGTCAGGTCACACACACCGTTCATTCGGCTGTATTTTGGAGGGCGTGCACCACACTGGACCCCATCAGCTCTTCACATTCACCCTGCCAAGCAGGTGTAGTTTCCCTCTGCAGCTCTGTGAGGGTAGGTGAGCTAGCCAGAGCACAGCCGGGTCTCCCCTCCAGGGCTGGCTTCACCATGTGCTGGACACTTCAGAGCACGTCACCGGAGGTCACAGATAGGAGCACCTGAGTCACAGGGGGGCAGGTGCTGGGGGCGCTGGCATCCGAGAAGCAGCAGGTCCTTCTTAGGGCCCAAGCTTAAGAGGCTGGGTGAGTGCCACTCGTCACATCTGGGAGGACTTGGTGTGCCTGCCCCTTCTAAGGGGCTTATATTTTGTTTGATCCATGGTTCTGGTGGTGCTGGAGAAAAAAGTCATTTGAAAACCACTGTTGTGAAAGACTGGGAGCCCCTGAAGAATTTTAAGCAGGAAAGTAACATGATTACATTTGCATTTTAAAAAGGAAGACAAAGACAATTTGGTATAAAAATAAATCTCCTTAATCACAGCATCACAGCAGAACAACTTTCCTCTGGGTGCATTCTCTTCTAGCCTGATCACACGCAGGGATGTTTATATAGCTGTAAACATCGCCGCGTTCGGCTCGCATCCTGATTTCTCACTCGAGGCTGCATGCTGTCCTCCCGTGGCCTCCCCGATGTCTCTGGGACGGCTGTGGTTGTGCCTTCGTGGGTCTTTCTCTTACTATCTGGCGTTCCCTTAGTTGAGCCAAACCATGGAAGTGACAATATCATTACCATTTGAATTGTTTCTAATCATTCTCTTTATAAGTGACTAGAAATGCACCTTCGTGTGTCCAGAGCTTTTGTTAGTTTCATGTGGAATCCTTCTCTGGATTAAAGATCCTAATGAAATTTTTTTAAAGTACAAGTTTATTTTGCTACAAAAAAAGTATGTGTCCCCCAAATTCTTTTTAAAATAAATGTGTTAATGGACTTTATTTTTTTAGAGCAGTTTTAGGTTCACCATGAAATTAAGTGGAAGGTACAGAGACTTCCCATATTTCCCCGTCCCTGCTTCCCACTGAACATACTGTAAGTGCCTGCACCAGAGTATACGCTTGTTCCAATCAATCAACCTTCCTGAATCGGCATCGCCCCTCGGAGTCCAAAGTTGACACTAGGGGTCGCTCTTGGTGCTGCTCATTCTGAGTCTTGACAATGTGTGATGACGTGTTTCCACCATCGCGTACCACACAGAGCAGTCTCACTGCCCTCCAAGGATTGCTCTGCCTTTATCCCTCCCTCCTCCCTACCCCCAGCGACCACTGACCTTTCACTGTTTCCACAGTTTTTGCTTTTTCCAGAATGCCCTATAGTTGGGATCTAGTATGAAGACTTTCTAGATTGGCTTCTTTTGCTGTATAACATACATCTCAGTACCCTCCATGTCTCTCTGAGGTTTGATAACTGGTTTCCTTTTAGCACTGAACAATATTCCATTGTCTGGATGTACCGTAATTGGTTTATCTACTCATCTACTGCGGAACAGTTTTGCTGTCAAGTTTTGGCAATTGTGCATGAAGCTGCTACGAATGTCCCTGTGCAGATTTTTGTGCGGGTATAAGCTTTCAGCTCTTTGGGTAAATACCAAGGGGTATGATTGCTGAGTTGTCTAGTAAGCATATGTTTCATTTTGTGAAAAACTACTGATCTGTTTTCCACAGTGGCTGTACCATTTTGCATTTCTGCCAGCAGCAAATGAGAGTTCCTGGTGCTCCACACCCTTGCCAACATTTGGCGTTGTCAGTGTTGTGGATTTTGGCCATCCTATTGGGTTGTCAGAAAAGTCATGATGCATTTTTGCATAGGAAAACATACTCCATGGCTTTCCCAACAACTCAATAACTGCATTCTAAATAGTTTTTAGTGCACTAGGTTGCTGGATAGCTTCTTCCCCTTTGCGTCTCTGAGCTAAACTAAGCATCAACGTGGCTCACACAAAGTTAGAGGACTCTCAGCCCATGGCCACATGGGGTACCTGTGCCATACCAGGAACGTGGTATGCAGTGGACACTGTGCCATTCTTTCCAGATCCTCTCATCAGACTGACTCACCCACTCCCAGCCCTGAAAAGGCAGGGAGGACCCCCCCCCAAGCCTCCAGAGGGCCCCTGCTGGCTCTGTGGTCTAGAAAGGAAGTCGGTTTGATTTCCGGTTTGAATCCCAGTTTGGTGGCTTGAAAAGCACATCCTGCATGTACACGTATGCTCAAAACCCTGACAGAATGGAGAAATGGAGGAGGAGAGATCACAGTGTGCCCGTGCCCCACTGGGGATGCTACTTCTTTCTTCCCTCCCTGTACCCCTTCCTCTCTGTCTCTCTCTAGCGAGGCACATAGCCCCTGACAAAAATAAATCAGTAAAAGAGAGGCGCTCTGCCCGAACTGCACACTTCTCTCCACCTCAGAGAACTGCCAGGTGGTGGGTGACGCTGATCTGCCAGCCCCCCTGGGGGTGGGGGCACAGCCTTCAGGCCCTAAAGAGCAGGCCTGATGAAGGCCCAGGTCTGGGGGGAGGGACATGTCAGGTCTTCTCCCGTTTAGGAGGCCACTTCTGGGATGCCTTCTTGCGCAGCGATGGGGTGCACAGCTAAGATCTCTGTCGGAAGCAGGGAACAAGTGCTAAGAGCACTGGTGGACAGAAATGCTGAAGAGGAAGTGTGGGACGGGGTTTGCTGTGTCTTCTGAGAAGTGGTGTAGAGGTATCATGGAACGCGTCAAGGCTCTGGGGACACATCGCATTTCTGTCCTGACACACAGCGAGACCCGGGCCCTGCCGAAGGACATCTCTCCTTGCTCATCCTGGCGACAGCAATCATAATCCACCCACACAGCATTTCTGTGAAGACTGAAGAACCCAGTGTGTTCTGAGGACCCCCTGGCACACAGGAGGACTCCCTTCTCTCCCTTCTCCTCATGCCTCAGGCTCGGCCCCACCTCTACTGCAGTAGGAGATAGTATCCCAGACGGGACCTCGAAGAGCACCCCTGCCCTGGGGCCCTGATGAGATGGCAACTCCAGACGTGTCTCAGTTCTGTTGAGCCCGACAGAAGGCATCTCGTAATGCCCCTTTTCTCCTGCCTCTTCTCTCCTGCAGGCCGAGAGTAAGGCGTATTTTCTAGTTGAAGATTACATCCCAGCGAGTCTGATCGAGAGAATGACCGCCCTTCGGGTCCAAGCGGAAGTTGCAGAGATGCACCGGGTCGGTTCTGCGCTCTGGGGAGATGAAGCTGAGCTGGAGTTTCTGAGGGTAAGGCCTTCCACGCCTCGAGAGAGAGGTCGATGCCCACAGGACTGAGGTTGGCAGTCTGACCCAGAGCCGCCTTTGGAGGGTCAGCCAGGCTGATAACTACAGGGAGGTCAAGCAAGGGTCCTGAGCTCTAGGAGGAAGGAAGGCCCCATTGTCCAGAGGGGCAAAGAAGAGGCTTCTGGAAGCAGGTGGCACTGGAAGTGACCCCATGGGTAGTGGGATTTGGTGGGCTAGGGCAGGTGTGGTAGGGCCTTTCTTCAACTTTACAGCGGCATCCCAACTGCTTTTCTGCAAGTAAGGAGACTTCTCAGACATGACACGCAGGATGACTGAAGGACAAAACAGAAGTATGAGCTGAAGCAAAATTGTTGGGAGGCCTCGAGTTTGCAGCCTTCTGGGCAGCTGCCCCAGCACAGCAGGGCTGATGTGACCCATGCACAGGGAGCAGCGCTGGTCTACTCCAGCTCCCGAGAGAAAGCAGTAGCACTTCAGTCCCCTATGTCAGGGACAGCCCTGACGACAAATAGTCTTTGCTCGCACCACAGCCTCCACTCACTGTGAGCCAGGCCCTGCGGGAGCTGACAGCGCAAGCACCAGGTCTGGTGGGAGGACTGCCGTGTGCCCCGGCATTACTCTGGGAAACGCTCAGTGGGAGCTTCAGGAAGGTGGGACCAGGGACGGAATGGCTGCTCTGCCTCTGTAGATGCAGCTGAGAGTGACTGGGAGGAGACCCCCAGCTCCCCCAAGGTGGGATACATGGCTGAGCCTTTAGATTTGGGAGCAGTTTTTAAAGGAAGCCCGGGGATTCGAACGTTTCTCTGGGCACTGGAAGGCAGAACTGCCAAGGCTAAGTGTACCCTTCGGTCTATGTTCAGCCCTTCAGCAGAACCTCCCGGCAGCGCCCGTGGGGAAGCCTGCCAGTGAGTCATCTGGGAAGTCCCGAGAGAAACATATGCTATGGAATGCCATGTTATCTTTCAAGTGGGGACTTTAAAGCTAAAGGGGTCGAGAACCACACAACCAAGCCCAGAGGCCAAGGACTCAGTCCTGTGGGAGGTCCTCCTGGATGGCTGCCACTTTCAGCAGAACCTCCCGGCAGCGCCCGTGGGGAAGCCTGCCAGTGAGTCATCTGGGAAGTCCCGAGAGAAACATATGCTATGGAATGCCATGTTATCTTTCAAGTGGGGACTTTAAAGCTAAAGGGGTCGAGAACCACACAACCAAGCCCAGAGGCCAAGGACTCAGTCCTGTGGGAGGTCCTCCTGGATGGCTGCCACTGTGGACGGTCCCCCTAACCAAGCCCAGAGGCCAAGGACTCAGTCCTGTGGGAGGTCCTCCTGGATGGCTGCCACTGTGGCCGCTCCCCAGCTTCAGCTCTGCATGCTGGCCCGCTGTGTCTCTCCCTCCCCACCCCCAGGCAAAAGCTGCAAGGATCCGAAAAGAAGCTACTATCTCAGAAGCAAAAAGTTCCTTTTGCTTTTTTTTTCCTTCTTCAGTGTTTCATGGAGAACTTGGATAGATACGGTTTTGTTTGTTAGAGCATGTTGGACCTTTTCATTCGGGAGAGGGTTTCTTAAAGTCATTTCCCCTCCCTGCGTATAAAATAGACACTCGCGCACAATCCTGCTCCCTGGAGAGAGAACAGTTACATTCCAGCACTTTTACCCTCTTCTCTTCGTGTATTCATATATGCGCGTATATGTTTACTGCTGGGTTTATATCACTTCTGTAGGTTTGTGTATCCATCTAATCTCACATCACTAACATCTTTTTTTTTTTTTCCGGAGAGGTTTTTGCTATAGGGTGCATGTGCTCACCAGAAAGACAGAGACAGAAAGCGAGAAATCATCCCCCCCGGGGGGGGGATGGCCACGCTGCAATCCCTTCTCTTCCTTTCTCCTCTTGGGATCTTGGGCACACACACACATGCGCCCGGCGTGAGTTTAAGCCACCAGGTCCGGGACTCGAACCGCGGTCGACTACATGGGAGTTCAGTGACATAGCCATTACACTAACTGCTGGTCCCAACATCACTAACATCTTGAAAACTTATTTTGAATCAATACACGTTGTGCCCTATTCCTTCAAAGGTCTATCGCTTGACATATAAATGTTTTTAATATGGGACTATTTTAAATGATAATGAGATTAACATTTTTCTATGTAGATCTTTAGTTTTATCTCTGCTTTATTCTTTAGAGACAGCATCTCGTCCCTGAGTGACAGGTTGGAGGTACTGAAGGCTGCAGACACTGCTGATATATATTGCAAAGATACCTTGTGCTGTCTTTCCGGATGTTTCTTGAACTGTCTATTCAGCTGCAAATGCCCTGAGGGTCCTGGGTCCTCAGAGACCTTCGCAGAGCCCAGTTACTCTATCAGCAGTCACTGGGTTACTTAATTATACATCCTCACGGTTCCTTTTCATTAAAAAGAAGAAAATCATTATCAGGTGTTGCCTCTTGGCCCTGGTTCATTGATGACTGACTGCTAGTTCTTTATCTCCCAGGGGAAGCAGACTTGGCAGGAGTTCAGTTTGGGTGAGGCTGGCTGCTGTGCTCTGCCTGGAAAATTACATTAGCATATTAGTCTCAAACAACTTGTTTAAAGTTAACTCAGTGTTTTCCAAACTTCCTCAACCAGGAAACCAGTATCTCAAATAACTAGGCGGCGTGAGATGCTGGGAAACCTCTTTTATTGGCTGTTGACATCGTGCTGGCTGTACCCTGGGTTTTTGCATTATGACAAACCCATTCACTTGCTAATTAGACGGACTTTATAGACATCCTTTGAAAAGGTTGCCTTTCATTTTATGTATTTTATTTATAGTTTTTTGCCATAGGATATGTAGACTTGCTACAAAGTCGAGAGAGAGACCGTGAGAGGGAAAGTAAGAAGCCACAGCCTGGGGAGGGATGGCCAAGCCACAGTCCCTTCTCCTCCACTCTCCTCCAGGGACTTCGGGCACACATACACGTGTACCTGGTGTGACTTTTCCCGCATCAGGTCTGGGACTCAAAGTGTGGTCAGCCATGTGGGAATCGAGCATCTCCAGTATCATGCCACCTGTGGGTCCTGAAATAGCTGCCTTTTAAACGAAGCCTTTAAAGGAAATCCTTTACTGACCATGAGCTAGTCTTTTCCATATCCTTCCTCCCCCCATGAGTCTGCACTGTGAGAGGGGTTAGTCTTGGTTATTCAGCAGTTTATCTGGAGAGATTACCAAGAGTGGAATTATAAGGTTTAAGAATATGAATTGTGAATTTCTTCGTGAATATCTGGAAATAATGATCTATTTATTTCCAGCTGTTTTCGGTACCGTAAGGCTGGTGCTAGTGCCTGGCTCTGGTCTCAGCTCTGCTGGGAGGACAGGGGACTCGAGTGTGATGGCCCTAAGCATGTGGAGTGGAAGCGGCCCTCTAAGTGGAAACCCAGCCATAGCATCACAGAATGGGTGAGGAAGGGCATCCAAGCACGCACCCCGGGAGGCAGGGCGTGACACAGACAGTGTTCCTACAGACTGACGATGTCCTTCAGTGCTTCGCCTGCGTCCAGGCTTCGTAGACAGCCTGCCTGGCAGCTGTTCTGGGTGAAGACGCAGAACAAGCAGACATACGTTTCTATTTCTGGCTCAGAAATGGGAATGTCAGATTACCGAGTTCTTTGTGCCTCCATTTTTTTCCTTTGAAAAGAGAAGGCTACACGTGCCTCTGATGGTTGTTGCAAGATTGAGTAACAATAAAATAATGCACGGGAAAGCTCTACCAGTTCAGGAATTATGAGGCACCAAGTACTGAAAAGTATGACGTTCCTGGGACCAGCAGTTAGCGTAATGGCTGTGTCGCTGGACTCCCACGTAGTCAACCGCGGTTCGAGTCCCGGACCCGGTGGCTTAAACTCATGCTGGGCGCGTGTGCGTGTGTGCCCAAGATCCTGAGAGGAGAATGGAGGAGAAGGGATTGCCGTGTGGCCATCCTCCCGGGGGGTGATTTTTCACTTTCTGTCTCTACGTCTCTCTCTGTCTGTCTGGCGAGTGCACGCGCCCTATAGCGAAAAACCTCTCAAAAAAAATAAAAATAAAAATAAAAGGATAATGTTCCTCTCTGTGAACTGAAAAATAAAATGGAAAATGAGAACTGGGGGCCCAGACGGTGGCACAGTGGTAAGATGCAATGCTCTATAAGGCGATCCCACATGGGAAGGTGTCCAGTTCAAATCTAGAGACCTCCGTAAGCATGCTGGGCACATACTTGCCCGTGACCCGGAGCTGGGTGAAGCTGGGTGGTCATGGCATCATCCAGAGCCTGTTGAGGTGGTCTCTCCATTTCTGCTTCTCTTGCTCGTGGAAGAAACAGATAAATGAATGAATAAATAAATAAATAATAAATAAATAATAATTACCAATCAATAAGTTTAAGTAAGTTCAGCAAAGGTATTATTATTCTAATTAAGATGACATTAATGTCTTAGAATTTTTTTCTTTAGAACTAGCACATCAAATTCTTGGAAAGAATTTACCCAATTATTTTGAGGTGTCCCTTCTTTTTAATGTCTTTTTAAAAAAATTTACCATAAGGCATACGTGCTCCTCACTCAGCAGTGTAACAAACACAGTCCGGGAGACAGACAGAGAAGGAGCGAGGAAGAGGGAGAATGCATACCCCTTGTGGTGCGCGGTCACGCGGCAGTTCCTCTCCCTCCATTTTTTTTTTTTTTATCCTGCTGAGATTTGGAGCACACGGGTGAAAGTGCCTGGCATGTCTCTCTAACCACCAGAACCAGAGTTACACCATGTGGCTGGCCATGTGGTATTCAGCTTCCTTAACCACTAGGCCATGGGACCAGCCCTGCTTTGTCATGGCCTAATTCCATGCCCAGAGCAGTCACTGGATATTTCAGCATCCGTGTGCCATAAATAGAAATATCGTTTCATATGATAATGATGAAAAGGCCTCTCCAAAGTTAGAAGGAGGTTCAGGTGTCCAGAGACTTCATCTAGACGGTGGGAAGACGTGTCATGTCAGCAGGCAGCACCTGTCTATGAGATGCTTCATCACAGCAGAGGCCAGCTCGGGACTGAGAAGGCCTCTCGAAGGCCACACTTTGTCCCTGGCTATGTGACCCTGCTAGCAGTGAAAGAGACTGGATAGCACGTGATGTTCTGTGCTGGGGTAAGAAGGGATGGTCTAACGAATGAAATCCTGAGTAGATTTCAAAGGCCTAGAACAAGATGTCCTCACTGTGGTCCGGGTGCATAAACCCTCTGATGAGAACTAAGACCTTCCCAGGGAAGATGGAATTGTGGGAGCCCAGAGAGACAGGACTGCCATTCAGACATAAAAACATTTACATTATGCTTTTGCTCCAATTCTTCTTTTTTTTTTTTTAAAGAGAGATTTTTTGCTATAGGATGTGTGCACTTACCAGAGAGACAGAGAAACATATAGTGAGCAATCACCCCCCCAGGGGGATGACCACTCTGCACTCTCCTCCATTCTTCTCTTGGGATTTTGGGCATGCATGCACATGCATCTGGCGTGAGTTTTAAGCTGCTAGGTCTGGGACTCAAACTGCAGCCGGCTATGTGGGAGCCTGGGGACATAGCCATTATGCCATTTATTGATCCCTTGAATTATCTTAAGAATGCAGCTATCCCTGGACACAGGCACAATTTCGTCTCCTAACCTGGTAAGCTGAGGGGAGACCTTGGGCTGTGGGGACCCGCTGAGGATGTGGTGAGACACAGTGGAGTGGTTGGCCATTTCCTCTGCAGATGACCAAGCCTTGTCTTGCTTTAATGGCGATGCCGATGACCCGGAAGTTTGCTTTCTGTGCTTGAGCCTCAGCCTTCCCATCCATCGCATGAAAGGTTGGACCAGATGGTACTGCAGGAGACTGTGACTGACACAACTGGGAAAAGGGCTCCCTTACCTTGAGATGTCTTAGAATTCTAAAAATCTTGTTCAAGAGGAGGTGGCATGAAGAATAAGGTGCCTGGATCCCACATAGCCAACTCCATGGTTCGAGTCTGGGACCTGGCTGTAGGAAATTCATACTGGTTGTGTGTATGTGTGTGACCAAAATCCTGAGAGAATAGAGGAGATGGGATTGCAATGAGGCCATCCCCCCTGGGGGGGGTGATTTCTCACTTTCTTTCTCTCCCTCTGTCTCTCTCTGATGTGTACACATGCCTTATAGCAAAAACTAAAAAGCAAAACCAAAACCAAAAGCAAATAAAACAATTGTATGAGTATTTATTCTTTCTGAAAAAAATTACTGAAATGAAATGAAAAATAAATACATGAAAACTTGTTCAGCATATTATTCTACGATATCATTTTCATAACTGTGTTCCAAGTGCTGTTTTAGGAATTCCACAGGAAAAGGACTCCTGCAATTAAAAGCGTGGAAAATGTGATTATAACTGGGATATGGAGCAGCTCTGTGATCAGGGGAATTGCTTAGATCCGTGTTTAGTGTTTCCTAAACTTAGTTGGAACCCTTACTCCTTTTCTCAGAATACTCGGGTAGTTTTCGTGGAATGGTCCAAAGCCCAGTTTTGAACCCGCGTGCCTGTCTCCTTCACACCGGCCTTTTTCTTGCTCCAGGTCTCTCAGCAGCTACCAGAATATGGTGTGCTGGTTCACCGGATTTTCCCAGAGAAGAAGCTGGACGGCGAGATGGCCCTGGGCATTTGTGCCAAGGGTATTATAGTCTATGAAGTGAAAAACAACCTTAGGATCGCAACTCTACGGTTTCAGTGGAGAGAAACTGGGAAGATTTCGACCTATGTGAGTATAGCTCCGAGGATAACGGACCTGCACTTCGTTGTCCTTTGATCTGTTGTCCCTTTGGAGAACTGATGGGGCATGTGAATTTCTCCAGACCGAACATACTCACAGCCCTTCTCTCAGTTAGTCTGTCTTCTGGTGCCCTTGGCACTGTTGAGAAGTCTACAAGGGTCTGGGACCAGCAGATGGCATAATGGTTACGTCACTGGACTCCCCCATAGTCGACCGCCGTCTGAGTCCTGGACGGGGTGACTTAAAACTCGTGCCAGGCACATGCGCGTGCCTGCCCAAGATCCTGAGAGGAGAATGGAGAAGGCATTGTGGCTTGGCCATACTCCTTGGGAGGGGGTGATTTCTCACTTTCTGTCTCTCTGGCCAGCACACACACCATATAGCAAAAAATCTCTCCCTAAAAGTAAAAGTCTACCAGGGTATTTTGGGAGGTTCTCAGGAGGCCATTTCTCCAACTATACCTTACCTTGACCCCCCCTCACCCCTGCCCTGCCCTTCTCCATACTCTCATGAACAGTCGCCTCTCTAAAGGGGTATACTTTCTTTCTGGGTAAAGGGCTCTTAATTTGGGGAACCCATTAATGTCGAGAGCAAGACTGGAGGTGGATATGGTAGAGGAGAGCAGAGTAGATTGGGGGATCTGCAAGGATCTGAAACATTCTTCCTGCGTTTTCATTTTCACTCACACACAGCGAGCCCTGGCTCCTGGTTGGTGGCTCAGTATGCTGAGATACTGAGGACTGCGAATTTAGACAGTCATTCAAAGTTTAAAAGCCTTTTGTGGAAAACAGAAAATGCCTATTAAACACACACTGTTCAAAATCACATTTGAACAAAATCTGTCTGAGTCTTTTTTCTTTCTGAATTGAGAGACAATCAGTAACCTAGTAGCGGACTGTCCCATGGGTTGTTCTGATTAGAGCTGGAAAGACATCAGCTTCACAAGACATATTTAGTAGCTTTAGGAAAAAAATGAAGACTTCATCAGGGTTTCTATCCATCTCCTGAGAGCCATTCCTTTCCCTGAAATGAATGACTTTGTTTTTGTTTTTTTTTAATGTGGAAGTGATCACATGAATGAGGTCACCAGCCGCTGGCCGCAAACCACGAGCCTTACACTGACAACTTGAGCGGTGTGTGCTCTGTAAGCACAGGGGAGGGAGCCCTGTGAAGAATCCCAGCATGGGCTTGGGAAGCTGGTTCTCATTTTGCTTATTAGTAGCTAGAGCAAAACAATCAAATCCATCATCTAGCCAGCTCACCGGGAAGTAGCAAGGAATACAGAAGCCGCCATATTGGAAGACTATGCTGTGCAGGTGTGCTGGCATCGACATGTAGCCCGATGGCTCTATCAAAGGAGTGTTCGTCCTTGAACAGTGAATGTGCCCTGCCAGTGACTGTTCTTGGTTATCAGCACCAGTTAGAGTCTCTGGAGAGTAATGCAGAGAAGCGAGGACAGACTGCTGGCTACTTTTCCTATTCTAAGATGCTCTCCGAGGAGCCTGGGGTGGGCAGGAGGAGGTCACGTGTAGGAAGTCATCTTGCTATAGGAGACGGCCTTGGTCAGTGACCGCGGCATGTTCCCTGCATCCTCTCCCTGGCACAGCAGGATATGTGATATATAGTCAACCCCTCTTATCTCTGTTAAAATTAAACTCATTCTTTTCTGTTGACTGAGTCTTTTGGAGACTCAGAGAGTCGTTTTTCTTCTTTCTTTCTTTCTTTCTTTCTTTATTTATTTTGTGGGGGAGGTTTTTACTATAGGGCGCATGCGCTCGCCAGAAAGAGACAGAGAGGCAGAAAGCGAGAAATCACCCCTGGGGGGATGGCCACGCAGCAATCCCTTCTCCTCCATTCTCCTCTCGGGATCTTGGGCATGCACGCACATGTGCCTGGCATGTTTAAGCCTCCAGGTCCAGGACTCGAACTGCAGTCGACTACATGGGAGTCTAGCAGCATAGCCATTACGCTAACTGCTGGTTCCTTCAAAGACGTGTTTTTTAACCAGTTAATAACCCTAGAATTTCTAAACCCACCTATGTCCATTAATCCCTACACCTCCAACTGAGGCTTCCAAATGTCCTGCGTGTTTGGACCAGGCCAACGTGAAGAGTCCCCATGCGACTGACACTGTGTCTGTCTGCTGTTCTCCCCACGGAGTGAAAGGCCGCTGCAGCTAAGCACCCTGAGGCACCTCCTCTGGGCCACCAGAGATTATGTTTCTGTGCCTTGGTCACTCATACTCATGCTTAGAATAAACTGTTTTAATTATTTCTACAGAACTCAATTATTTCTGTTGACAGAAGCAGGAACAGAAGGTCTGCAGGGCTCTGATCTCTTTAAGAAAACAATAATACAAATAATACAGTACGAAAGGGAATATTTTTATTTATTTATTTATTTTTTTGGAGAGGTTTTTGCTATAGGGCGCGTGTGCTCACCAGAAAGACAGAGAGAAACAGAG
>NW_006159696.1:741970-781656 GCF_000334495.1 Tupaia belangeri chinensis
CAGCCCCCCCCCCCCCCCCCCCCCAGGGAGGATGGCCAGGCCGCAATCCCTTCTCCTTAATTCTCCTCTCGGGATCTTGGGCACACACGCACACTCACCCGGTGTGAGTTTAAGCCACCAGGTTCAGGACTCAAACTGCGGTCGACTACATGGGAGTTCAGTGACATAGCCATTACGCTAACTGCTGTTCCCAAAAGGGAATATTTTTTAAAATGAGAAAAGAATTCACAGCAACGTATGCATTTTTTTTTTCAGAGATTTTTACCATAGGGTGTGTGTGTGCTTGCTGGAGAGACAGACAGAGACAGTGAGAGGGTAATTGAGAGTTCACTCCACCCCACCCCGCCCCGGGGGAATGGCCACGCTGCAATCCTTTCTCTTCCACTCTCCTCCCAGGATCTTGGGCATGCATGCACATGCGCCTGGTGTGAGTTTCAAGTCACCGGGTCCAGGACTTGAAACTTTTTCATTTTAAAAAGCAAATACTGCAAATATCACAAAATTCAGCAAATAATATTTCTATCAATAAGATCCTGGCAAAGTCTGTAATACTTTTTTCCTTTCACACTTTTTTGTGACATACTCACTATTTTCCATTGATGACAGTTTTATAATATCACTTTCTCTAGCGAGAATAGAAAGAGTTTAGTCTTCTGGCATGGCTGATTAAAATCAGCTTTTATTATTGATAGGGTATATTAAACTTGACACTTTGCACAGACCCGTGCTTGCTTCCTAATGCTGCTACAGTCTTCTGTGCTACAGGGCAGGAGATTCTGCCTTCCCAACACATTCTGCTTTGCATGATTCCCACTAAACACAGAACGTCACTCCTGTACAGTGAACTGATAATGCAGTTCCTACGACAGAACCATTTATCTCTGAGAGGACAGGACCTCATTCGACTGGGTGTTTTTGAGAACTAAATTACAGTTTTTTATTTCTGACAATTGCAAACTTTCCCCACAGACTGGCTATGGGCTCTGCGCCTTTCCAACTCAGGAGGGGTGCTGGGATTCTAGGGCATGATCTGTTTCACGTGGGGATGGCTCTGCTCCTCTGAGCTGAGACTCCGTTTGAGTTGGCCAGGTGGAAGGAGGTGGAAGGCAACAATGAGCTCTTGCAGAAAAGACTGCAAACCACGTGAACAAATCCCTGAACAAATCTCATAAATTGAAAGTACATGTATTCCGTCTCAGGGCCTCCCCTGGGGAATCCGCTCCCACAGCACCACCTGGGGTCAGGGGAGTGGGGAGGAGGGGAAGTGACAGCATCTTACTTGGCACATTCCGTAAGAACACGTGGATACGTTACCAGGGCTCCTCCCCGCAAAGGGCCTCCCCTAGTGAGAGCCCGGAGCTTCAGCTAGTTACCTTCCTGGCAAACCTGCCTCTGCCTGGAATAAAATTATTACTATGTAATGATGAATCAAAACAAGCAGGCAGGCAAGCGAGCAGCACCAGCAGTACAGCCACGGGGATGCAATGTTCGAAAAGATAAGCTAATGCTTTGAAGCCAACAGGATGTTACCGGAGCACCTGGTACTAGGAGGGCTAAAAACCCTCTTCATGTTTGCAGTGAAGAGCAGCTCACTTAGGTGAAAGTTGGCCTGTGGGTATATTTTCCCATTAAATGATGTTATCAAAATGATGACAAATGGAGATAAAACCCAAACCACTACAATCAAGCCTGTTTTCCTCTTCGAGCGGAGAAATGGGAGAGGTATTCTGCTCTCCCCGGTGTTGAGGAGCTTAGGGCGCTAGCATCCCCAAGAGAAGTTCTGTTGAGAGTTTCTAAGTGGATAGGAACTGTGCATGTGGGTGTGAATGATTCTTTACAGATTTCTTGAAGAACAGGTAAAAGATGAAAAGCAGTGACTTATCTATACTGCCTGAGGGGAATTAACATAGCAGTGTCGAGACTGCGTGTCAGCTTATAGGCGAGCCCCGAGAGCGTATGTGGAGTGCACGCAAATATTCGGCTCTGGAAAGTGTAGATCAAACAGCGGATGAAACACTGAGGAAGTTATTAAGGCCAGTAGAGCAGCACCTATGTAGGCTCGAGAAGACGTATTTAAGGAAGCATGAGACAGAGTAAAGTATAGCTGGGTTCAGAACCCACTCACGTTCGCACAGGAGCCCGGTGCTGTGTGTCAATAAAAGTCGAGAATGTTTAGAGAACGACCAAATGACCTGAAATTAGGTTAATTGTAATAAGGCTTTCCTTGGAGGACAAGGAATTCATCGTTACCTGCCTTTCACTAATTCCTTTCACTAATTCCTGAGAAACGAAGTTGAAAAAGATCAGCCTTAGAAAGGAGTTTCAGGAGCTCTTTCAAGAATTAACCCTGTTTTTATAAAGTGATCTTTATAGGAGCAAGCTTTCAATCTAGAGTAGAGATTTTAATTGGAAGTTATACATAAGTTCTTTTTTAAAAAAGAATGATTTAATTAATTCCATTTGTTATTATTATTTTTAAATTTGACAAGAGGGAGACAGAGAGAGAGAGAGAGAAAGAGAGAGAGAGGGAAAGCAAGAAAGGAAGCTGCCAGGTCTGGGTCTTGAACCACGATTGCCATATGGCAATCCAGCGCCTTTAACCACCATGCCACCTGCTGGCCCCTATACATAAATCCTTACTCAATGCTACATTTATTGCTTTGTATTTTATTGTTCTTATCAGAATGATTTATTGCATAAGTTATTTTTTTCTTGAAGCACTATACAGATACCTCTTACAGATCGCTCTTGCCGTTCAGCTCAGCGAGCCGCACAACCTTTTCCTCTGTACGGGCCTTGAGGGTAGACCGCAGGAAAGCACTTTTTGGTGGGCAGCCTCGATCCCTGCTGCATTATGGAAGTGCGTTCTTGCTCTGTCTCCTGTTCTGTACAGCAAGGATGATGACAGAACCTGCCTCGTTCTGTAGCTGTGAAGACAAAGTGGGTTAGTACCCTGTAAGCACTTAGAACCTGGTGCAGAACAGCAAGAAAGATGGAAACACAGACATGTACCTCTCTCCTTCCAGAACCACTAGCTGAGAGTCTGTCCGCAAGGTCTTGGAGGTCACACAGTAAGCAGCAGGGATCTGTGGCCTTCAGATGCACATGGAGGACCGTGTTCACTTCTTGCTGAGAGCCCGGTGTGAACCTCACTCAGTGCATATTATTTCCACTCCTTGGCAGATAGCAGTTGCTGATGAACAAACATTTGATTTGTGAGTAAAGAAAATTACAAAAGGAGAGATTTTTTTTCAGTCTAAAAATATTGAGCATGTCATCATTCTGCAAAAATTGCCAGATCCGGACACGAGGCTGCATCTGAGCTGGAGTCAGGCCTCATCACCTGCACGCGTCCGGATGCCTGTGCACTGGCTCTGCCCCGAAGGACTGCGTGTCTTCCCCCTGTGCGCCCGTGCTGCGGTGCGCAGGGCGGGTGACCGACGCGTTGACGTCTGTGTTTATTTCCTTTAGCGGAAAAAGTTCACCATCACGAGCAGCATCACCGGAAAAAAGCACACGTTTGTCACCGATTCCTCCAAGACCTGCAAATATTTACTGGGCCTCTGCTCTGCCCAGCACAGGTTTAACGCGCAGACGTGCTCCGGGCAGTCTCCCCTCGTGCTCCCTGGTGAGTAGGCGCTGAGTTCTCAACATACACTTTGGTAAGTTTATTTTCTAATACAATTGGCATAAATAGACACAAGTGACCTGGAAACTTCTAGAAAAGCTTGTCTCTGTAATGCATACATTCAATAAAATATAAAAGTATATATGCACAGGTGAGATTTCGTATACAGCTTCTCGGAGGTTGCGTACTCTGAACGGCAGGAACACATGATGGCCTTTGCATAATGCACCCTGAGGATGTGTTCACGTCTTCCTGTCTCTATAGATACCATACAGAAATATGATAAAATAGAAGAAAAATGAAATACACTTTTTTCCTCTCAGGCTGGCAAACACTAAAATAACACTGAAAGAGTAAATTGACACAATCTTTCCAGAGTATTCCTGACAACACTTGCTTCAAAAAGCTTCAAGTTTGTGTTATTTGGCGCCGTAACTTCACCTGTAGGTAGATAATTACCCCAAACAAGAACTATAAAGGTACACACAGTTGGTGTCCGTGGTTGCTCCCTGGACTAACAATAATCATTTTTTAAATTGTTTGAGGGTACATGTGCTGACCAGAGAGAATAAAACAGACAGAGACAGAGAGAAAGAGGGAGAAGCACCCCCCAGAAGAACATGGTCACGTCGCAATCCCTTCTTCATTTCTCCATCCTGCTTGGATTTGGGGCATGCATGCAGATGTGACAGGCATGTTTTTCAAACCAGCAGGTCTGGGATTCAAACCCTGCAGTAGGCTATGAAGGATCTGGCTTCCTGAACCCCTAGGCCACAGGGTTGGCCCTATAAGAGTGAACATTTTAAAGCAACCAAGTATCCCCCAAATAGAAGACTTCTTAAATAAATCACAATACCTCTATATAATGCAGAGGTTCAAATCAGGTTCTGCAGAACGATGGTGTGTGAGACTGTGAGGGAGACCCAGATAACGAGGTGGTGCCTGACCGCATCCGATGGAACCTTCTGCAATGACAGGCGTGTCCACACCGTTCGGTGCGGGAGTCACTAGCAAGGTGTTCTGCTGAGCACTCGAAAGTTGGCAAGAACAACTGAGGAATGAAATCTTTCAACTTAATTGCTATTAGTTTATAATTAAATATAAATGGCCACAGATGCCCACAGTACTGGGCAGCACAGGTATGGACACGATGCTAATTTGGTTAATACCAACATGTTACAAAACAAGAATGAAACAACACGGAAATGAACCACACCACACATCGCTTGTTATGACCCTTGAGAGTTAGGCATGCAGACAGGACTGCTTTCCCTTCTGTATATTGTTTGGTTTTATTGGACGTTCAGTAATGAACGTGTATTATTGGTACAACTAGGAAAGAGACTCTTGGTTAGAACGGGGTCACACAGCACGTAAGAGTGCTCAGCCTGCGCCGAGCGTTGGGACGTGCCAGGGAACTGTTCACCATTGCACCTACAGCCTTCCCGGCCTGGCCTTATGCTGCGCACGGTGATGGAGTCTCTCATTTATGCCCAGAATACATCACTTCCTCACACCCCCATCGCCAAGCGGCCCCATGAGGCAGGCAACCGGCATTTCTGGGAGGAGCTGAGTGAGGCTTGGAGAGGTCAAGTAATGTGTCAGCTGCTAGGTGCTGGGGTCCGGATTTGAACCTGTGACTCTGGGGGCTCCGTGCCTGCCTACTTCAGCCTCTGCCCTCTGGCCTTTTATAACTCACCAGAAGGTGGACTTAAGCACTGGAGTGACTTGGCTTTGAGAACTGGTTTTCTTTCAGTTGTCGTGGGTCTCTCTGAAGCACACAGGCCCAGCTCGGAGTGTGGCCCCTGGCCTGAGCAAGCACGTCTGTCACCTGGGAGCTTGCTAGGGATGGAGGATGGCACAGGATGGACACGTGATACCGAGTAGGTTAGCACTGGCATGTCACAGAACGAGGAAGAAACAGGAGACTAACTGCCCCCAGTGCCACTTGTCATGACCTTCCTGAGTTAGGCACGACTCACAGCAGGTCTTGGTCCCAGCCCAGACCTAGTTATTGAGATTTGCATTTTAAAGAGCACCTGAGAGGTCCAGCGGGTGACCTGGAGGTAAGGTGGGTGGATCCCACATGGCTGAGTTTGAGTTTGGACCCCGAGGCTTGAAAATCCCACTGGGCACATGTGCATGGGCTAGCAGAGAGTGTAGTGGTTATATTGCCGGCCCCTCATATGACTGACTGTGGTTCGAGTTCTGGACCCGGCGGCTTGAAAATCACACTGGGCACATGTGCATGCATGCTCAGGATCCCAGGAAAAAAGTGGAGAAGGGATTGCAGTGCGGCCATCACCCCTGGGAGTGATTTATCACTTTCCCTCTCACTGTCTCTGTCTCTTTCTCCAGTAAGCAAGCACACCCTAAGGCAAAAATCCTTTAAAAAAAAAAAAAAAAAAAGGACGTGTGTGCGTGAGTACCCAAAAATCCCGAGGAAAATGGAGATGGGATTGCGATGTGGCCATCGCCCTGCAAGGTGATTTCTCTTTCCTTCTCTCTTAAGGACAGCGTATTAAGGGCCAAGTAAACACATGAACATTTCGTTGAAACCACAGGGCGGTAGTTCCAGGGCATTTCTAGGGAGCAGGGGATGACAAATGAGAATTAATTACACTTGACTTACCGGGTATTGCTGTGAGACAGTGTGTGAAACCCCATCAATACTGCTTTATTGCCTGATTTCAGTGACTGTTCAATATTTATAGACTCTGCGAGCTCACTTGTGAAATTAGTCCTTCCAGGCCTCTTTTGCTTATAATATACTGTTTTCTCAAGCTGCAAATTCAACTGTCTCCTGGAATTTTCTGGAGTCTAACATATATTTGCATTAAAAGGCTAAATCTAGTCAATTATTCTGTGCCTTTTAAAGATATTTCTTCATATGAGAACCTCACTACATTTTTATGATTGCATGCAGTGAGGAAATGGCTGCTCCCTGGGGCCAGCATGTGGTGTAGAGGTTAAGGTGCTGGACTCCCATGTGGCTGACCACGTCCCATCCCAGACATGGAGGCTTGAGACCTACACTGGGCATGCGTGAGTGTGTGCAAGCCCCAAACTCCCAAGAGGAGAATGGAGAAGAAGGGATTGTGGTGTGGCCGGAACACTGCGGGGTGACTTCTCACTCTGTCTCTCTAGCAAGTGCACACTCCCTATAGCAAAAATCTCTCTAAAAAAAAAAAAGAAGAAGAAGAAAAGAAATGGTCACTCCCACTGGATATCTCCATGTGAACCTCTCAAACTCCACACATCCATGGTTGGTCCCTGCCTCCCACATCCTCCCTCCGCCATGATCTTTGACCAGATGGGACCACTCACCCACGCCGCAGGAAACCCAGGAGGTCTGCACCTGCAACCTCTTTTCTCACCCCAGCTGTCACCAAATGATCTCGGATGGGTTCCTGCCGGGACTCGTGTGCCCTGTAACCGTCCTCTCGGCCTGCAGGGTGACCTGTCCACAGGATAAGTCCAAGCGGTCTTCCCTATTGGAAACTTGTCTGTGGCTCTCTGCTGTTCACAGGGACAAGCCCACTTCTTAGGGTGCACGTCAGGTGCCCCATCAGACCCCAGCCTGGCTTACTTCTCGCCCCACTCCTCCCGCTCTGCTCCCCAGCTGTGTCGGGTGTTGGCTGCAGGAGGCTGAACACACCTCGATGCCTCGTGTCCCAGGGCCTTTGTGGCCTGTGCCGTCTCCACCTGCACTGCTGTCCCTCACCCCGTCCCAGCATAGACCACCAGGGCAGATCCCATCTCCGCGGATACACTCACGGACAACCTCTTCCTGCAGGCTTCCCTGCGGGCCCCTCCGGTGCAGGGGCTCACACCCTTCGTCTTCCGACCTGTAGTATCTTCGGCCTCTTTTGTTTGTGAATGGCCTGCCTTGTCTGCGGAAGACTAGGAGTTTGTGAGGACAGGGGGAGTGTGCTTTACAGCTCCAGCATGGAGCAGAGGCGCACCAAACAGGCAGTAATCCTTACCTTTGTTCTGAATGAATGAGTGTGGAAATACCAATGTTTGTTTAATAAGTCCTTTCTTTTTGATATCTAGTTTTTGCTTCTTGTTTTTAATATTATACATAATAATCCATAAAGCTGTGATAAACATCACTGGATGAAATACATGTGAATATTTAGTATTTTTGCTATATGGTATGTACGCTCACCAGAGTGGAAAAGTGAGAAATTCCTCCCCCCGCCCCCCAGAGTTGGCCATGCCACACCCCCTTCTCCTCCATTCTCCTCTTTGGATTTTGGGCACACACACACGTGCCCACTGTGTTTTTCAAGCTGCCTGATCCAGAACTCTAACGGTACACTCAACCATATGGGATCCGCCACCCTTGCCACCATGCCACGTGCTGGCCCAGAAATATTTTTCTATATCAGGTGCCATATCTTGAAGCAGGTCTCAGAAGTGAGGGGTGAGGGTACTGAGTATGCGACCCAGAGCCTGTGAAGGCCCTGGTCATTTTTCTCAGTGGCACGCCCACCGCCCACGCCCAGGAGGTCCTGCCTGCTCCGTTGTACCCTTGCTGGAATAGCGTTGTGTGTGTCTTTGTTCATCTGACAAGTAAAACTGCTTTCTTGCTGCTGTTTTAGTTGACATCTCTTTGATTGTTAGGAAGTGGAGCATGTTCCAAATGTCTCTTAGTCATTCTTCTGTGAGTCGTCTTGGTAAGCGCATTACTTTATGGTTAAATTTAGTTCCCCAGGGAGACAGGAAAATCACTGAGTTTCCACAAGTGCATCATTTCAGGACTAAATCAGGCGGGATCCGTCAGCTCTGCAGCCCACGGGCCTTTGCTCAACCCGTCAGGTGGCCCAGTACCCGCGGGTGCTCCCTGCCCTCCCTGAGCTGGTGGCGGTGAGACAGCAGGTTTGCAGCAGGTGCTGTGGGGTTTGCCCTGGCTCCCTGTCCCTGGGGCCTTCAGCTCTGGGTATTCCCCGTGCTCTTGAAACACTGTAACTAACTTGGACTTCAGCCCTTGGCATCCGGATGGAATCAGACATTTGTCAGCTACTTCCCTGGGGCCGCAGTTATATCATGAGTCATCCGTGGCCAGGGGACAGAAGGTGTCCACTCTGCTTGGGTTTGCCAGTGGCTTTGGAATGTTCTTGGTCACCTTCCCTCAGTTCCTGAAAGGCTGTCAACTCCAGGCTCGCCTGCCTGCCAACAAACGCTCCCTGGACTGTTGGTCCGCCCCGTCAAAGCCCGTGGAGCTGAGGCGTGTTAGCGACACCAGCACACCCCGCCAGCCATGCTGCTTCATGCTGAGTCACGATACCTGATATTCTGGGCCCCATTTCTGGGCCACACCGTGTGGCTCTGTCCTGCTCATGGCTTCCTCCTCCATCCTGGGCTGCTCTCCAGCTTCTGGTTGCAGGCAGAGCCCCACTTGGACCCTGGGTCCTCGGGCTCTTATCCCTCGGCAACCTCTGCAGCCCCCTTGCCTAAGGGACAGCGCCTTCCTTGAACCTCACGTCCTGCACATTCTTGCTTCAAAACTACTAACCCTCCAAGAAGCTGATGCATGCTTCCCCCGTCTCTGCCCAGACCATCCGCCCGTGGCTATCACATCCCCATAATCAGGGCTGAGGTCACTGTCCCTGCAGACCCAGAGGTTGGGCCTGTGTCAGGTGAAACTCCTGTGCTGCCGTTCTGGTCCTCCTCCCCTCAGCACCCCCATTTCCCAGTGCGGACTGTGGGGTCAGCAGACCTGAGTGCCCGTTCTGCTTCACCACGTCCTAGCTGTGGGACTGCCCTCGCGCTTCTCCATCCGTGTAATGGGGTTCCTGTGAGGATCGCGTGAGACAGTGCGGATGACCTGCTCCCGCTCTGCCTGGCACAGAGCACGCACCCAGCGAGTGTCCGTTGTTGGTGTCATGTCAGCGCTGCTGCTATCCCCTGAGCAGGTCCAAGCCCCAGAGGCAGACCGTGATTTGTGCAAAAGCCACAGGTCGTTTCAGACCGCTTACATCTCTCCGTTCTTTCCGGCCTACTGCGTGTGAGCGACGGCGCTGTACCGCCTCACACATGCGGAAAATTCTTAAAAAGCGTTCTTTAAAGGCCAGCTCTTTCAGTGGGCACGGCCCTGGCAATGGACCAGACCCCCCAGTAGGAGAGAGCGGGGGTCTGTTGGAGGAAATCAATGCCCAGGACAGCCTCGAGGCAGAAGCACGTCACCCCGCTTCGACATGCGTACGCACACATGTGCACGTGCACATGCAGCACTCACTGGAGACCGGAGCTGCACAGTGCCGTGTGTCCAGCGAGTCTCCTTCACTTTAGCAGGGAGCAGACGGTCAGAACCCTGCCCTCATGTTTCCTTGGCTTTGCGTAGTGTCCTTAACTTAAGGGACCTATTTACCAAATTCCCATTTCCTTATGAGCAGTACGACACAGTGAAGCGGGCGAGCTGTCTGCACTGGTGATGTCAAGGTCAGGGCACATCAGTCATTTGTTAGGCCTTCCTGCCTGCCAGAGCTGAGGGCCCGACACAAGTCAAATGCATTTTTAAATCGGATGTAGGCTCTTAGATTAAACACCAGCATCAGGGCAAACTAAGCAGTGCAGAGAGAGAACATTCTGTCCCACGGGGCAGAGCCTCATCTCGGGAGCCCAGCTGATCTGAAGACCCATCTGATACACGGACGTGTGTGAGGGCAGGAAACAGGGCGGGATGTGGCAGCTAGCTGCATGGAGGCTCTGCTGGGGCTGACATGCCACACACGCTCTCTGGTTAGCACCGTCAGGAAGACTGTCAGCTCCAGGGAGGGGTGGTCTTGCCTCTTCTCTTTTAGATCTCTGAGGTTTCTTTCCGTGCTGGTTGGGAGGACTCACATTCCCAGGGTTGATCACAAGAACTCCATGGATTAGCATGAGGCGAAGCACAGGCCTCTCAGTGCAGGAAAAGCAGAGGAGGGGCAGAGTCTGGGGCCAGTCTGCCGCTGCCCCCAGAGCACCAGGGCTGGCATCATTCGTGCGTTCATGTGTATCTTTTCCTCTCCAGATTCAGACCATGACACGCTTGTGCAAATGGCCAATGTGAGTCCTGCACACCAGGCCCGGTCCAAGCCTCTCCTTTGGATTCAGAGACTGTCGTGCTCAGAAAACGAGTTGTTTGCATCCAGGCTACAGGCTGCTGCAGGAGGCCCACTAAGCGTGTCACTGGATAACTTCAGTGTGGACGCCAGCAAGGAGGCTGGAACAGAAGGAACCAGGGGCAGGTGCGTTTGACACAGTTGTTCTCTGGGCCCAAACCACCATGGACTTGGTGCTCTGGAGTGATCTCTAGCTGATGAAATTGCCTGAAGGACATCAGATTCTAAGGAAAGTACACGTTCATTGGGGAACTGCCAGGTAATTCCAGGTTAACTGATGGGCAGCTCGGAGCTAAGTCCCTGCTCAACACTACGGGGAAATGTCTCAGTTTGTTGCGTGTCTCTGTAACAGAATACCACAGACCTGATACTGTATAATGAACAGAATGTACTTGGCTATGGTCTGGAGGCTGGTAAGTCCAAGAACATGGCACCAGCATCTGGCAAAGGCATTCATGCTGCATTGTCCCATGGAGGAAAACAGAAGAGCGAGAGAGGGAGAGAGTGAGAGGGCAAGAGGGGACCAGACTCACTCCCACAATGCAGCGATAACTAACCTGCCACCACTACCATGGCAACATTCATCCATCCTCACTGGTCACCTCTTACGACCAACTTCCCAGCGCTGTCGCATCGGAGATCAAGTTTCCAATGCATGGGTCTTGGGGGACACGTTCAAGTGATAGCTGCTGTCACGTGATAGCAGCAAGCACCTCATTCCTCTCACTGCCCTACTCCTGCCTTTCAGTGGAGAGAGAACTGGGGACGATATGAAATCGAACAGGATGAACAGACAAGATGCGGCATGCCTCTTTGGTCTCGTTGTGTCCTGAGCACTTGCACACATTGTCATTTAACTCTCACAACCTTGTGACATATTTCTGATATTCTCTCTATTTTGCAAGAGTAGAAACAGGGCTAAGAGTTTGAACACACATAGTTCGCCCTGGAGAGCATCCTAATCTCTACTACAATGCTTGCCTTCTGGGTGGATTGCTTGTAATTTAAATTCGTATGTGAAAATAATGAGCTTATAAATGCAACTTGAAATAACAAAACAATGATGTAGACATTTAAAAATAAGCTCCTGGACTCCGCTGTCAGGCACGTTGTATAAATAGCACAGTCTGGGCAGTACATGGCCAGGGAAGGAGCTGTAGGAGCAGTCTTTCTGTCTTTCTGGGATTAGCTGTACATCTGCTCCAGCAAGATTCATTGGAATTGAAATCCAGAGACATACACGTGCATATGCACACACACATGCCCACACACAAGCCCACACATGTGCACACGCACACACACACATCTTAAAGTAATTCATATACAATTTTTACCTCAAGTCCCATTGATACAAATGTGCACCTGAGTACTGCAAACAAAACCAGTAATGGTGGGCCAAACGGCTCCCAGCATCCGTTGCTGCAGATCCCAGTAGTGTCATGCCTTCACACAGCAGCCATGCCTCCATAGTTTTCCAGGTTGGAAATTCAGGAAGGGCTTAGTTGAAGGATCCTTCTGCTTCCTGTGGAATTGGTTTGGCCCACTTGAGGTGCTAGCCGTCTTTAATCACATGCTGGCCCCTGGTGAGGGTGCGCAGATGTGCATGGCGGGCCCTCCTCCCTCCTGCACACTCAGGCCCTCTCCACATGGTGTGTCCGACAGGGTCAGCTCAGCTCACTGCTCTCAGAGCCCACGGAGAGGCTGCACTCCTCCAAAGCCTGGGTCTGAAGCTAGCTCCATGCCACTTCTACTTACTTTTAGCTAAAATAGTCACAGGTCAGCAAAGACTCAAAGGAAACAGAAATAGGCTCTATTTCTTGATGTAGGAGTGTCAGAGGATTTGTGGCGTCTTTCATCTGTCACCCAAACTAATGGTGCTAGATAGCACTTTGTTGTTCAAAAGCCAGAAGAAGCTATGACTTACTCAAAGCCTCTTGAGAGCATATTGACCACAGAGTGTCCTTCCTGAGCATGGTGGGAACTTCCAGTGAGCTTCAGGGGTCATGCACAGTGGCACGGCAGCCGGCCTTCTAGATAGAAGGCCGAATCAGAGTCCACACTAAACTGCTCCTATGCTATTCTGTTTATGATGCCAGAGTTCAGAACTCTTCGTAACCCACTTCAGAATGACCAGTAACCCTTAGGTGAATGAGGAAACCCAAGGACTTGCCTTTGAGTTCTTGGCCAGCAGACAGTGACTGTGGTGTGGGCGTGTGCCTGAGCCCACTAAAGGCCTTCAGCTAAGAACGAGAGCAGACGACAAGGCAGCAAGACCCTCCGAGAGTGCTGGAGCTTTAGCCTCGCCACCTTGCTTCAGTGCCGTCGCCAGCCTGTAGAAAAATATTCCTATTTTGTGATTGAGAAACATAGAGCTTGTGAATGGCTATGATATCCTACCCAAAGATGGCTGGTGGGTGGTTCTTGCGAGTCCTGGTGACAGAAATGTCCCCTCTGAGACAGAAAGGCCTTAAAGCAATCCACCTGCTGTGCTCCCGATGCCAGACCCTGATGCCTCAATATGCCTGCGGTCTGCTGGGGGATTGCGCACGGCTGCCTTCCCACAGCCACTGTCACTCTCGAAAGGCCCGCAGTGGTCCCTTGGGGGCATCTTGTCTCACCGGTAGCCTTTCCCTGCAGCTCCTGCACTGGCCATCGGCAGCTGGAGACTCTCGGTTTGATCCAGAAGCCAGCGATCTGTGAGCGGCACTCTGGACCCCCTGGTGAGAGCGTGTGCCCAGGTACGAGCGCCATGACCAGGGTGGGGGGACAGGAAAGCTGACGCGGGAGCTCTGGCTCCACTTCATTCACTTCTCAACGAATGTTTATAATCGCTGTGTTGTAAAGATTACCGTCAAAACACTCTCACAGTTGATGCTGGGCTTTGGCTGAGTAAATGGGTCGGAACCGTGCGGGTTTTAGAGAAGGGAAGCCCAGTGCTGTGGTCAGACTGAGGAATAGTCACGGCGGAGCTTAGAACACGGTCCCGACCGCTGTAGTGCCCTTCTCTGCGCAGGCGCAGAGCGTGGGCTCGCGGTCAGACGCAGTGCGAGCACGCGGCGCCTCACTTTGACCTCATTGGGTTCCCCTTGAACACAGAGGCAAAGAGATTCCATAACTAGGGCAGATTCATACTGGATGAGCACTAAGCAGAGGCTGGATCTGGAATTGCACCCGGCAGCCCTTCGCCAGGAGCTGTGAGCCAGGTCACGCGGCCCCGGGGACGCAGAGGTGGAAGGACTGGCCTGCCCGCGCACCTCCGGCACTGCCCAGCGGCAGCTGGAGACTCTCGGTTTGATCCAGAAGCCAGCGATCTGTGAGCGGCACTCTGGACCCCCTGGTGAGAGCGTGTGCCCAGGTACGAGCGCCATGACCAGGGTGGGGGGACAGGAAAGCTGACGCGGGAGCTCTGGCTCCACTTCATTCACTTCTCAACGAATGTTTATAATCGCTGTGTTGTAAAGATTACCGTCAAAACACTCTCACAGTTGATGCTGGGCTTTGGCTGAGTAAATGGGTCGGAACCGTGCGGGTTTTAGAGAAGGGAAGCCCAGTGCTGTGGTCAGACTGAGGAATAGTCACGGCGGAGCTTAGAACACGGTCCCGACCGCTGTAGTGCCCTTCTCTGCGCAGGCGCAGAGCGTGGGCTCGCGGTCAGACGCAGTGCGAGCACGCGGCGCCTCACTTTGACCTCATTGGGTTCCCCTTGAACACAGAGGCAAAGAGATTCCATAACTAGGGCAGATTCATACTGGATGAGCACTAAGCAGAGGCTGGATCTGGAATTGCACCCGGCAGCCCTTCGCCAGGAGCTGTGAGCCAGGTCACGCGGCCCCGGGGACGCAGAGGTGGAAGGACTGCCCGACGGTCCCCATTGGGGATTCCCCTGTGTATAGTGCTGAGCCTTGGAGCCCTCTGGCGTCCTCCACCCCAGGACCCCGGCTCACTCCTCACTGCCTCTGGCCTCTGCTTTGGGTGTCCTCCGAGGCCCCAGCTGGGCGAGCACCGCAGGGCACGAGGTGAGGCTGTGGCCTCCATCTCCCTGGACAATTAGAGGCCTGGGTGAAGGCTTTGCTGGGTCTTTGCCGTGTTTAAATTTTGACAGCCATTGGGTACATCTCTGCTTAGCTCAAGACCAATGCAACAAACAAACAAAAAAACAAAAACAAAACGGGGTGGGAAGACTCGCAGAGGACAAGCACACGTGCTGCCCTGCCCTGCCCTGCCTGGCCCTGCCCTGCCCTGCCTCTTTTAACCCAAACATGTCCGACCCTGACCTAGGGAGGCTCTGCAGCAGGCGTCCAGTGTCCGGTCAGGTGTCGTTCTGGGATAACACAGGAACTACTTCTGCTTTTGGGAGTGTGTGAGTGTGTGTGTGTAAGTGTGTGTGTGGGCATGTTCACTCTCCTTGTTTTGAGTCTCAAATAATTTTGGGGAAGGCACAGTGTGGTGCTCCATTTCCATTCCTAGGGTCACAAAACAATAGGAGGAAGAGCTTTACAGTCGAACCAGGCCGAGAGATTGTGTGTACGACGCTGAGCCGGGACCCGCAGCGCGGCTTTGGTAAGAGCACCGGGCCAGCGAGGCGAGGCCCGCCGGTGAGGCCTGGCCTTCTGGCTCTGCCCTGGTGCCGCTGGGCCACTTTTCTCTTTGGATGTCCTACTCCCCTTTCCTGCCCCTCCTCCCCCAGTTCGTCTTTTGCAGTGATTGCTTCTGCTTTTCTTCTCCTTTAAGTTTCCTAAAAGGGCAATGGGATTTCGTGGTCAAAGTTTTCCTTTTAGATATGATATACATGTATTTTTTTCTTTTTTTAAAAAGAAATTTTTGCTATAGGGCATGTGTGCTTACTGAAGAGACAGAGACAGAAGGTGAAAAATCATCTCCCAGGGGGAATGGCCACACTGCAGTCCCTTCTCCTCCATTCTCATCTCAGGATTTTGGACACACACGCACACATGCTCGGTGGGAGTTGTAAGCTGCAGGGTCTGAGACTTGAACCGTGGTCGACTATGTGGGAGTCCAGCAACATAACCATTACGCCATTTGCTGGTCTCAAGGCCTGATGTTTTTAGGGTGCATCTAAGCATGAAAAAGGTTTTTTCCCAGTCCCATCTGACAACCTTTCTCTAGTCCATTTAAATTCTCAGTGATGGGAAAAGTAGGAAGTCTTGGTCTCTTACAGTTGATCATATTCTAATACTCTAGAGACCGCGTCAGGAATGGGATAGGAAGACACAACACTTGATTAAAAACCATCTCTTTATCTCTGTCTGCGGGAGACAGAGCTGTGAGCTGTGTGCCCATCTTTGGCCATGCTCCGCTAACGGGGGGCGATGCCCGTTTCCTGTAGCCCGGCCGAGGAGGAAGACCCCTCTGCAGATCGAGGGCCTGGTGCCATCCCAGCCACTGCCAATCAGCCTCTCTGAGCTGGGAAGTCATCGTGTCTCATCTTGAATTACAGGTTTTGTCATTAACGAGGGAGAAGATACGGGCCAAGCTGATCCTGGCATTTTTATATCCTCTATTTTACCTGGGGGACCAGCAGAAAAAGCTAAGAAGATCAAACCAGGTATATTTTCTTTTTAAGTAGCCAGCGATGCTACTGTAAGGGACTGCTCGTTCTCATTTTCTTGACGAGGTTGCTGAAAATGTTTTTCTTTTTTTCCAGGAGGGCAAATACTAGCGTTGAATCACATCAGTCTGGAGGGCTTCACGTTTGACATGGCTGTTAAAATGATTCAGAATTCTCCCGAGCGCATCCAGTTAACCGTTTCTCAGCCAGAAGGCAAGCCTCCACCTGCTTTCAGGAGCTGCAGAAACAGGAATCAGCAGTGCATCTTTCCTCTGGGGCACTCAGTCTTTAGCCCCAAATGGCTGCAGTCCCCCAGCTGGCTGGATTCAAAATGACTGAGAATACAGCATTATGGGAGGGTAGTCTGGCCACGCCCTGCCGGATACCTTTAGATTTGAGTCACTTCAAGTCAAATTCATTCAGATGGAATTCATTTAGTATATGAGTCTGGGCACTTTCTCTGGGTATAAATGAGTCCATGTCGAAAGCACTAAATCCGCTTGTTTGCGTCTGTATCCAGGTCTGAACAAAATCTCACGACGGCCCCTTCTTCCCACATGCGGTTGTTGAGCAGTCGATATTGCATTGCTAGCAGTAGATGTGTTCACTGGGGCAAGCGGCAGGTGCATGTGTGCAGTCTGTATGATTGTACGTGCACCCCGCACACACACAGGCTCCCTCTACATCCTTATATAACATCGTCCCATCCTCTGGACAGACCCACCGGAAGGTGTCGTCCCAATTCAAACGTGGGAACACAGAGTAAAAGGAATATCTGCCTTGCTCCAAATCCCATAACCAACGTGTGGTGCTGCCTTAAGTCCAGCCCTTCCTGGACACTGCTGGCCACACCTGTAATCAGCATGTGCTCCTCAGCTCCTTTTGGGGAACATGGAAGTAAACGTGCAGGTCTCCTGTGGGTGAAGACTGGGCCACCGACTCCTGCTTACTCGTGTCTGCTCCTTGAGCCAGCACAGAGCAGAGAGCACAGCGTGACGTAGCTGGGCCGGTGGCTAGCATTGCTGGACCTCGATCCCTTACATCTCAGACAGAGACCGTATCAGTGCCGATAATACTGTAAGGTTGGCTAGGCTTAGCGATTATACAGAGAGAGAATTTTACATATGAGAGGTTTCTAAATCCCCCCAAGAATCCTCCCTTTCTCTATTCTGAATGCATCAGCCTTCACGAGGTGCTAAATTCACGTAGTTCCCAGCAGCTCTAAGATGTCTCTCTGTCGCTGGAGGAAAACTGTGCCCATGTAGAGATGCCACTGAGATGCCAGCCTTCCCAAGCTGTTGACTTCTTTCCGGCTTATTTTTGTAGGAGTTTGCGGAAATACGCCCCGTGAAGAGGAGAACAGCATGGCCCATTCTGGGGTCTGCCCAGCCGACCTGAGCAACGGGCACCGGGGAAGTTCGTCCTCACACACACAGGACCAGGACAGAAGTGCAGACGAACTAGAAGCGGCCCCAGCTCCAAGCTTACTGCCCAGGCCGGAGTCTCAGCTTTGCCCTCTGCCGTTAAGGGTAACCACCCCTCTGGCTGACTTTCTAGAACGTGGCGGTGGGGTCTAAAGTGCAGCTCCAAAGCCCTTCCCTGTGCTCCACCTGCCACGTCAGCTGGACAGAGTTTACACAGCCCTGCTGGGCTTCAGCTTCTTCATCTGTAAAGCGGGGAAAATGTCTGTACCTCACAGTTGTTGAGAAGGGAGTAAGGGGGAAGGTAAGGCTCGTGCCAGGCCTGGACGCAGGGACCAGGTTGGAGCCTCTGGTGCCCTTAGTCCCTCACCGAGATTGTTACTGCCGATGGCGACCTGGGAAAGCTGATGGCGGCTCAGGGCGGGCCTGGGCGGTTGGGCAGCTTGTCTCTGCCTCTACTGGGCCTAGGCTGGTATTTCATGGCTTTTCTCTCGACCTCATGGAGGAAGAAGATAATGGCAGGCTTTGGTGTACACCTGCTTCAGTCCCAGCTCTACCATTCCTGGCTGTCTTCCTGACACGTGGGGCTGGGGATGGTGGAGAGAAGATGGCCTCCCATGGCTCCTCCCACCCTCCAGCCTCTCCACTGTGCTTAGGGCCCTGCATAACAGCCATTTGTATTCCATGTCCACGCTCTGACTTGGTCCTGCCCAGAAGAAACCCTGCTAGAAGCCTGCAGTTGGGGACAAGTGGGAACAGGCTTCTCACGCCCTCCCTCTGCTCGCACAGGTGGGCTGCACTCCTCTCCTGCAGACCACAGCTCTTAAAGGTGGTCTTGGCTGTGAATGACTCCGGGTTCCCATCAGCTACTCTGTCCTCTGGCTGCCCCCCACCCTGACCCCAGGGGATAACAGCTGTCCCCATTTCTAGCCCCAGGGTGCTGGGGTGCTTCTTCCTGGTTCTCTGAAGGCTGTTAACACCTTTGAAAAAGGGTCTCACCTCTGTCTTCTCTTTCCCGGGTGGAAAAGCAGTGCACCTTCCCGCTCCTGTTAAGACTCTGGAAACAGGCAGCTCACCGGACCTCTCTCAACCTCGTTTTCTTCTTTTTATGAACAGAGGTAATGATGCTGTCCACAGAGCAATGGAGACAGCGGTGCTGTGCCTAGGATAGAGAAGGAAAACAGAGTGTTATTCTACCCACCGTAGGTTCAGAGCTGGGGCCCCTGTAACAAAAGGCAGACTACAAGACAAAAGCAGATGAGGTTATTTACTGTCAGTTTTACCTGACCTGTGAGCCTTCACAAGAAAATGAAGACCAGGGTGAACAGTTAACCCCGAGTGCATTTCATAGGAGGCTGGACCAAGAGCGGAGATGTGGGAGATGGTGGGACGGAGGTTGTGAGAAATTTGGCAAGAGAGAAAAAGACGCCCCCTTCCTCCAGGTATATGGAGGGCCCCTCTCACCGCGGGCCCTGTGCTCTGCTTCAGGGAAGGTCAGAAAATCCGTCCTAGGTTTATGAGCTGCTTCTGGGGAGAAGGCGGGGGAGACCATGGGGCCCCTCCTACACATGCCGAAGGAGGCCCACTGAAGACATTTGATACGCCTAGGCTCCAGACTGGGGGTGGCGTGTCTTGAACCCTGTCTCCAGGCCCTGGCGGGAGGGCCCCGTGAATGCTAGTGTCTTTCTACATGGCCGAGGTGCTCACCGGGTAGCACGTCCCACAAGGGGCCTAACCACCGAATAAGGACGGCAGCGGACACCCAGCGGTGCTCACCTACGTATCAGGTGGCATCCTGAGCACTCTAAGTGTCGCCTCGTGAACACTTCATGCCCGCCCCACGAGGTAGTTACTGCAGCAGGTGGGGCTGAGACATGGGGGGAAGGGAACGTGCCCAGCGTCTCTCAGGGTGTAAGTGACAGCGCTGGAACTGGAATCCAGAGCTGAAGGCGCTCTTTGGAAGGCTCCCTGAACAGGAGGCAGGGAGAGAGGGAGTGGAGGCCGTGGAGCCTCTGCACTGCAGACCTGCAAGCTGGTTTCCAGAGGGCTGCCAAGGGGGTCGAGGGCATGCCATGGCTGCCGCTGACCACGGCTCAGGCTCGAACCTGTGCAGTCGGGCTTTTCTGGACCAAACAGTCAGCCTCGTGGCCAGGTGAGCTCTGTGACATAGCTGAGTGAGTGCTCTGACTTTGGGTCTCACCCTCAGCAGTCATTTTGCTTTTGAGATGTTAAAATTTGGGCAAAACATCTTGCCAGACCGCAGGGTATGGAAGGTGTCTGGAAGAACTGAAGCTTGGCCTGTTACTGTACCCGTCTTTGGAGCCTGTCCTGTTAGGTTAATGAGTCAGCTTGCTTATTTTCTGTGTGTCAGTAGCATTTCCATCACAGCGACTGGGAACACCGAGCAAAGGGGAAATGAGGAAGGACTGGGGGTATCCTGACTCCTTCTTTTGGGGACGGGGCAAGGAACATGAGCAGGGACTTGGTCATCCTCTCCCTACAAACGGTGGTCGGCTGGCCCGGTGTGTACACCTGTCGGCCTCCTCCTCCCCTGCTGTTCCCACTGAGACTCCACTCTCTGGGCCTCGATTCTTGTTTGTGCTACGTGTGGGGCTACACTGCAGAGCTCGCCCGTGCTGGCCGTGCGTCTTACCTCTCGGAGCCCCCAGGTGGTCATGTGCACTTTATCACAGCCATGCTCGACAGGGTGAATACTGGCGGGAACTGTTAGTTACAAGCTTCTCGTTCATTCGATAGCCGTTACATACGGGCAGGTTTGTCTCCTGACTGTCACCTCCCCAGTAAGCGCGTAGTGCCTCGCATGTGACAGGTGCTCAATGGATACTGTCACATGACTGGACACAGAGCGAGCAAGTCGTACACAACTGGTCAAAGTGCCAAGAAAAGTGCCTGGTGCGTGGTAGAGAATTTCCCTCTTCTTTCCTTCTCTAAACAGCCAACTGTCGTATAGTAGAGACCCAATAAACATCTCATGCCAAGAATGCTTAAAAGTCCTCCTGAGGGTTCCACAGGTCCTAAGAAGCTGCTGTGCCCAGTGGCCAGCATGCTATCACAAGCCAGGATTCTGTGCAGAACTACCAGCAAGAATCTGGATAGCATCAGTTCTAACATGGATGTTTGCATCATTGAGTGGAGACTCGGGAGCCCCTCCATGAATGGAGCCCCCGCCATGTGGCAGGCAAATTTACAGTCACATAGTTAGGAGGGGAATTCTCTCATCCTGTGGACCAGAAAACGGAGGCTGAAGAGATCGAGAGTCTTGTTCAAGGTCACATGGGGGCAGGCGATAAAGCTGGAAACAACTCCCCTCTTGTCACAGCTCCAATGGTCATGCTCTTCTGAGCTGCGATGGTGCCCAGTCCTGGGAGCAGACGAGAGCTGTGAGGTGCTGCTGCTTAGACAGGGCAAGTGCCTTCATGCTGACTTCTTTTTTGTTCATTTGGGGCAGGTTGCTGGTTTGTGTCCTCCATCACCCTCAGAAATCAACGCCGGGGAAATCTACTTTGTGGAACTGGTTAAAGAAGACGGGACGCTTGGATTCAGCGTGACCGTAAGACTTGTTAGGAAAGCTCGAAAAGCAGTTGAGACGCTGGTCGTGGTGGGCATTCTGTGCAGAGGGCACCCTCTGGTGATGAGCTCGTTGTATGTAAGGAGCTCGTGGGAAGTCAGCAGACCAAACCGGAGACCAGGGTGACCCGGGGCCAGCAGGGCAGTGCTAAGGAAGTCAGCACTGCACGGAGGGGTGTGGGTGGAATCGATGTGCCTTTACTCTGAGGTCAGGCTGGACCCAAGGAGCGAGCATCAGGGTGGGGCCTCTGGGACACCAGCCAAAGCTGAGTGGGGCAAGCTGGTGTCGTCCGAGATCCTCACGGTGAGCCTTGTGCCTAGACCCCGAGGGCCAGGGCAGAATCCTGCAGGCAAGACCTCCGTCAGCACAGGCCCTTGGCATTTGCTCTCTGAGTTGCGCCTGGCAGCCTGCTCAGGAGGGAGGCTCCACGTGCACTGAGGAACCCATGGCTGGGGAGTGGCACGGACTAGTGTGGAAGCTTCCAGGTCAGAACTTGGAAAGACTGAAAATAGCCCCTGTCTTAGGACTCTGGGGTGAGTCTGGATTCAGAAATGTCGTTGTTGGATTTAGCTGTTGATTGGAAACAGAAGGAAATTTCCTAGCTGGTAAGGAAACACCAGGACTGATGAAAACTTCCAAGGAAACCCCCAAAGATAAGTGAACGGAGGGCTACTCGGTCATGCTGAGTGCCTAGAGTGAGGACTCCTGATTGTTAGGGCACAAGAAAAACAAGAAATAAATCTCAGAAGCCCACATGGGCGATCAAGTCGGGACCACGTATGGTTTCTGCACTCCCGGCTTGGGTAACAACCCTCTCAAAACCAAACATAGAAGGGTGTTGTCTAAAAAACTTGCCGAATTTTGGGATAGAAACATATACCATGTATACACATATACCCATACACACACGCTAAGAGGGGGGTAATGGTATCCTTTGGCTGGCAAAACACTTTGATCTTTTGTAGAGTGAAATTTAATTTCAAAAATAATAATTTTGGTTATGTCACTGGACTCGCATATAGTTGACTATGGTTCAAGTCCTGGACCTGAAGGTTTGAGACTCACACAGGGCACATGTGCATACAAGCCCACGATCCTGAGAGGAGAATAGAGGAGGAGGGATTGCGGCATGGCCATACTCCCTGGGCGGTGATTTTTTGCTTTTTGTTTCTCTGGTGTGTGCATGTGCCCTATAGCAAAAATGTCTCTCTAAAAAAAAATTCTTGAAATTTCTCACTTTTATCCAAGTGGCCATTAAACAAATGAAAAACAAACCCATGAAAAGTCACAGGAATACAAATTAAAATGAAACTTTCAATTTTGTATCTATCAGCTTGGACAAATATGAAGGGTCTTCAAAAAGTTCATGAGAAATGCATATTATGAAAAAACTCCATACGGATTTCAACATTTTTCTGCACCAAAATAAACTACTTTAATTCCATTTTCTACAAACTCTTTGAAGCCCCAGTATGTATTTGGTGGATTGTAGAAAACAGGTTCTCTCATATAAAACTGGAAGAAATCAGAATAGTTATATTCACATACACGCTGGGATGTGATCTGGTAACGTCTACCACAATTTAAAATGCAACCGTGCGGGCCAGCAGGTGGCGTGTGATTAAGGTATTGGCCTCCCACGCGGTTGTGGTTTGAATCTCAGAACCAGTGGCTTGAAAAAAAGTCATGTTGGGGATGTGTGTGTGCATGCCCGAAATCCAAGAAGAGCGGAGGAGAAGGGATTGCGACACAGCTTTTCCCCTGGGTGATTCCTCACTTCCCCTCTCTCTGTCTCTGTCTCAGGTGAGCACATGTGCCCTGAGGCAAAATCCTTAACAGAAAAAAAAGAGTACGTGTGCATTGGCCCATAAAGATAGAAATAAGAGTCCCAGTAGGTAAGGCTGTACATGTGAGCAAATGTAACGTTTGTTTGTTGTTTTCTTTTTAGTTTTTTTGTGGTAGGGTGTGTGCTCTCACTGGTGAGAGACAGAGGGAAAATGAGAGATCGCTCCCCGGGAGGATGGCCATGCCACAATCCCTTCTCCTCCATTCTCCTCTCAGGATGTAGGGTATACACGCACGCATGCCTGGTGTGATTTTCAAGCTGCTGGGTCCGAGATTTGATCCATGCAGTTGGCTATGTGGGACCCAGCCACCTCGCCTCCATGCCAGCTGTTGGCCCTAGTGTGGCCTTTATGGTGGCAAAGCCACTGGGAGGAAAGGACTGCGAATCACTGAGGGATGTAGAGCATGCTGCACGTGACCCGTGTTCTGTGAGGCGTGTCACCTAGGTGGGCTTAACTGTGCCTTCATGTGTGTTAGTAAGAACAGAGGTCTGAATGATGACGCCACCATCTGCCTGGCAGGGCAGAGCTAGGTCACCTCCGCAAGTTCCGCATCTCTGTGGTGGGGAACGGCTCACAGCTGGTTACTGAGGGGAGAAGGCCGAGCTCCACTAAGTGAGCAGGACTCCGGACTCACGTCTGCGGGGCCTCGTGAGGCGATGCAGGCCCTTCCTGGGCACTGGCCACCTCGAGATTGTGCATTATCAGTTCTAAGAAGCCTCATTTCAAACGAGTCATGGCTAACTTGAACAAGATTCCACCAGGCCTTCGGGCCACCCGGCTGGCGGTTTGCTTGAAGCTTAGTCACACTTTTCCTTAACCTTTCTATGCGATTATGTGGACTTGGGTGGGTGTACAGAAGGCCGCGTGGACATAAGCCTGGTCGTGAGCAGTGACCATGTGCGGCCTGTGTGGGCTGCCGAGGTGGGGGCAGGAAGGGCGTAAAGACGGCTCTTGAAAGAGGAGAGAAAGAAAAAGCTGGACGAGAATGACAGTCCCCGCTGTCAAGCCTGTCGTGGGTGTGCCACCCGCCTGAAGTGCCGTCGGGGAAAAAGCGATAGGCTGATCTCCGCCTGGTGGCACTTGATCTCTGTCAAGTTAGTAATAAGTTACAGGATACCTGCAGTTTAATTGTGTTGTAATCACAAACCATCTCACAAACACATAAGGTGCAACAGACACGCCTCTGGGCTGTGTTCACATGTACCTGTGTTGGCAGCTACCTGCGGACAGACGGTGGGCACGTCTGACAGGACCGCGGTCACCAAGCACAGCCATGTGCCTGGGCTGAGGGGTGGCGCGGCTCCCTGGCACCCCTGTCTGCCATGCTCCTCAGGCCCACCTCCCCTTACTGCTCCGTGTCGCCTGAAGGGGTGACTATAGAGGACCGCGCCAGACAGGTGAAGGAGTGGGGCGGAGTGGTGGTCCGTGGGGGCTCCCTTAGTGTGGTTGGGGAGCCCCACCCCTAAGGAGCGGATGAACGGTGAGTTTCTCACTGTTTTTCAGGGCGGCATTAACACCAGTGTGCCCTACGGAGGGATCTACGTGAAGTCCATCGTTCCCGGAGGGCCCGCAGCCAAGGAAGGGCAGATCCAACAAGGTGAGGGTGGAGCCCCTGGGGACGCTGCCTTCTGGGGAGGAAAGAGCCCTGGGCTGGGAGGGGCAGCCTCCAGGCCTCGCCCCACTCTGGCTCCGAGGGCCTCTCCAGGCCGTGCTGTTCTCACCTGGGCAGGGATGGTCTGTCCCGCCCTCCCCACACGACGGTTTGGTGCGAGGTGAAGGCACGAAGCATGTGGTGATGCCCCAAAGGCTCAGAAGAAGCTGGGAGCTGTCTGGCCTGCATGTGTGAAAGGAGGGTCCCCCTTCAGGACAGAGCTGCACTGGGCACCCTAGTTCGGAGGTGGGGAGGGCACCGCAGGCCTTCTCTGTGCCCTTCCTCATGGCCTCTGTGCTGAGGGAACACGGTTTTCTACTGTTCTCCGGAACTGTTAGAACTGAGCCTGACCAGCATCAACCATGCCTCCCTGACCTTCTTTGAATAATAATAATTTTAAAAAATAAACATCCTGGAGCTATACGTATTACTCCAGAGTGGCTTGAAATTACTTTCAAAATAGTTCCACAGAAGGGGTAAGGTTGAACGGAGCTTTTGTGGAGTTGATCTGTCACATGCCGTGGGAGGGGCAGTGAGGGGGCCCAGGGAGGCAGCTGGTGCTCAACCCAGGCGGGACTCCTGCTAGTCCACAGGGACGCCTGGGCCCTTCTTCCCCCAACTACCAGGCTGCATGCGGGGCACTGGGCAGGGACTCGCAGAAGCCCCAGGGCCTGGGAGATGACTCACACCTGTCCCGTTCCCAGGTGACCGGCTCCTGCAGGTGGATGGAGTGAGTCTGCGAGGTCTCACCCACAGGCAGGCTGTGCAGTGCCTCAAGGGCCCCGGGCAGGTGAGTACACTGTTGCCGGGGAGCTTGCTTCCTTCCAGAGCTTTCCTGGAGGACACAGGAGCTGCAGTGGGAGGCGGCAGGACACGAAATGATTATTTTCTCTTTGTTTCCCTCTTTACTGTCCCTGTACCACCGCTTCCCTGTGAGGGTGTGAAACTCAGGAGATAGTGAGGGCTGTGTCCCAGCAGAAACGCCCCCTTCCCATGAGTAGCATTGACTTACCTGTCACTTGTGGCTTGCCTCAATTCCAGACCCAGACTGCGGACCCAAGGCGATGGAGCAGGGCAAGCTGCAGCCTGCTGGGCCCGGCCTTGCTTGCCAGCGTGTCCCCTGCTCAGTGGCCCTCTCACCCTCCCCTTTACCTGGGCCACTCCCTCCCCAGCTCCCAGGTCATGCATTCCTGTCACCTGTGCTTGTTCCCCGCAGGCCCCAGGCCAGCTACCCTGTGGGTCTGCTCACCACAGCGAGAAGGGATCAGGGCACCGAGGCAGAGATGCTCATCCCCTTACGTGCTCTTCCCGTGCAGGGCCCATTTGCACACTTTTTAATTTTGGGCAGCATTTTTTTCTCCCTTTTTTAGAGATATTTTTTGTTCTAGGGTGTGTGCACTCACTGAAGAGATAAAAAGCGAGAAATCATCCCTGAGAGAATGCTCACACCATAATCCCTTCTCCTCCAAACTCTCAGGATTTTGGGTGCATACGCACGCGTGTCTGGTGTGAGTTTCAAGCCTCTGTATCCAGGACTCAAACCGCTGTTGGTCAGGTGGGAGTCCAGCGATGTACCCATTACACCATCTGCTGGTCCCTCAGGCAGCATATCTTAAGTTGTTCATTTATTTCATTCGTGACAAAGAGTACATGCATGTGCACGAGAGAGAGGGAGGGAGAGCGCGAGAGAGAGACAGAGAGACAGAGAGACAGAAGCACCCTCGGCAGGGTCTCCTCTTGCTAGGACCCCCTCTCCCCAGCCCGCCTGCTCCCTAGGATCTTGGGCAGAGGAGCATGCATACTGAGCATGTTTTCACACACCCCCACCCCCATCCCAGGGATACAAACCCTGTCGGTGGGGACTGACGGCACCACTGGACTGACCCTCAGGTAATTTGCTGTTACCGCAGCATGTCTGGTGCTGTCTGAGGCTGGAGCTGTTAGATGCCGCAGTGTCCTGAGCAGAGCTGGCACTGCCCTCTCTCTGCACCCGGGGAGCCTGCAGAGCAGGAGTCCCGAGGGCATTTCCACAAACTGGGAGTCAGAGTTCTGGGTCCTTTGTGCTTCGTTTCCTGAAGCAGCCTTCTAGGTTATGGTGAAATCGACTTACACTGGCGACCTCAGCTGACATGTCTGTTCCTCAGACCTTACTAATGAGCATAGTTGGGGGGATACCTGGCTGGTCTGGCAGCGATGGCAGGTAGGAACTGCCTGGTGCTGGGTCATGGGCCTGGTGCTGAGGGACATCTGCAGCAGAAGGATGGAGAGGGGCCATGGCCCCTGATGGAAACGTGGCATTCTTAGGAAGCTTTCCAGTGATGTCTAGCTGCACGTCAGATATAACAAGATGGGCAGTCGCGCAGGAGAGTGGGAAATCAAGCCAGAAAGAAAAGGCAGGTGGACTGGCTTAGTGCTGGGGTGCCATGCTGCGGGTTTGGATTCCAGGTGATGGGTGACACTGGAAACTTTTAATCGAGGGTGTTGCGTGTTCTTAGACCAATCGATTGCCGCCATGATGGCAGGAGAAAGACAGGGTCCAGCAAACCAAGTTAGCTGGAGCTTGGCCCAGCCAGCTGGGTGCCGACACTGTGGGGAGTAAAGGGGAGCCTTGGGGGAGTTTGTCACTGGTGGCTTGCCTCAATTCCAGACCCAGACTGCGGACCCAAGGCGATGGAGCAGGGCAAGCTGCAGCCTGCTGGGCCCGGCCTTGCTTGCCAGCGTGTCCCCTGCTCAGTGGCCCTCTCACCCTCCCCTTTACCTGGGCCACTCCCTCCCCAGCTCCCAGGTCATGCATTCCTGTCACCTGTGCTTGTTCCCCGCAGGCCCCAGGCCAGCTACCCTGTGGGTCTGCTCACCACAGCGAGAAGGGATCAGGGCACCGAGGCAGAGATGCTCATCCCCTTACGTGCTCTTCCCGTGCAGGGCCCATTTGCACACTTTTTAATTTTGGGCAGCATTTTTTTCTCCCTTTTTTAGAGATATTTTTTGTTCTAGGGTGTGTGCACTCACTGAAGAGATAAAAAGCGAGAAATCATCCCTGAGAGAATGCTCACACCACAATCCCTTCTCCTCCAAACTCTCAGGATTTTGGGTGCATACGCACGCGTGTCTGGTGTGAGTTTCAAGCCTCTGTATCCAGGACTCAAACCGCTGTTGGTCAGGTGGGAGTCCAGCGATGTACCCATTACACCATCTGCTGGTCCCTCAGGCAGCATATCTTAAGTTGTTCATTTATTTCATTCGTGACAAAGAGTACATGCATGTGCACGAGAGAGAGGGAGGCGAAGCGCGAGAGAGAGACAGAGAGACAGAGAGACAGAAGCACCCTCGGCAGGGTCTCCTCTTGCTAGGACCCCCTCTCCCCAGCCCGCCTGCTCCCTAGGATCTTGGGCAGAGGAGCATGCATACTGAGCATGTTTTCACACACCCCCACCCCCATCCCAGGGATACAAACCCTGTCGGTGGGGACTGACGGCACCACTGGACTGACCCTCAGGTAATTTGCTGTTACCGCAGCATGTCTGGTGCTGTCTGAGGCTGGAGCTGTTAGATGCCGCAGTGTCCTGAGCAGAGCTGGCACTGCCCTCTCTCTGCACCCGGGGAGCCTGCAGAGCAGGAGTCCCGAGGGCATTTCCACAAACTGGGAGTCAGAGTTCTGGGTCCTTTGTGCTTCGTTTCCTGAAGCAGCCTTCTAGGTTATGGTGAAATCGACTTACACTGGCGACCTCAGCTGACATGTCTGTTCCTCAGACCTTACTAATGAGCATAGTTGGGGGGATACCTGGCTGGTCTGGCAGCGATGGCAGGTAGGAACTGCCTGGTGCTGGGTCATGGGCCTGGTGCTGAGGGACATCTGCAGCAGAAGGATGGAGAGGGGCCATGGCCCCTGATGGAAACGTGGCATTCTTAGGAAGCTTTCCAGTGATGTCTAGCTGCACGTCAGATATAACAAGATGGGCAGTCGCGCAGGAGAGTGGGAAATCAAGCCAGAAAGAAAAGGCAGGTGGACTGGCTTAGTGCTGGGGTGCCATGCTGCGGGTTTGGATTCCAGGTGATGGGTGACACTGGAAACTTTTAATCGAGGGTGTTGCGTGTTCTTAGACCAATCGATTGCCGCCATGATGGCAGGAGAAAGACAGGGTCCAGCAAACCAAGTTAGCTGGAGCTTGGCCCAGCCAGCTGGGTGCCGACACTGTGGGGAGTAAAGGGGAGCCTTGGGGGAGTTTCTGGTGGGGACACATAAGCTTTTGCGAAACCAGATAGACCAGAGGTGGACCACTAAAGTGTGGCCTCTGGCAGCTTAACGGTACAGTTCCCTGATCGACGGAGGGCTGTTTTAGCAGAACGAGGCGGGGGAAGGGAGCATGAGCGAGGGGAAGATGAGTCTGGCATGGAACATGCTGGGAAGGAGGCATGTGTGTTACTTCCAGGTGCGCTTGTCCAATAAGCAGCTGGATCCCAGCAAATAAGCTAGATTAGACAAAGCGGCTTATTGGAAACAGCAGGAAATGAAGATGCACTTTAGAGGGAAAGGACTGCCTCCCGCTTGCCGTATGAAATGTGCGTTCCGTCTGTCCACCTGTCCTTCTAGGCTGCACGACTGGTCTTACAGAGAAGAGGCCCAGGGGCGGCACAGCAGTGTCCTGCTAATGACAGGATGGGAGACGAACACGCAGCGGTTCCCTTGGTAACGGCCTTGCCTGGCAGGCACTCGAGCTGTGTCTCGGTGACAGATGGTGAGAGGAGAGAGAATTGAGTGTTACCATTGTCCTGTCATCTCGTGCTGCTTTTGAATTGTCAAGTCAAAGGGGAAGGCAGGAAGGCGTCCTCTGGGTTTTCTGAAGAAAGCGGGCCGTGACGATCGCGGTGGGGCCGGCTTTGTGATGCAGTAAGAGCCGAGCTCATAAAACGTGTTTCTGGAAAACAAATGCATTGTCCTGACATGGTGTCCAGGCACCATTCCGTCCCCAACCCTCGCTCGGTCTCCTGATGGGCTGCTGGAAGGTTAATGTTCGTGCCTGAATGTTCTTGGATGAAATCGGAGGGGAAGGCCGTGCATTTTCAGACCCGTTTGGCTCCGCAAGCTGAGGGGTTCTGGCACAGTTCTCTGAGGAACGACTGGGCAGAGGGAATGCTTCGGATTCCAACCTTGGGCTTAGCATCATGTCAAACAGCAAACCCAGGGCCAGTTTACGGGGTCTAACAGCACATCTCTGGGCGGCCTGTGTCTGCACTTGCCCGTGATTTCATCTCTCGCTGGAAGAACATCCGTTTCCTGTGTGCGTTCTGGGGCTTGTCTCTGTTCAGTCCCTCGTAGAGATTTTCAGTTCTGCTGCAGAAGGCCTAAGGCAGAGGAAAGCAAGGTAGCCCTGGGGTGGGGCGATGGGGCGGGATGGAGGGGAGCGTGCCTGTGTACGGCCATCCGTGCCCTCCACGCTTACTCCCCTGCCCTGCCAATGGCAGCCTTTGAGAGGCTGACGAGGAAATGAGCTGAGGAGGCCAGCTGGCTGAGAGAGGGTCGGCCACACAGCACCCCTCCCCCGACTGCCCCATCAAAGTTCACCAGCTGGTGCTCAGTCCCTCTGTTTGTCGATGGCATCTGCACTGGCAAAGGCCCAGCAGGGGCGGCTCAGAGGCCACTCTGGCTGCCAGACCACCAAGGTGCCCAGGGCTGTGTCCCTCTTTGGTGCCCAAAGGCAACTGTTTTGTCTATAGTCATCCACACGGCCAAACAAAGCACAGCTGCAGCATTGTCCTCAGACTTGACCGTAATACTCTCTGAGGTCTAATACACAAATCTAGTGTTGTATATTAAAAATGATTAGGGCTCTAAGGAAGGATGTGTGATATAATTGTTTAAAATGTTTATTTCTTCCATGAGTAAGAGAGAGAGAGAGAGACAGAGACAGAGAGTTAGCACTCTCAACAGGGATTTGGCACCGCGATCCACTCCTGGTCCAGCCAGCCGGGTCATGGGCACGTGTGTGTCTCTGAGTGGGAGGTGGGAGCCCCTGTGGAGAGCCTGCCTGTTCACTGCATTGTACTGCTGGACCACTGTTGGTCCCCCAGGAGTTTATTAACTGCCAAGAGCACGTTGCATAAGCTTATAAATTATATTTTGGTGTATAAACGTGACCGGTAGTCCGTAATTACATGAAACCTTTGAAAAGTGGCCAGTCCAAATGAAGGAAACACAGGCTGGAGTTTGATGACTTAGCTTGTAGGAAGAATGCAAGCTCTCTCGTTTATAAATTTTAAAATACGAATTACATGTAGAAATTTTAGAGGGGTAAGGTTAAGTAAGTGAGGTTTATTTTGCCTTTCTCCTTTCACAAAACGTAGCTATTTGAAAACGTTGAGGTGGCACTTCTGGTCGGTATTTGCAGTCCACGCTGTGTTTTATGGACGGCACTGATCTGTAACATATCTGGTGGATCCGTCATTAAACATCAGTAAATGAAAACTTCCTTTGTGAAACAGAAATACTGGTCTCTTGACAATTTGCATTTGAAGACTGGGCAGTTTCACCTGTCATCTACTAAAGGACTTATTTTTATCTGTATCCCACAACACAGGTCTTACATTTGAGGTCACGCTGAGAAAGAATGCCGGTGGCTTGGGGTTCAGTTTCGTGCAGATGGAGAGGGCAAGCTGCAGCCACCTCAGGAATGATCTCGTTAGGATTAAGAGGCTCTTTCCGGGGCAGCCGGCCGAGGAAAATGGGGCCATTGCAGCTGGAGACGTCATCCTGGCCGTGAACGGAAGGCCCACAGAAGGCCTCACCTTCCAGGTGCTAGAGCCGCGAGCCCTCAACTCTGGGTGTAGGCTGATACTGGCTGTGCTGCTTTCAACATTCCCACCATTCGGAATACTCCGGGCTCCTGGGAGTCACACTGGAGCCTGGACCTTGCTCACGCGAAAAGAGCAATTAGCAGAACGTTCCCACGTTACTTTCCCATCTCAGTTTCTTTTTTTTTCTTTAATTTGCCAGAGGGCACGTGTTCTCACTGGGGTAGGGGGAGAGAGAATAAGAAAGAAAGCACCACCCCCTTTGGAGAACGGCCACTCCACAATCCTTTCTCCTCCCTTTCTCCCTCCTTTCAGGAGTTTGGGCACACACGCACATGTGTCCAACATGTTTTTCAAGCTGCCAGGTCTGGAACATGAACTGAACAGTCAGGCACGTGGGATCCGGCTGTCGTCACTGCCGCACCATGGGCTGGCCTTTCAGTTTAAACATCTGACCATGAGGCAGCCTGAATTCCCTCGGGCTCATTAGTGATGCAGAGGATGAGACTGGCACGGGCTTTCAGCTCACGTTCCCTGGGTGGTGTGAGGGCCAAAGGGACTGGGCTGGGTCCCTGTCCGCTAGCCTTCCCATTTCTCTGCTAAATTCATAGTGCTTGACATATGTGCTATATCGATTGTCCGGCCTGTGGATGCAATGTGAGACAGAGACAGAGACAGAGACAGAGAGCCACACGCAGATGCTCCTCAGTTTCCAGCACCAAATCTCATTGACATATCGGACGTATCAGTTGGGTCCTGGTGGAAGACTGAGCCATTTGAGGAGAGTTTAATAAACTTCAGGAAGGTAGTTGGGAAGCTTGAGGGACTGGTGATGAAGAGGTTCCTTTAGCCACCCCACACCCAGAGGGAGAGAGGACAAAGCAATTACTCAACCCCACGCTCTGAGGTTAGGGTGGAAAGGACTTGCTGGCAAGAGCTGTGGCGTCAGCTGAGGGACAGTCATCAGGCGGGGACCCTCAGGTGAGGAACCAGGAAACACCAACCTCCCTCTCCCTTCTCTGGCCCCTGCCCTGCTCCTATTGGCTGAGCCCAGTGGAGGCCTCACACAGCCCACAGGCCGCTCCAGGAGCACGGAGCGGGTGGATGAGGGGAGGCGGCCCAGGCAGGGACTGGGCACGTTGGGAATCTCCCCCCAGCAGTCATGTAGAGAGGAAGGCCACACCTTCATCCACCCACCTGCTTCCAGAGGTGTTCTGAGGGTGCCACTGGGCTGGCCTCTGCCAGAAGCCTGGGGACAGAGGCGACAGCCCTGTGGTCACAGAGCTCATGGTGGGGGTGGGGGACACACAGGGGAACAACGGCGAGGGCAGGAGATGAGGCCCTGGGGAGCCAGGGAGGAAATACATCTGCATCCCTGCAAGCACTGGGCAGCCCTGGGGTGGAGGAGCAGCTGGGCCAACTGTTCTTAAGCAGAGTGATTTTGCCTCTTGGGGGACACTTTCCCTAGTCCAGAGACACCTGTGGTTGTCACAACTGACGGGTGCTAGCGGGCAGAGACCCGAGATGCTGCTAAACATCTGCAATGCACCGGACGGCATCTCATGGAGCCGTCCGGCCAAAATGTCAGTAGTGCCGAGAGACTGAGAAAGCCTCGCCTAGATGGCCACAGGGACTGTGGAAGCAGTGGGAGGGCGGCCTGGCAGGAGCTCAGGGAATGGGTACAGGTGGGCAGGTGGGAGAGCGAGCCGGGGCAAGTGTGCGGGGTGGGCCCGGTGAATCAGAGAGAAGGTGCAGCACAGGGACTCGGCTGTATCTGTGTACTGGAAAGACCGCCCTTGAACGTGGAGGAAGGCAGGTGGGTGGCCTAGAGGCAGGAAGCAGAGAGGCCACTGCAGTGTCACAGGTGAGAGGATCCCAGGGCGTGCGCCAAGCACAGCAGGAAGCTCAAAGACCAGTGCCAGGCCATAGCCATTGGTGAGCTCTGAGATGAGGGGAGGAAGACTGAGGGAGCCACGTGTTTGAGTCGCTCTCTTTCTCTCTCTCAAGAAAAGGGGTAGGCACTGGCAGATACTGAAAGGGCCCTGGGCAGACCCTGGCTGTTTCCAGCCCTGTGTCTGGGTGTGGCCTCTGTGGGGCCTTGGCCCCTCACATTTGGGAAGTCAGGCTCACTGTGGTGTTCTCTGAAGCTCTCTGGAGCCGAGACACAGATCAAGCTGGAGGGTGGTGGTGGCCTTGGCGGTGGCAGCCCCAGGTCCGACCTTGGGTCTTACTTTCTTGCAGGAGGTGCTCCATTTACTGCGAGGGGCCCCTCAGGAAGTCACACTCCTCCTTTGGAGGCCCCCTCCAGGTGTGCTGCCCGACTTGGAGCAGGACTGGCAGGTGAGACGCAGCATCTTCATCCTCTACCTGGCCCCTGCCATGCTGGCCCGAGTTCAACAAATCTGACCAGCCCAGGAGGCCCTGTCTTTGCCTGCTTCTGCCTCCCCCAACATTGAGGTCTTCCTCTGAACATGCACGCGGTTAGACCTTGGCCCTGAAACATCCAGGGCCAGCCTCTGGGCAGCCCAGGCATCGGACACCCGGGAGCTAGGAGCAAGGAGCATAGGCTCAAACCAGGCAAGGGACTTCCGGTAAGGGTTTCCTTTCTGAGGAGCGAAGCAGGAAACACGGTGTCCACCCGCAACCCTGAATCATGAGTTAGATGTGTAGGGTCTGGGATCGCAAAGAGGCTCTGCGGTCAAGAAAATTTGGAATTTTCACCTTGATGCTTATGTTAGTCTGGTTCTCCAGAGAAACAAACTGTATTGACAATCTCTCTCCCTCTCTCATCTCTCTCTCTCTCTCTCTGTGTCTATATCTGTGTTTGTGTGTGTGTAGAGAGAAAGAGATTAATTTCAAGGAGTTGGCTCACTTGCCTGTGGGGCCTGGGTGAGACGCAGCATCTTCATCCTCTACCTGGCCCCTGCCATGCTGGCCCGAGTTCAACAAATCTGACCAGCCCAGGAGGCCCTGTCTTTGCCTGCTTCTGCCTCCCCCAACATTGAGGTCTTCCTCTGAACATGCACGCGGTTAGACCTTGGCCCTGAAACATCCAGGGCCAGCCTCTGGGCAGCCCAGGCATCGGACACCCGGGAGCTAGGAGCAAGGAGCATAGGCTCAAACCAGGCAAGGGACTTCCGGTAAGGGTTTCCTTTCTGAGGAGCGAAGCAGGAAACACGGTGTCCACCCGCAACCCTGAATCATGAGTTAGATGTGTAGGGTCTGGGATCGCAAAGAGGCTCTGCGGTCAAGAAAATTTGGAATTTTCACCTTGATGCTTATGTTAGTCTGGTTCTCCAGAGAAACAAACTGTATTGACAATCTCTCTCCCTCTCTCATCTCTCTCTCTCTCTCTGTGTCTATATCTGTGTTTGTGTGTGTGTAGAGAGAAAGAGATTAATTTCAAGGAGTTGGCTCACTTGCCTGTGGGGCCTGGCGAGCCTGCAGTTAGCAAGGCAGGCTGGAGACCAAGGGCAGGGCTGGTGTTGAAGCCCAAGCCCAGAGACCGTCTGGAGGCAGAATCGCCTCCTTGGTGGGGAGGTCTGTCCTTGCTCTGAAGGCGTCTGCTGATTGCACCAGGCTGGCCCCACGGTTGAGGGCCATCTGCTTTACTCAGTCATGGTGGAAATGTTAACCATCCCTAAGGAACACCCCCAGCAACACCTCAGCTGGTATTTGGCCAAACAACTGGTTGTCGTGACCGATGGCTGCTCCTGCAGCTGTTCATGGAGAACGGACGTGAGGGCAGGGAAAAGTGAGTTCGGGAGTTGTCAGTGCACGGACGTTGTGTGAGACTGAGAAATGGCTGACTCTCCTTGGGAAGGAGTGCAGGAAAAGTCAAGATGCGGGCTGCGATGTCAGCATGGGCACTCCACCCCTGAGGCCTGGTCCTGAGACGCGAGGCTGCGTCTCAGGCCAGGAGAAGGGTCTGGGAGTGGCTGGAAAACCAGGCTAGGCAGAGCTTGCATAAATTCCACGCAAGAAGATGGGAAAGGAAGCTCTCGAGAAGACAGAGCGGTCTGTTTTGTTGAATGTACCCAGAGGTCCTCGAGTGAGGTCATCTCATCGCCCTTTGGTTTTAGAAAGATAGAGGTGGCTGAAGACCCCCTGCTTAGAGCCTGTTCCGTTGAGTGGTGAGGACGGAAGACTGGTTGGGCTAGGTGCAAGAGAGAAGGGGGGAACGTGGGGATAGTGAGAAGAGACTGATCCAGGCGTTCTGCCGCGAAGAGGCGCAGAGAAGTGGGTGGCTGGTAGGTGGGGGTGGTGGGGGCAAGGACGCAGGCTGCTCACTGGGATTACGGTGGGAGGAGCAGGATTCTGATCCGAACGTGTCCATTCTCACTGCGAAGGTAGGGGCAGAGCGGGAGGCACTGTGGGAGGTGAGGAGAGAGAGGATGAGAAGTAATTTAGAGTCGGAGGTAGGAAACTGCACTTACGAAGGAGGCAGGCAGATGCCCCGGAAGTCTCGAGTGCCTGCTTGACATCTGTCCTCACACGTTGGAAGTGATCTAGTCGGAGGTTCAGAAGTAGGCGGCTTCACTGGGAACTGACATGAAGACACACTGCCTGCCCGAGACCTACGACTGAGGGAGAAAGGGGCAAGAGGATGGGACGGCAGGGTCCTCTTGTTTGTAAAGGGCAGAACCATAGCTCACAGGCAGCCCAGAAGGGCAAGAGAGGACGAGGGTGTGGGAAAGGAGCGGAGGCGATGAAAGGGCAGCAGCACACAGCTGGGCTCCTGGAGGGGGGAAAGATGGCTGGGAGCAAGTCTGGGACGATGGGAGGGAGAGGAAGGAGCAAGACTGAGATTCTGGAACCTTCCCCAGGGAGTGTGAAAGCATGATGGCCACACTTTCATTCTATCTTTTAAATCTCATCCATTTCTCATTTTGAGCTTTTTCCAGAGAGAGATTTTTGCTATAGGGTGTGTGTATTCGCTGGAGAGGCAGAGAGAGACAGAGAAACAGTGAGAAATCACCCCCTCCTGGGGAGGTGGTCATGCCATAATCCCTTCTCCTCCATTCTCCTCTTGGGATTTTGAGCAGGCACGTACACACGCCTGGTGTGAGTTTAAGCTGCTGGGGCTGGGACTCGAACCATGCTCAATTATGTGCAATGTAACCATTACAACATCTGCTGGGCCCCCACTTTTAGTTTTCACTTCACCCTTTCTGATGTGCACAGCGTGTCGGTTGAGCAGTAAGTATTTAGGATTTATGTCCCTCTCATTGAGGGGGACGTGCACCAGGACAGATGAGGAGACCATGACGCTGAGTGACAGAGGTGAAGGTTCTCCTTACCTCTGGAGTTGAGGGCAGAGGCGAGAGCCACCCGGCGCTCTATCATGTTGGGGATGTGGGATAGAAGGACTAAGAGGCACTTTCCCGGAAAAGGCAAGAACATATAGAAATGAAACGGACACACACGACGGCCATGCAGCTCATGCAGTGAGGGAGCCAGGCGGAGGGTAAGCCTGGCTCCAACAGCTGAGTAGCGCACAGACAAGGGGTGCAGCCAGGTCAGGTCACCCAGGGGGCGGGATTGTAGACAACGCGGCTTTTGCTGAACCCCGGACTGTTTTCCTAAGGAAGGTTGAGCACAGGCAGCGAGCCCTAGCAGGTCATCAAAATCAGAAGCTAGAGGCTGGGGTGTCAGCTGCTGAGGGGAATCAAGTCATGTTTGGAGAGATGAGGTCACGGCCTGGGAAGGAGCATCTCGGGAGGGCCGGCCACCCTGTGGTGGCAAGTGCAAAGGACTCCGGAAAAAAGTTCTTATTGGAAAATGAGAGAAAGAGTCTGTTTTCAGATCTGGCTATTTTAATGTTTAGCTAGATTTTGCAAATATTTTTAATTAAAAATAAAAATAATGCTCGCATGTGTTGAGAGCTCCCACGTGCCCCAAAGCTGCTTAGAGGCAAGGTTAGGCATGCTGCCCAGCGCCCAGCGGGAGACGTGGGGAGGCTGAAATCCCAAGCCCATCTCTTAACTGCTCAGATCTACAATCACATGAAAAACAGCCTTTTCTTTTTCAAAGAAGCGATTTTTAGATTTTCTCAGTGTGTATCATGGAACCAGTAACATTAGCATTTCTTTTAATAGACTCCTGTCCTCTCAGCGGACAAGGAATTCACCAGGGCGCCATGCACTGACTTGGAGCAGAGCCCCAGCCTGGATCAAGAGGACACCTGGAGGGACAGCATGTCTCCAGACATAGGGCAAGGCCTGAGCCTCAGGCCAGAGTCTTTCCAAAAGGCCATAAGAGAGGGACAGTGGAGCCGAGACAGAGAGAGCCCTTGGGCCAGTTTCTTGACTCGTCCTCTGGAGTCCCAACCTCACTTATGCAAACTTCACCAAGAAATGGAGGCATTAACTTTGGCTACCTCTTTGGAAAAGGATGTGAGGCAAAACTGCTATTCCGTTTGTGATATCAGAAAACTTGGAAGGTAAGATTCACCATGCTTGGGGAAGTTTTCCCAGTTGCATGCATCGCATTGCTAGAAAATCGCAATGAAGCAGTCAGTACCTCTGCTCGGATGTGTGTCACGCCCAGCTCCATCCTGGGCTTGTGCAGGGGAGGTGGGAACATGAGCAGCGTAAGGTCTGGAGCTGCCATAACCACAACCCGTGAGCTTCTGGAGAAGCAAACTCCACCTGGACCACAGTTCCCAATATATCTTGGGGGCTACAGACGTCAGCTTTGGAGTCTTCTCCCAGCACTCAAACCTTTGTCCTGCATCCCTCCTGGTGGCTTTAACACTGTGGTAAGAAGGCTGTCCTCCTGTCATTAGACGGGAGAGAGTTGAGCTGTGTTGTGTAAAATCCTTAGTTCTTTAGTCTAGAGCTCTAAGATCAGAGACCTGTCCCGAGACACGGAAAGAAAACCCACAAACACTTGTACAGTGTGAAAAAAGTTTTAGTAGGGGGAGTGAAGATTTTTTAATAGAAAAGGAATATACCTTCATTCCTGAAAGGCATGTGGGCGGGAAGCTGCCAGAGAAGGTCAGCTGCCCTGGGCATGAGGTTAGGGTTTACATTTATCATGGGAGTCAGTAATGAACATTTAGCAGGGGAAGGTCTGTCATAGTATCTGGCTTATTTGATTGCTCAGAATTTTTCCTACACTTGTGCAATTCTCTCTCAGGTAGAGAATTCAATGACCTAATCATACATGCTCGGTATGGACTTAGAAGCTATGAGCATCCATATTTTGATGAACTACCCTGCTAGTTTATTGCCCCAGTGGGAACTACGATGTTGACCTGGCATCCCATCCCGGTGGTGAATTTCTGTGTGTGTATCTGGGATGGCAGGAGAGAGGATGACAACCTTCCCAGAAGCAGGAGCTGGGTGGGAGGAAGTAGTCTTTGCAGAGGGTCTGGTTGTAACTCCTGATAAATTGATGGGCAAGGTGGATGGCCCCCTGTAACTCCCGATAAACTGATGGGTAAGGTAGGCGTCCTCCTGCTGTCTTCTCAGGGCCGCTCGCTCATGTTTAACTACCTGCCTATCATCATCTCTGCAGCTAACATAATGCTTTGCTGTCAGCACCAGCTTTCTAAAAAGCTACCTGTCTGTCTTCAAAGCCAAACTAAAACATTCATTCTAATGCAGATTTTTAATTTAGTCAACATTTTTGTGTGCATCCACCTGTATTTCTAGTCCTCAATCCTGTTCTGATGGGAAACACACTCTTCGATTCAATTTGATGACTGTCTTCCACATACGCAAGAGCAGAGAGACAGGTACAAACCTGGTGAGATACTGCTTCTAGGCCTTGGCTAGCTAGACACGGGGGCGCAAAGCCTGCAGATAAGGAGGAGACTCTCAATTCCCTAAGCAGACCCTCTGAGCTGTAATGGCTCTTATTTGATGGTCCTCTTCAAAGAATAGCAAGGGCAGATCTATAGGAGCTGGAAGGTGACACAGAGTATGAAGCAGCAGTGAGAGCTGTGGCAGACGGGAGCCTTACAGTCCCTATGAGCATCCGGATCCAATTATTTAAAGAACACTGCCAATCAAACAAAAAACAACTTTTTTTTTTTTTTGAGAGGTTTTTGCTATAGGGCGCGTGCACTCGCCAGAAA
>NW_006159696.1:781723-817337 GCF_000334495.1 Tupaia belangeri chinensis
TCCTCTTCAAAGAATAGCAAGGGCAGATCTATAGGAGCTGGAAGGTGACACAGAGTATGAAGCAGCAGTGAGAGCTGTGGCAGACGGGAGCCTTACAGTCCCTATGAGCATCCGGATCCAATTATTTAAAGAACACTGCCAATCAAACAAAAAACAACTTTTTTTTTTTTTTTGAGAGGTTTTTGCTATAGGGCGCGTGCACTCGCCAGAAAGAGAGAGATAGAAAGTGAGAAATCACCCCCCATGGGGGATGGCCACACCACAGTCCCTTCTCCTCCATTCTCCTCTCTGGATCTTGGGCATGCACACACATGTGCTGGTGTGAGTTTAAGCCACCAGGTCTGGGACTCGAACTGTGGTCAACTACATGGGAATCCAGCGACGTAGCCATTATGCCATCTGCTGGTCCCCCAACTTGTTTTCAAAGTAGGCATCTCACATATACCTCAGTGATACTCATCTTCACTGTCTGAAATGTAAGAGCACAAGTATACCTAACATTCCTTACAACCCATCCTCACCAGTAATTGATACACTTGTCAAATGATGAGAAATAACTGCAGAGATGTACCCAAGGACAACCATTAGCATGATCGTGTAGGACCCATAACAATCACTGAGCTTGCCCATAGGCATGGGGACACTTGTTTGTATTTCTAACCTGTTTACTGCCACACAGCTTGGGGTGATGGACAGACACCCAGAGCGCTGCATTATAAAGTGGCTCTGGTGTGGCAGAAGCCAACGGTTTGACTGCCATGTGCTTTTAATCTAATATAGTTGATAGTGATTAAAAATAGCATTTTAAAAACTAGTTACTAGTATAGGCAGTCAGTGCTTTGTTCGTGGAGTCAGACTATCAGGATGTCCAGTATAAAAATGACCTCTTCTAACCTCGCATTCCATGCTAGAGTCAGCACTGTACTATCCCCGAAGAAGGGTCCCAGCTTTGGCTTCAATATCTCCAGGGGTGCAGAACTGGCTGCCTTTTGAGTCACGTAGCTTTATCGTCACGTTGTTGGTCAGAAAGTGCTTCTCATATTAAGGTGCAGTCTACCTCTCTGTGTCTTCAACTTGGGAGTCCTGGCACCTGTTTCCTTCTTTTTTGGTCATTCCCTTTTTTGTTCTTTTGGCAAGAAGTAGCAGATTACTGTGTTTCTCTGATTCAGATTAAATTAGGTTTAGATCTCTACTTACAAGAGTACACCAGATGGCCGAAGTCTGTCATCCTTGGAGGGGCGGCCCCTTCCTCGAGTCATACGAGTCCCGAGGGCTGGACTGGACCATTTCAGCTGAGCTTCCGTCTGTCGTGGCCGCCACCCACACTCGTGGCCTGGTCGGTGGTCCATGCAGCCACAGGCAGGCAGCCTTACTTTCTCCGTACCACCCCTCCGTGCCCAGACCATGCCTTGCATGTGCCTCCCAGCGTTGATCCTGGTGATGGCGTCCTGCCAGTGGCTTTATTTATATCGTGTTTTGTCTCTCCCACTCCAGGAACCTTTCCTCCTCTGTGAAGGAAGGACTCAAACCATGAACACTTCTCCTGGAGGACAGTAACCTGCATTCTGTGCACACGTAGTGACCGCCCCCTACAGGAAGGAAAGCAGGGTGCATGCCCAGCAATGCCAGAACAGTTCCCTCAGCTTCTAGACTTCTCAATCAAATACCTTGATTATATTGGGTCATCAGAAAAGTAATGATGCCTTTTTGCATAGAGAAATATAGAAAAATATGTCACAACTTTTCCAATGACCCAATAGCTTTACCCTCAGTAGGGTGCCTGGAGAGTTGACTGACATGTCAGAGTTTGAGGCTGCTCACACGTAGACAAAGACCATGGCCATCTCACAGGGTGTGTGGGTCAGCAAAAATAACCCGTGTGTGTGCTGCAGCGGTGCCTGGCCACCAGTCAGGATGTGACGTCAGTCCTTCCTCCTCCCCTCACCTGAGCTATTTCCAGCTAAAACACGGTCTCAAGAACATGTCTCAGTGGTTGAACTTCTCAGCAGATGCCAGGGTTTACCAGCTGCAAGGGGGATCCTTCCTATAGCCAGATGGCTCCAGCGCCTCAGCAAACTGAGTGTTCTTGGACAAGAGTAGATTTTACTTTTACTTTTCTTTGCCTGTTCTCTGCTTTTACTGCACGCTGCAGCCAGAGATTTACCATAGAGTAGGAGGTCTTTATAAAGCACTGTAATTAAGCAGTACAGTACATTTTTATAGAGGAAAGTTGGCATCGTGTGCCTACTGGACGAGACCTTGGCTGGCATTGCTTCTTATGCAAGGTAGTTTCTAAAGTTCGGGCAGGAGGTGAAAATCACAAGTCACATTACCCTTGAGCAGCACTTTGGAAGGTGTGATGGTATTTGCTTCCTTGGTGTGGGAGCAAATCACTTTTTTCTTTGGTCGAGCCTCAGATGAAGCCTGGAGGTTTCCATTTATGGGCCACGCTGAATGGAAAATATTTATTTTTAAATGTTGGCCTCATAGGAACTGAGACTGGTTGAGGGGAGGAAGATTCCATATTCCCACTAGTGCACTTCAGGGTTCACACACATAGGGTGGGAAGTTGGTCACTGTAAAATGTTTAAGATTCTTTCTCTCTCTCTCTCTCTCCCTTTTGTCTAGCACATATTGTTAAATTCGTGTGAATAAAATGCATGTAGGTCTAGCAAGGAGCACTTCATAAAAGTGATGACATGAGTCTTCATGGCCATTTAGAAATGTCACATGAAGTGGGAGACCTTCCGGGGAGGGTACTGCTCCTGGAATGGCATCTGTGAGGACTGAGGCAGCCGGGTAAGGGGGCTGTCATGCCTGCTCTTGCATCTTTGCGTGGCAGAGGGGAGTGAGTGTGGCAGACACCTGGCACCTGTGTTCTGACCTATGGCAGAACCGAAGGGAGCCGGGGCCTGGGTGCTGCCTGTAGCTGGGGCCTCCCTGCATGTACAGACTCCTGGGGCACGCGCATCTCCCCGCACTCTAACCACCCCTCAGTACTGATCCCCAGCTCAAGGTTACTATTTGAGCTTCAAATCCAGAGTCCATTAGATGTTTCTAGTTCAGTGTCACAGACTGCAAGCCTGACCGTCTGACGTAGACTAAATGCAGCTGGCAGGAGCAGAGCCTAGGGGCTCCTGGTGGAACCTGCTGGGTTAACAGGACATTCTGATGCTGGAGAACCGGATAAGAAAGTCTTGTTTAAAATTTATTTATTTATTTTTTAAGTTTGCTATAAAGCATGTGAGTTTACTGGAGGGGGAAGGAGAAAGTGATCTGTCACCCTGGGGGAATGGCCACACCACTCTCCTCTTGGGATTCTGGGCATGCATACATGGGTGCCCAGCTTGATTTTCTGTTTCTTTTGTTTGTTTGTTTTTGTTTTTTTGAGAGGTTTTTGCTATAGGGTGCGTGAGCTCACCAGAAAGACAGAGAGAGACAGAGAGATAGAAAGTGAGAAATTACCCCCCCTCCCCTTGGGGGGATGGCCATGTTGCAATCCCTTCTCTTCCATTCTCCTCTCGGGAATCCTGGGCAAGTATACACATGCACCCAGTGTGAGTTTAAGCTGCCGGGTCCAGGACTTGAACCAGGGTCGACTACATGGGAGTCCAGCAACATGGCCATTACGCTAATTGCTCGTCCCCCCTGCTTGATTTTCAAGGTGCTGGGTCTGTGCAGCTGGCCATGTGGGATCCAGCTGTCTTAACCCCCATGCCACTTGCCGGCCTGAAGGCCGAATCTTACATGAAGAGGTGCAAAATCCCAACTTGGTTTGAGTTTAACCACAAGGACTGCATTCAGGATAATTGCAGTACCTTAATATTTCAAGCCTGTGATGCTATCGGCTAATTTGACTTGTCTTTATGAAAGGTGGAGATGATATTGGTGGTCTAAATCTTTAAATGACAGCTGTCCAGGGAAGTGGGTCATGGTGTCTTCTCTCAGTAAATACCCTGGAGCGAGCAGAGCCTTCAGAATGACTCCACTGACCTCAGAGCTAAACTGGGATTACTTTCCTTAAAAATAGCCGCTGCAGAGTTGCGGGATTTGGTGGGGCCCTGGAACCAGACTTGTGTGGAGAGGCGACTGGGCAGTGAGCCACGTGGGGTCTCCAGATCTTCCTCAGTACCATCTGTCCGTGAAAGGCTCCTTCTGCCAGACGCTTGGTGGGGGAGGAACGAGGGCAGGGAGCAGCTGAGGTCATTAGAATGACCCAGGTGGGGAGCGCTGAGCTCCGAGCGCCTTGATTCCACGGGCAGTCAGTGGAAGTGCTATGCCGAAGCCCTGGATACCGTGAGCAGGCCTGGATTCCTGGGCTAGGACTCTGTTCTTTTGCCTTGTGTGTCTGCGTGCTAAAACATCTGACCTGGCTCTAAAGGAATGCCTCTGTGCTTATCCAGTTCTCCAGGTCTCTGAGTCTTGTTCCTTCCACGAAACAGGCTCTGCCTTGGACATACATGGGCTTCCGCACACCCCTTCTTCCTTTGCTCACCTCCCCTAAGTGCACGGTCTGGCTCAAGGTCAAGTCTCTAAGGGCAGCCTGGTGGCCTATGTGGAGGGGTGGAAGGAAAGGCGGTCATTGTCCCTGACTTGTGGGATGGTGGCCAGGATTTCACCCCTGACACCACCATGTCCCCTCTGCAATCTGACTGCCTTACCTCTTGCCTCTGGCCTCTTGGTCCTACTGTCTGGCAAGGCCAGTAACTGGAGCTCCGAATTGAAACCAGAGAGCCAGAAGCTTATTAGAAAGGGTGAAGGGAATATGGTGGTAGGAGGTGAGGCATGGATGATCAGGAGACTGCAGGGCCTATCTGTAGCTGTGCTGTACCCTCTGGGGCTGGGCCTCTGGGGCTGTGGGCTGAGATCAGGGCAACAGGCTGGGTTGCCCAGTCTTTCATTCATTCTTTCTTTTTTTTTGAAAGAGATTTTTGCTATAGGGGCAGGTGTGCTTGCTGGAGAGAGGGACAGAAGATGAGAAATCACCCACCACGGGAGATGGCCACACTGCAGTCCCTTTCCTATTCTCCTCTTGAGATTTTGAGCACTCACACACGTGTGCCCTGTGCAAGTTTTTTTTTTTTTTTTTGGAGAGATTTTCGCTATAGGGCACGTGCGCTCGCCAGACAGAGAGAGACATAGAGACAGAAAGCGAGAAATCACCCCCCAGGGGGGATGGTCACGCCGCAATCCCTTCTCCTCCATTCTCCTCTCAGGATCTTGGGCACGCACGCACACATGCCTGGAGTGAGTTTTAAGCCACCGGGTCCGGGACATGAACCGCGGTCGCCTACGTGGGAGTCCAGCAACATAGCCATTACGCGAACTGCTGGTTCCCTGCCCGGTGTGAGTTTTAAGCTGCCAGGTCCAGGACTCAAACCGTGGTCGACTACATAGGGATGTAACCGTTATGCATCTGCTGGTTCCATCTTATTGTTTGATAGATTTTCGGATGTTCCCACCCTATGTTGACAGGAAATGTGGTTTTCACATGATGTGGTCAGTACACTAAGCTTTTAAAACAATTTTCTTCCAAGTGTTCAGATTTTCTGTTTCTTTTCTGAAAGTGCATATTCTCTTCAGTCCTTGTAGATTACAGTCTCATTTTTCTATACAAGAGTGTGTATATTTACATGAAATCCCCTCTTACCCCTACCCTGTAGCTCTTGTGAGCAGAAAAAGTGTCTCTCACAGGGAAACTCAGATGGGGACACAAAGTTCCAGCTCTGCTGGGCAGGAGGATGAGCTCTCTGGATGTCAGAGGGTTGCAGCTTTGGGAGTCGCCAGAGCTGATTGAAGAGAGAAGCTGTCAGGAAAGGAGAAGGGAGGCCGGGGCACCTGACAGAGTGGTCCATTGTTCTGAGTCAGGGCAGGGGCTGATAACTGAGGACCCATCTATTTGGTAGAAGCTGAATCTTTGTGCTTCTCTCTTAGATTTCCCTTCTCATCCTCTCTAACCAGACTTCCGACAGATATTTTCTGAGCACCTTCTCTGCAAAACGCCCTGCCACCTGCATGGACAGCTCTTTCTAATCAAAAGGCTCACGGGGCAATCTTGGGGCAACCGCTGGAAGGCTGGTTCTTTTGCTGTGGCATCTGCATCTCCAGATCATGAGCCTCCTGTTCTGTCTACCTCCTGTGCCCTTCCTGTGACACTGGGAGTAGCTGTCACTCCAGCGGGCTGCCTCCCTGAATGGGCACTTGTTCAACTCTCAGAAAAGGACCTATTTGCACAAAGTGCTTTGAAGGCTGCCTGCTCGAGTGGCTCCCAGTCTTCTTGGCCCTTTCCCCTGCACTCTGCTGTTGACATGGTAACCACGATCACCGCATTAAGCACAGCCTCTCCCATGCAATGAACCCTTATTCTGGCTCCAGATGCGTGAACATGATGATTTAATTTAAGCATTCCGATGGTCCTACAAGTTCTTGACCTTCCAGCTTTTCAGATGAGAAAACTGAGGTTCCAGAGAAGCCAATGCACTTGCCCAAGGTCTGATAGACTCTGCTTACGTGAAAAGAGTCAGTCCTAGAACTCTGGCAAGTGCCCCCAGGCTCCGGGCTCGGTAAGGTGTGTCCCCATAACTCCCCGGGCTGCTGAACTCTGGCAAGTGCCCCCAGGCTCCGGGCTTGGTAAGGTGTCCCCATAACTTCCCGGGCTGCCTCCACAGTGACACTTACTTCCTGGACTGTCACATTTGCCTCCTGTTCTTTCTTCTCATTACACGGGGGGATCCCCAAGGACAGGGGCCATACCTCGTCACTGTTTGCTTCCTGATCCCCAGAGCGGTCTCTGGCACTAGTGTTTTTTTGGACACTGGCTGGGCCTCACGTGATACGTCATGGCAAACATCTGGAAAGGCAAGGAGAAGGTGGGGCCAGAGTTTTCTGATCAAGACTGGAAGACACGCAGGTTTCTGTTTTCTAGTCCTGTATTGGACAGGGACGTCGAGGGAGGTGGCGCACGCCAGCCACCGGAAGCCTTGGAGGATGAAGAATATTTAACCATCGACCCTGCCGCTGAAGGCCAGCTGCCCTGTGGGGAATGTCTGGAAGCAGATTCAGGAACCATCCCCTTGCCACAGTTCTGTTCTTGGGGCACTCTCCCAGAGTCTTTGTCTTCAGAAGAGTCCCCTGAGAATGAGAGTGAGTGGGAAGACCTGGAGGAGCCCGTGGACCTGGACAGTGGGATGCTCAGGTGGGTATAGCTCTGGGCAGATTGAGGCTGAGTTCTTCTAGCTGGGCTCAGTGTTTGGTTCACTTTGGCTGGGGTGACGGTGGGCATCATGGAGCTCCCCCTGGGGGCACGTGTCATCACAACAGCCATCGTCCGTGAGCACTTGCCGTGGTCCCTGTTCCACGAAACAGCCCTACAAGGCAGAGACAGTCATTACCCTCATTGTACATTTGGGACTTACCCAGGGTCATACAGTAACTGACAAGGTCAGAGTTCAGCCCCCGTCTCCCCCTCCGGAGCCCGCACGCTGAGCACATGGAGGAGTCTGACCCAGTAGGACCCAGGATCTGTCTTGAGCCTTTTGACCTATACCTCTTAGGTTGGGCAGCACATTGGCAAGGCCGCTGCTGTGTAACCCCGACCTAGGAATAAGACTTAGGTGAATTAGCATGTCTGCGGCCTTGCCAACGTGCTGCCTGACCTAAGAGGTATAGGTCAAAAGGCTCAAGACAGATCCTGGGCCCTACTGGGTCGGACTCCTCCAAGCACACACCTGTACCACTTCTGGTGTGTAGGCAGGTGCACTGTCACTCCTCAGGCTTCTCTCTTTTGGGGGCTGCATGGCCCATCTGATTCCCGTCTCTGCTCTTGCCTGCCTCTGGGCTAAGTGTGTTTCAGAGAGGAGTCCTGGTGCGTACCACGGGACCCTTTTTATGTGGCCATGATAGCTGCGTATACTGCGGAATCAGGAAAAGTCAAGCTGTCAGCTCAAGGGTCACAGAGCCGGGGCTGTTCACCAGGCTGGGGTCCAGCGTATTGATGAAGCCATGAGAGGAGTAAGTGGCAGACTAGGAGGAGAGGAGGGTGCACCTCAGCAGGTTGCGAAAGTGCCTGACATTTTGTTGGTAAAGCACATATGATGTGTGATTCCAGTGTAAAACAACTGCTGAATGTTCAAAACACTGTCATGTAAACACGCTTGCAAGGTGCATTGAAAGTTACCAAGGTTCGGTTGGTGAAGATTCGGCTGTAATTGAAATACATATATTTACTCTCATCCTGTTGTGTCCCAGCTACATTTTTCTGGAGGTTTCAGAAGTTTGTCACTACAAATGATGGGACTAGATTCTCAGAGGCTAGTAGCAGACAAGCTGATAAAAAAAAAAGTGCACATCTGAAATTCAAATATACAGAAGGGCAGGTTCTTATCTGAAATGGGAAGCTATGAGTTAATAGAGTGGATGATTCTGAGGCTTTGAAGACCATGCCCTGCCATTTGTGGGGAAGCTGGACCATCTGACAAAGTCTGGAACCAACAGACAGCGATTTATATGTGGGGACTAATCTTGCAGTGGCTTCTCAGGGCTGGGGAGCTGAGAGAAGGCTGAGCAGTTTGTGGGGACCACAGCAAACAAGTATCAGTGCTAATGCAATGTGCCCTTGAGACCTTCGGTGCCTCTGAGCCAGTGCGGAGGAGCAGGGAGGGTAGGGCACAGTGGTCAGAGGGACGCAGGTCCTGGCCTGGCTTTGCCACTTACTAGTCGAGAAATCTGCAGCAAGTGACGTTGGAACTATCAAGATGGAGCTGATTTCCAAGTGGCGGTAACCAACCCCACCTCATGCTGTTCTTGGGATAATCAGATGGGAATCCATGCCAGTGTTTAACGGTGATACCCCTGGAGTGCTCCGAGAGGTCCTGGGATGCAAACCCAGGACGCTTTTTGTATGGGTCTAGTGGTGTTGCTGCTGAGCCACCATCCAGCTCCAATCCTGTTGTTTTTTCCATGCAGACAAAGTAACGAGGCAGTTGGACTTGTGTCCTAACATGAGGGGTGGGCTGGGACGGAGTGGGGTGGGAGACATACTCATCTATGTCTAGGGCATCAGGGTCTGGGTCCGTGGACTAGCCCTCCACTGTGGATGATGCGTCCTGACATGAACACGTCTCCTGCATGGAAAGGGGAGCAGGCCTCACCATCCCCTGCCTATAAAGGATAGGCACGCACACATATGACCCCAGGGCATGGCTTCGTGGAGCTGCCCACAGTGACGATTCATGGTGTCCATTGAGCCCCATGTCAGAGTATGACTGGTAAGCTTTTTCTTTTTTGTATCCCTAAGCCTTGAAAGCTCAGAGTATGACTGGTAAGCTTTTTCTTTTTTGAAAAAGCAGCCCCTAATAGTCTTTAGAGTCTCCAAAGTATCCCTAAGCCCCGAAAGCTAAGAGCCTCTGCTGTGTATGCTCTTGTCCATCCCGGAAGTGGAGACAAGGATGAATAGGACTGTGCTTACAGATGGCCTAGTGTGTCCTTCAAGTCTGTATTACAGATTAGCTTGTTTGGTCCTTTTGAACATTGAGACAGTACTAGCACACAGGTAGTTTCTGAAAGTGATTTAACTTCATCTTCACACCAATCTTGAAAGATACTGACTGAGTCTCCTTAATCTGAAAAGCTGAAATCTGAAATGCCCCCAAATACGAAACTTTCTGAGCATATATATGATGCCATAAGTGGAAAATTCCACAACAACCTCATGTGGGAAGTTGCAATGGAAAACAAACAAATAAACAAAAACAAACAAGCAAACAAACAAAACAGCAGGAACCAGCAGGTGGAGTGGTGGTTAAGGGACTGGACACTCCCACATGGCCAACCATGGATCAAGTCCTGGACCTGGTGGCTTGCTTTTTCCCTTTCTTTTTCTCTCTTTGTGTATCTCTCTCTCTAGTCAAATTAAAGTAAATGAATGAATGAATAAATAAAATTAAATGATTCTTTTTTTAAAAAAAAACTACTGCAATACAAAAATATTATATCAAATTACCTAATAACCTTCAGGTTACGTGTATAAAGTATGCATGAAACATAAATAAACTTCGTGTTTATATTTGGGTTCCACTTTTAAGATATGATGTAAATGTAAATATTCCAAAATCTGAAAAAAATCTGCAATCAGAAGCACTTGTGGTCCCAAGCGTTTTGGTAGGGGGTACTCAACCTGTATTCTTAGTTTGCTTTTATAAACAGGCCTGGAATGGAAGGTTTTTTAATTCGCCTGAAATCATACAGCTCAGTGGGTGGAGTCACACTACATCTGTCTGAGTCTACTTTTGGTGCATTTTTGCATTTCCTCTAGGACGTGTCTTCCCATGTGATGCAGCATAACATGCTTGTCTTTCTGTCAAGTGGCACGAGTCCTTCTTTTCCTCAGAAAATATTTCTTTTTTTAAAAAATGATGTTAAAAAAAACCCTTCTACTTACCAAGGGGACTGATATGGGGGTCTGTTTAGGGAAGACTGCTGGCTGCATGTTGAGGCCCCCAGTTAAAAACTGCTTATTATTTTAGGTGAACACAGAGAATGTCTGATGCAGAACCTGAAGGTCCTCTCAGTGGAAGACTGCTTAGCGGACCCTGCTCCAGGGATGTGCCTACTGGCTCTGCCACCAGGAAGGAAGTCTGTGGGTCTCTACTAAGGTGACCTGGATGGAAAGCTGGCCCACATGTTAAAAGCTTTGAAAAGATCATGCCTGCCACTTCTGAGACTCATTTTGATAGTGGCTGTGACTTCTCTTCAGTTCTGGGGTTTATGTTTAGCAAAGCTGTGTGTGTGTGTGTGTGTGTGTGTGTGTGGAGGGGGATCGGGTAGGGGAGTGGGGGTTGCGGGTTTCTCCTCGTGAAAAGAGTTGAAAACCAACCTCCACCATCAAGAGAAGTCAGGGCAGGGCAAGGTCTTGCTGTGGCCCAGGTACACACTTTCTGGGAGAGATGCAACATTCCAGTCTGCGTGTTTAGTTCCTCATTGGTCAAAGGAGTATCTGTGGTTATTGAAGTGCCCCAACTCCCCGGCAACATAAAGGCTTTGCTCAAGACCATGGGGATAATGACTTTTGATATTTTATGCATCCTTCCCAGATAGTTACAAATCCTCTTAAATAGATTTTCCTTTTGGACTTAACACCTGATTCTTAAAATAATATGAAGGGAAAAGGTAGGGTGGAAATAGCTAGGGAAGAAAGAAGAGCAAAGTGGTACATCCGCATTACCAGACAGTGAGATATAAAGCCACCATTGTAATAAAAACTAAAACTCGTGGGGTTAGCAAGTTCCCAAAGAGACAGACATGATGGGCCACAGCACAGCTGAGGGACATACTTGGCACTGTGTGATGGGGGGACATAGCAGAATTGGGGTCCCAATGTGGGGGGAGGGAGACAACTTCATAGATTCAACCTGGAGAACAGCTTCACATCATCTACTAAAATTACATACAAGTTATAAAATAAAATGTAATATGGAGCAGAGAAAAGCTGGTAGAAAAATAGGATCTAGTTTTATCAGATCTACTGAAGAGTGCTAACTTCTTCTGACTTACCACACTAAGGAAACAACAGCAACAAAAATACAAAGCCGACAATATTGAGAAAGTTCACTTCCATACGATAGTAATGAAAAAGTAATGTGAGCGTGAAATCAATGGACTGGCAGGCATTTGCATAGTAGTAAATAAGGATTAATATCTGTAATACCTAGAATGCCCATTATAATTTCTAATAGATTAATAAAGGACTCCAGCAAATGACATATGCAGTACAAATACAAAGGCAGACACAGACACATAGAAAACGTTCTAATCAAAACAACATTTGGCCTGGCCTGGTGGTACCCTCAGTAGCAAACTGAACTGCTGTGATGGAAGTCACACGACTGTGGGTTCAGGAACCTCGGTTGACCTGAAACACCTCAGGTGCATGTGTGTGTTCGAGCCCAAGGGCCTGCTGAAGGAGGGCTGCAGGGCATGGAGCGTGGCGTGAGGAGACCCTGCTGGGGGTGCACTCTAACATATACACGATACCTGAATAAACTTTAAAAACAACGTTAAGGTGCTGGTTTGCATTCAATACAGTCACAGAATCAAGAAAAACACTCTTCAGTGTTGACAAAAAATTTTGCTGAAGCTTATACAGTCAGAAATACAAAAAAAAGACAAATACAAACATAAAAATGTTGGTGCCCAATGACTGAACAGTAACAGTACTGAGAATTTATCCTCCCCAAATGCAGAAAAAAAATCTGCTTATTTTTAAATGCTCATATCAGTGCTCTCAATAAAACAACACATTGGAAGTGGCTAAAATGTTTATACTACGGTAATGTTAAAGGCATTTATATTATTATATTGGGTTGTTGGAAAAGTCATGATGCATTTTTGCATATACAAACATAGAAAACCCAATAGTACAAAGGCATAATGGATAATGTGCAGCCTAGAAGACGATAAAAACTGTGAAGAAGTCACAACTTAGAAAAGTGTTTGTTCTAATTCCAAACTGCATGCTGATTACTACAGGGAGCATGAGTGTGCCCGGAGCGAAGCACAGAGATAGGGGAGTGCTCAGTATGGAAGAGAATCACCCGATGTACGGGTGCTTGGACCGGGAGGATACACTTAATTTTTAAAAAGTCACTTACTTTTATGTATTCATTACTTGTGTAGTAAGTTCTACATTGAAATAAAAAGACTGAAACAGCAAAAGAAGAGGAGGAGGAAAAGAGGGAGGAGGGAGGAGGAGAGGGAGAAGAGGGTGACGGACGGCGATGCTGCAGTAATACTCGATACTCTATGAGGCAGTTCCATATGGGAAGGTTTCTAGTTCAAGTCTGGAGACCTCCCTGAGAACAACTAGGCACCGGCTTGCTCACCTGGGGCCAGCTGAAGCCTGAGGGCAGATTACGGCATGAACTCCGTTGGGGCTGCTATCTTCTTTTCCTCTCTCTTTCACTGTCCCAGAAATAAGAAAGCAGAAAGAAAGAAAGAAAGAGAAAGAGCAGCCAAACATACATGAAGATGGGTTTGAAAAGCCTATACTCTGAGATCTCATTTATCAACTTCTCTCTGTGCTGTTGTCTGTCATTTTCTTATTTTATGATACAAAGGTGTGTCAGGTCATTTAGCTTGTTCTGCTGTTGCTGGAAAAGAGAAGACCCGGAGTCTGAACAGTTAGGCCAGCTCCCTTTGGTGCACACGACTTACAGGCCTCAGGGTCGGGCCGAAGCTGTTGTAACGCGGTGAATGAACAGCGGCGCTCACGGATCGGGGAGTGCCCACGTTCTGCTGAACTTTGCTTGTTTCCTCTTTGGAAAACGAACCTAGTCTTGCTCCTTACAGGACAGAACATCCCCTTCTCCGGGCCCATGTGCTCGTTTTGAGCCCTAGCTCAAGAATGTTAACTGGCCCCAGATAGTCTCAAGGGCAGCAGCGCGAGCTTTGTTCAGGGCGAATCTGAAACGGTGCTCATTGCCCGCACACTGCTTCCATTTTTGGCTTCCACATCATCTGTTCTCAAACCAGGCTCGACTTGAGAATCAACTCTAGGGGGTGTTAAAAATTCGGATTCACTGGCCTCCTGCCTAGAGATTCTGAATCAGGAGGGCTGGGACTAAGCCCAGAAATCTACTTTTTTAACCACGCTCAGCAGATGACTGTAGCAATCAGAGCTCAGCTCCGAAAGGTCAGTCCAGTTCACGGGATGGAGGAAGGACTGATTGGCAGAGAACAGAGTGGAGGGCCCCTTGGAGATCGCTGCTGCTTCCAGAGAAGAAGGAATGGCGGGTGGGGACTACTGAGGAACTCCCTACTGGGGGATGAGCTGGTTCTGCATTTCTGAATTTGAGGTCTCTCTGGATATGAGATATCCCAGAAGTACATTTTCACGAAAGTGGGATCATGCAAAAGATAGAACAGCAGGGGATGGGATTACTGAGGCCTCAGGACAATGCTATAACGTGGCTTTACCTACGAGAGATCCTGGGGGGGACCTTAAAGATAGCAGTGCTATGAGGTGTGGGCATACAAAGGGAGTGGCCAGAGGTCAGTGCAGGGCTGTCCTGAAGCGTGGTGGTGAAGGGAGTTAAATCCCACACGGCTGGCTGCATGGTATGAGTCCCAGCCCCAGTGGCTCAAAAACCATACCAGGTATGTGTGTGCATGTCTCAAATCCCAACAGGATGGGGAAAAGATGGTGGCGTGGCTATACCACTGCACCCCATTGTGGGGTGCTCTTTTTCCCTCTCCCTCTCTCTGACAAGTGCACACACTCTGGCAAAGGAAATAAAAACGGTGAGTGTAAACAGACACAACTTCTGGCTGTGGGTGGTGTAGGAGAGCGGAGAGAGGGACAGTGTGTCTTCTCTGTTATCCTTCCTTGCTGGCTGGCAGGCAAACCCTTCCAAGTCATCCCATCTCTTCCCTCTTCTTCCTGCCAGGGGAAAGACCAGTTGGTTTCAGGGCAATCCTTCTTGCTAGTGATAGAGCCAATGAATCAATTTAAGCCAGAGAAATACACAGATATTTTGCTGAGACTTTTAGAAAAGTGCTCCATACATCCTTAGGGAAAATTTCCAAGAAGAATGATTTATCTACCCCACTGGATAACTACTGATGGTCTTTCCATGACTTTAAGAGAAACCAGCCTTAAAAAGAAGCCAGATAGACTCAGTGCTAAGGATACTCAGAGACCAGGAAAATGCAGAGAACTGGGGACCTCGTTGCCATAACTGAGTGGCCCACAGCCTTGCCTAAATCGAGACCTTGAGATCTCCGGGCAATAGATCTTCTCATGTTAAGCCAGGTTGACTTGTATTGTCTGTGAGTTGCATTTGAAAGCCTTCTAACGTATAGGCACTGCCATGACTCAAATTCTGTCCCAGGGGCACTCTCTGTCTATGACGCAAAGATAGAGACGGTTGCCAATTTGGATCGTTTGGGATTTCTTTTTCTTACTAGGCTTTCCTTCCTTTCCTTTCTAGGAATTTCCAATGATGAATTACACAAGGGTGGTCCTTCTTCTCCCTAAGTGGCCCCTCACCAGGGCACAAAACCTTGTCTACAACTCAGCTTCCACTTACAAATGTACCTGGTATCTTTACTTACTGCACAAACGACATAAACACATTGGTAGCCTGGAGGGGCTGAGGGCGGATATTATACGCAGCTGGCCAGAGCTTCCACTGCTCAGGTCATGGAGTTCCACTTCGAGATTTTCTGCAGGGGAATTCTAAGAGATCACAAGATCTTCTCTCAGGAGAAACAGTCAACTGTAGATATCTATCAAGCCCAGGGGACCTGCTGCTGGAGGGTTCTGGCTGCAGGGGTGTCAGACTCTGAATCTGGGGGCGGGGTAGGGCCTGGGTGTGAAGCTGGATGAGAAAGGAGAACCTGATGGGCCCCCTTTGCAGGCCTGGAGGCAGCCAGAGCCTAATGATTAGGTAAGTCAAAGGGTGTCTTCTATTGAAACAGGTACCCCAAATTATGGACCAGCCCAAGATTTGATATGCATGGCCCTTGGAGGAAAATGCACTTGGGCTTTGGGTCCGAATGGGATTAAAAAGAAACAAAGAGGCTGCCTTCTGCACACACCCCATTAGATCCAGATGAGTGTGATCAGGGCGCCTGCACTTTTGCTATGGAGCACAGAGCTTTGCGTGTGCTGAGGAGTAATTCGAGTGCCGAAAGGCAGTCTTTCAGTCTGAACCTGGCAGTCTTTGCATCTTGCTTTCTGCCAGGCCATTATTTTCCATTGATAAGTTGAGCTGGAAGAAGGCAGGGCAATTGAGTTCAAGAGTTTGGGGGGCAGGTTCTTCCCTAACTTGCAGTTCTCACTCGTCAAAGCCTATGGACTCTCCGTCCTGGGTGTGTGCAAGTGGAGTGATGGCTGGTTGAAGCTGCACACAGGTGAGCAGCCAGCGAATGGATCAGTCAATTACTGATTATTCAGCATCTGCTCAGGGGCTAGGCAGCTGGGAATTCGCAACAAGGGAAGTGCATATCCTTCTGCTCTTTAAATAAAATGGGTTTTAGCCTCTGCTGGGATTTTTATTGGCATTGGCCTTTCTACAATTTATTTTGTAGAGTCTTTCATGTGAAGTGGCTCAAAGCTAGGCAGAGAAGTGGTGTCCACAAAGAGGCACCACAGCTTTGTCCGGGCTCCCAGCTCTCACCGACTCCTGCACAGTGGCGCGGGCTGTGAGGAACACCATCCCCAAATAAATGGCACTCAAGTCACAGCCTGGACTGGGGCGTCTCGTGGAAGAGTAATGTCATGGAAGTGATCATTTTTTTTCTGTCATGGTCTTTTCTTCTTAGTCATCAGGGCCTGTACCTAGGACCCAGGGCTTGGGATGAGAGGCTATTTGGCAGTAAGTTCCCCCACTCTTGAGGGCCAGGTGAGGCCTACCCCAGCAGAGAATGGACATTTTCCCAGCCCTCAGGGTCCCCCCAGAGAAAGCCTGGGTGCCCAGACTAGGGGTGGAGACTGCAAAGGTGTGAGATTCTGGAGCCAGCACTGCCTCCCTGGGCTGGCCACTGTGCTCCCCAACTGAGCCTCCCCCGGGATCAGCAGTGGGCCAAGCAGGTTGTAAAGAGGAGGTTGGTATCTGGGGCAGCAGGCAGGGGACAACCAAGAAACTCCTCAGGAGGGTGGGGAAGGGGACCTGGAGGGATGGATTGGCAGAGAGCTGAGGCCCAGGCTGGAGGACCAGAGAGTGGAGTCAGGCCCACAGGACCTGGGGCTGTGGTGAGAGACCTGGTCAGGGGCCAGGCTGAGGGGCACATCGGCAATCATGCCGCAGGCTGCTGCTTTTGGAATCACTGTCGTGTGCGTGAATGTATCTGGTCCGAGGTGTGGAGGGCATCCAGCCCTACCCGCAACAGGACAGAGAGGGCAACAGCAGTGGGTCCTCTGCTGAGAGAGAAAGACAGTGAGAGAGAACAGTGAGCCCAAAGACTCTGGGAGAGTCAGCCCTAGAGAAGTGCGTGGATCAAAGGTCACACCTCCTGGGAAAGGAAAGCAGCAGTTGGGAAGTTTGTCTTACTACACTTGGAAGCCTATGTCCCCTTTTATAAAAGAAGGGAAGTCGAGACAGAAGTGGGGAAGTAACTTGCCCAAGGTCAGCAGCTGTGGAGTAGCAAGGCAGGGACTTAAGGCCAGGCCTGCAGGATTCCTGTTCTTCCAGGGACTGGCAGAATGCAGGCAGTAGCACAGCCTCCAAAGAATGCTAGTAACTGGCAGGCCTAGACTGGATAGTTCTTGGAATTTTTTTACCCGGGAAATTTTGGACTTTTTTCTTTCTTTCTTTTTTTTTTTTAACCAGAAAGCCAGAAAGCCAGAAAGCCAGGGAGAGCTTTCTGGGACAGTTTTGACCCAGCAGAGGGCGGTGTAGAGGCCAAGGATGCAGGAGGTCTGCGAGCCGAGATGAGATTGGTCTCTAGGGATTTCCTGATATTGTGAGTGGAAATTCCTCTCTCTGTGTGTCCCGGGAGCAGCCTTCTGTGTGGGGACACATCTCTGACATGCAGTTGGGGCATGTTGCTCACGTTTGGGAGATAGTGACCATGTGTAGAGTCCTGATGTTTGGTACATAGAAAAAACAAAAGAAGATTAGACACAGAGCCGTCTTTAAGGGGGACTCCTACCTGGTGACAGCCCGGGTCACCTGGAGGGTGCCTTGGCTACTGCAGAAAGACAGCCTCTGATGGACAGAAGGCACCTTCTCTCAGTGACTCCTGGAGCAGGAAGCTGATCTCTGATCCCGGACAGAGGAAGGCTGGTGCTGCTCAGTTCCAGTTCACCTGGAGCACATAGCCCTCCCCTTAGACTGGCTAGGAAGCTGGGGACTGAGGCGGATCTTGTACCTTCAAAGGAACTGGATCCATCAAAGTGGTTCTGGGTAGGACCGGCTGGATAGAGCTGTGCTTGGCAAGATAAGATCCCAGCCTCATCTTCTAGCACAGCTAGTGACTCAGCTGTAATAATCTTCTGCCTCAATACTGGCCCTTTGGGGACTCAGTAGAGGGCGTAGGAGAAGGCGTGAGTCACCCCGGGTGGTTCTGGAGGTGGGGACACCTCCCAGAACTGTTGAACCATGAGCCTGGCCTGGGAGAGGAAACACAGCCGGGTGGACTAGAGACCGCAGGGAATGGACGCGTGCAGAACCGTAGGCGACCAGCAGGGGACGCACTGCTAGTTCTGGCCTCTAGCCAACAGAGGGCCTGGCAGGGCTGCGCTGAGCTCCAGTGCGCAGACTCGCGGGCGCTGCCAGGATTGGACAGCGACGACAGCCTTGGTGGGCGTGGCTCTGGCACGAACCCAACTGGCACAGCGCAGGGGCAGAGGGGGCGGTTGGCAGCCCTGGGGACCAGCGCAGGTGAGGGCAGGTGGCTGGGCCCAAGGGGCAGGACGGCGAGGAGGGCGTGCGAGGGCGGTTTGGGTCCCGCAGGGAGGGCCACAAAGAGGAAACGCCCTTGGGGTATAGGGTGTGCCCTCACGCCTGGGTGCAGCCCAGACCCCAAGGCCTCCCGGCCGGGCCTAAATGGAGGTTCCAACGGGGGAAGCGAGGTTCCCCGGGGCAGCGAGGCCAGAGCCTGCTAAAGCCAGGAGAGGGCTGGCCCTGCCGTGGGATGCCGCTGCCCCGTGACATGTGCCGGGTGTCTGTGTGCGACAGGGTCGAGACAGGCGACGTGGCAGAGGAAGGCCTCGAGCATGGGGAGCATGGAGCGTGGCTCGGAGGTGGCTGGGAGAAGCCAGTCAGGCACCGGGGCGAGGTCCCTGCTGGGCTGGCTGCTTGAAAACCCAAAGCCCCCTTCTGACTCAGGGCTAGTGCGAGGGACCCGGAGAGAAACTGGACGTTAATCCCCCAGGTCGGCAGCTAGCTGTGAACAGTGCCCATGTGCTAGATGTTGTTCTAGAAACGGGGCATGTCGAGGTCCCCTACCTTCACGGAGTTAGCCACCCATGGCTGAGTCCTTGACGCGACGAAAACTGCAGGGGCGGGGTAGGTCTCATATTTTAAAGTTGTGGAGTCGTATTTAGTTTTTCTTTTTTTAAGGATTATATCATTTTCTTTATGTTATTTTTTCATTTACTTATTTATTCATTCATTCATCTATTCAATTACTCATTCATTTGAGGTTTTTGGTATAGGGCGTGTGTGTTCACCAGAAAGGCAGACAGAGACAGACAGACAGAAAGCAAGGAATCACCTCCCAGGGGGGATGGCCACACTGCAATCCCTTCTCCTCCATTCTCCTCTTAGGATCTTGGTCACTCACGGCACACTCACCAGGCATGAGCTTAAGCCACGGGTCTGGGACTCGAACTGCGGTCGACCCCATGGGAGTCCATTGACATAGCCATTATGCCAACTGCTGGTCCCTGTGTTATTTTTTAATTTGACCAGAGACAGAGAGAGCAAGGGAAAGTGAGAAAGCAAGCTGCCAGGTCCGGGACTTGAACTGCAGTTGGTATGTAGGAGTCCAGCACCTTAACCACCATGCCATCTGCTGGCCCTCATTACTTATGTTTTGATATGTTAGGTTTGAAGGACCTAGAGGGTCTTTCTCAATAGACAACGTAGAAACTGCACAGTTGTTATGAACTCTACGTTGATCTTTTTCTACTCACATCCTCAAGCCTACCATTAACATTTAGCTACACTTAGTTTTTCACATCTTTATCCATTTTATGAAAGACCTGGTAGATAGATTTTTGTTGTTGTTGTGGCAAAATATATGTAATATAAGTTACCTAGTATATTTTTAAGTTGATAGGCAATAGGCTGTTAAATTTGCATATGAATTCCTGGGGAATGTCAACCCCAAGTTCCAGTGTTAACCTTTGGAATAATTGCTATATAGATGGTATTTAAACTGAGGGGTAAGATGAACCACCCAGGTTGATGAACCACCCAGGTTGGGCATATATACAGAGAAGAGGAGTGAAACTCAATCTGGACGGGTGTTAACTGTGTTGAATGCTGCTGCCACAGATGGTTTTGGCAATTAAGACAATTTTAACCATTTTAGGAAGAAAAACTTTTGTGGTGTAGAGGACCTTCAAGGTTGAGTCAAGTTATTTTTTTTGTGTGCGTGTGTGTGTGTCCTAAGAAGAAACTAGAATATATGCCAGCATGAATTCATAGAAAGGGAGAAAATGAGGTAAATGAAAAAGGGGAACATTATGGGGCAGAGGTAGTGGGTGGGAAGGACCTCATAAATACTCGAGAGTGGAGGAGAGTCCAGAATGGGTGCGCAGTTGTTTTGAAATGGGTAGGGACGTTTACTCTGTTTTAACTAGGGAAGAAACAGAACCAGCTGGTGCAGATGTGGGTGGATGGTAGAGAAAGTCGACAGTCACTTGCTGAGAGGGAGGGCGTGGTAGGGGAGAGGAGGTGAGGTGTTGGAACTTGTAGGACATGTTATTGGCCCTCTGGAGAGTGGAAAAATGAACTAAATAGAGGAATGGAGTTGGACCGTCGTCAGGCATTGTGGATGCCCATTTGAGATGTCTAGTCATGAATGTAAAGGGACAGTTTAGTTGTATGGTTTTCTGAGGGAATGTTCAACCTGGAAAGAGTTTTATGAGGATTAAATGAGTTGATGGATGAATAGCATTTAATACAGTGCCAAGCATAAGATGAATGTTAACTCTTTTTATTTGGGTGCTCATTTTTTAAATGTTTATGAATCTTATTCACATTTAATCGTTGTATATCTCTATAACACAGAATATTGTTTTTCAAAGAACGCATGCAGTTCATCACAGTCATATCGAGGACATTACCATATGCATCATCTTTAATGGGGAACTACATTCTTATGTCTGTTAAGTGCTTCTTGCCTCAGCCCTTCCCACTCACCCTGTACTATCCACCTCCTTCCCATACAGTCTCTGGTATGTACACTTGTCTTTTCCACTGTTACATCTTTGGAGCTTTCACTTTCTGCCCTCAAGTGCAGTTATTTGGTATGTTTTGAGCAGGGATATACCGTGTGTGGCTTAATGAATTCCCTCAACAGGAATCTTCTGTATTCAGCCACTGTAAGTCAAATGACAGGGTCTTACTGTTCCTTATGGCTGAATACTAGTCCGTGGTGTTACTTGCACACTCATGTTTATTGCAGCATAGTTCACAATTGTTAAGACATGGCTGATATCATTTTTATTTTCTGTTTGCATAAATTTGACTGAGGAAGGATGATATTCCTCTCCTTTGGCATGTCCTCCAAACAAACCAGAGTTAACTGCAGTTTGCAGCTACTGGGAAGTCTGGCTCCTGGTGTGCGTCTTTTTGTGTTGCTTCATAGTTGAAGGCGAAGTCATTGTCCTAGACTAGGTGGACTGAGGGTTTGTCACAGTGACAATTCTTAAGTTTTTGTAAAAACCTTTTTTTTTTTTGGAGAGGTTTTTGCCATAGGGCGCGTGTGCTCACCAGACAGACGGAGACAGATAGACAGAAAGTGAGAAATCATCCCCCGGGGGGATGGCCACGCCACAATCCCTTCTCCTCCATTCTCCTCTCAGGATCCTGGGCACGCACGCACATGCGCCTGGCGTCAGTTTTAAGCCACGGGGTCCGGGACTCAAACTGCGGTCAATTACATGGGAGTCCAGCGACATAGCCATTATGCTAATTGCTGGTCCCAAAACCTTTTAATTTTTATTGCATTTCATATTAGATCTAATGTAGTGATCATATACAGTATCTGCTGATCTAAGATCACCAGGGAAAAATTTCAGTTTAATAGTTGCCATTTCTTCCTGGCCACTTGGGTCATATTAAGATACAAATAATAATACTGGCTGATATCGAGCTCTTTCCTAAGCATATGTGTAATCTTGTTTAATCCTAACTCTATGAGGCATGTATCTGTAGAGACCTTTTTTGGCATGCACATGCACCCAGCATGTTTTTCAAGCTGTTGAGGCTGGAATTTGAACCATAGTCAGCATGTGGAACCTGTTTTCCCTAACCACTAGGCTCAGTACAGGGCCAGCCCAGTAACTTTTTAAACTTTTGTTGTTAATTTGCTCTGCCATCACTTGTCTACACTGCAGTGGAGTATTGGGCTCTGAAACCAGATTTCTTGGTCGTACCAGACTATGTGACTGGGCAAATCATCTAACTTCTGTGTTCCTTCGTGTCTTTCTTTATAAAATGAAAATAATGATAGTCTTGCCTGTTAGGGTTGTTGTGAGGATTACCTGATTTAATGTATTTAATATGCCTTGAATAGTGCCTGGTTGTTTAAATATTGCTGTTGTCATCTTCTAATAGTGCCACTGTGGTGCTGTGTGTGTACTGATTGGTTCTATCAAAGTCATCCCCTAAGGGTGCACTACTACCTCTAGGTAGAGTTTTAAGATTACAGGGCACTGTATTACTCCTCCTACCTCAGGGATCACTTTTGTTTCCTCTTACTCTATTATGACTCTGAGGGCAGTAAACAAATAACAGTTTGTTTCTAGGTACAGAAAACAATTGCCATTACATTCGGACTCACCTGACCAGTGGTTCATTTCATTATCCTGTTGTTGCTGACCATTTAACAAAGGGAAATGTGGCTTGGGAAATAATGGGATTCCATGTCGCTGTTTCCATCCTGGCAGCCCATTAGAAGGGTTGGTTCAAAAGACCAAGGGGACTGCACAGCCAGTGCTGGGCACAGCGTACGATGAACGATGAGTTGGTGGGCTGCACGTCAAAGTGCTGAGAAAGGACCTGTAAAATCTTTGAAATCTCTGTGATGTGCGGTGTCAGCTATGTGGGGCAGGGTTGGCACGAGGACATGGAAAGTTTTAAATGATTTTTGCTGATACATAACAGGAAGAGTAAGCGTGTGATACAAAGTAATGGTTCCCAGTGGATTTGCGTCAGAATCCTCAGGGGGTAGTTTTTGAAGGTTTTCAGAATGCTGGGTTCAATTCCCACAGATTCTAAATCAAGACATCATGGTGTGGTTTGGGAATAAATCTACCTTTTAAGAGCTCCTGTGATTCTGATAGGTAGTTTGTATGAGATATCATTAGTGCAAATCAGTGCTTTTTAGCCCTGACTACTTTGGAATCAACTCTCTGTCAGCTTTCTAAAGAATACCGATGCTCTGGAGCTACCCTAGGGGTTCTCGTTTAATTGGCTTGAGCAAGATCTGGACATTAGTATTTTTTAAACAGCTCCTCAGGTGATTTGAACATGTTGCTAAATTTGAGAGTCCCTGGTATAATCATCTATATTTTCCTCCATAGGTTAGTTAATCCTGAATTTAAAATAGGCATAGTTTTAGGCAGCATCTTATCCCTAGGAAACTTTAAAAAACAATGTGCATTTCTCAACTTCCCCACTGCAAATAGTAAATTTATCAATCAGGTAATAGTGATAGATGTGAACTGATGATTGAATTAGCATTTCTCACACTGAGCATGGAAGATTTAATCAAGCTTAACCTTGGGAAGAGAATGAATATATACTGAGAGCTTTCTATACAATCTCAGTTTCACAGAAACTCTGGGAGGTGTGTATTATTCCCATTCTGTAGATGACAATTCTGAGGCTAAGGGAAGGTCAAGTAACTTTCCAAGCATTTATACCAGGTGTGTTAAGTTGCAAAGCCTTGGTCCCATTTCCTTAGTGGATGTCTACTTTGACTATATACTGGGATCACCTGGGGAATTTAAAAAATGACCTGTGTGGGTAGCATTCTAAGATATGCTGATTTTGTTGGTCTGGTGTGATCTGAAATTGGGATTTAGCAAAGCTTTCCAGCTAATTCTAAAGCAAAATTCAAACTGGGAATCATCACTTCTTCTTTGAGTTGGGAATTATTTGGAACTGTATTATTTAATTTCTAAATATTTGAGAATTTTTTGTATCCTTCTGAAAATGTCTGTTTTAACTCCATTTTAAAGTATATCCTGTATTCTAGCTGAATTTTTTCTTTATGATTTGTTTTTAGGCCTAGAATATGATCTATCTTTATAATGTTCTGTGTCCTCTTGAAAGTAAAATTTATCTAGTTGTTGGGTGGAGTATCCTATTAAATATTCCAGTTAGTTTATAGCATTATCGAGATTTCTATATCCTTATCATATACTTTTCTCCAACCATATTGTGGATTTTTCCTTTCAGTTTTTATTTTATGACTTTTGAAGCTATGTTGTTGGATACACATTTAGAATTACAGGAAGGGAAATTTGAGAAAACATGGAGAAGTAAGACATTTATGTTACACAGATATGGTTTGTTGCCTTTGGTCATGTCATGTATAGTAGTCCCAACTTGTCTGCCGCGTAGCGTATATCATGTTGAGTAAAATCTCTTTTTTTTTTGGAGAGATTTTCACTGTAGGGCGCGTGCGCTCACCAGACAGACAGAGAGAGACATAGAGACAGAAAGCGAGATATCACCCCCCAGGGGAGATGGTCACGCCACAATCCCTTCTCCTCCATTCTCCTCTCGGGATCTTGGGCACACACGCACACGCGCCCGGCGTGAGTTTTAAGCCACCGGGTCCGGGACACGAACCGCGGTCGACTACGTGGGAGCCCAGCCACATAGCCATTACGCTAACTGCTGGTTCCCTTGAGGGAATCTCTTTACAAACTAAATGATGTATAATGACTCAGTGCATAAAAATAATAAGTAATACTAATAAAAAGAATTGTGTATTATCATTATGTAATGTCTCTTTTTTTGGGAAATGTTTTAAATTTTTTGAAGCCTGTGTTTGATGCTAGTATAGTCATCCTATTTTTCTTTTAACTAATGTTTACATGGGTTATATTTTTTCCTTTTTAGAGATTTATTAATGCCTTTATAGTTAAATGCATTTTGTGGACATTAATTGGATTTTACTTTCAATCTAATTAGATAGTCCTTGCCTTTTAACTTGAACAATTGGCCATTTATGTTTTTCTTTTTTTTTTTTGGAGAGGTTTTTGCTATAGGGCACGTGTGCTCGCCAGACAGACAGAGAGAGACAGAGAGACAAAAAGCGAGAAATCACCCCCCAGGGGGTATGGCCATGCCTCAATCCCTTCTCCTCCATTCTCCTCTTGGGATCTTGGGCACACACGCATACGCGCCCGGCATGAGTTTAAGCCACCGGGTCCGGGACTTGAACCGCAGTCCACTATGTGGGAGTCCAGCGACATAGCCAACTAACTGCTAGCTGCTGGTCCCCATTTATGTTTAATATAATTATTTATATGGTTGGATTTTATTTTTTTAAGGATTTTGCAATAGGGTGCATGCACTTACCAAAGAGATATATAGAGAGACAGTGAGAAGAGAAAGTGAGAATTACCTCCCAGAGGGGATGACCGCACCTCAATCCCTTCGCCCCCATTGTCCTCCTAGGATTTGGGCCATGTTTGCATACATATCCAGCATGATTTGCAAGCTGCCAGGTCTAGGACTCAAATCACGATCAGCCATGTGTGAGTCCAGCTGCCTCAACCACTATGCCACTTGCTGGCCCCGATATGGTTGGATCTGAATTTACCATTTACAAACCATGCCAGTTTTCTACTTGTATTGTCTGTTCTTTAATCCTAATCTATTCCTAGTCTCTTTTGATTTAAATGGGTTTTTAGGATTCCATTTTATCTCCACTAATATTATATGCTGCTGCTGCTTTTCCTCTTTTCTGCATTTTCCTCTTTTCACTCTTTTTCTTAGTTTGCTACAGGGTGTGTGTGCCCACTGGGCAGGGAGAGAGAGAGAGAGAGAGAGATCGCCTCCCAAGGGCGATCCACCATGCCACAATCCTTTCTCCTCCATTATTTTCTCAGGATTGTGGGCCTGCATGCACACGTGCCTGGTGTGTTTACAGCTGCTGGATCTGGGACTTGAACCACACAGTTGGCCATGCGGGATCCAGCTGCTTTAACCACTGTGACACCTGCTGTTCCCTCTTCTCTTTTTTCTTTTTCTCTTGACTTTTAAAAATATTTAATAGTCTTTATTTTTAGAACAATTTTATGTTTGTAGAAAAAATGAGCAGATAGTAGAAAGAGTTCCTAAATCCTCCCCCCTTACAATTTTCCCTGCTATTAATATCTCTCATTACTTTGGGACATTTGTTACAACTAATGAGCCAATATTTAAGCATTATTAACTAAAATCCATAGTGTACATTAGGATTCACTTTTTCTTTTGTATCTTTCTATAGGTTTTGACAAATATATAATGTTATGTGCCCGCCATTACAGTATTGTAGAGAATAGTTTCATTAAAAATCATCAAGTCACGTGAGCTTACACATTTATTTCCCTCCACACCCCAAATCCTCGCTGCCAACCATTGGCCTTTCTGCTATTTTTACAGCTTTGCTTTGTTGTTGTTATTTTCTTTTTTACAATGTCATGCAACTGAAGACTCCAGAGACAGTGTGGGAGGAGAGTGGGAAATGGCAGAGGGTGAGAAATAGGGTGAAAAAATACACACACACACACACACACACATATATGAAACAAGAAATGGAAAATTGTTTGTCGATGATAACATGTATGATTAAGCCACTATGCAGTGTATTCTGGATGGGAAATCATATTTTGTATGTTATGACACTCAGTGAATGAATGTATAATAAATTAATAAAAATAATTATATTTTGTGTAGCCTTTTCTGGTTAATTTTTTTTTTTTGAGAGGATTTTTGCTATAGGGCGCGTGCGCTCGCCAGACAGAGAGAGACATAGAGACATAAAGCAAGAAATCACCCCCCAGTGGGGATGGTCACGCCTCTGTCCTTTCTCTTCCATTCTCCTCTGGGATCTTGGGCACGCACGCACACACGCCCAGCGTGAGTTTTAAGCCACTGGGTCCAGGACGCGAACCGCAGTCTACTACATGGGAGTCCAGTGACATAGCCATTACACTAACTGCTGGTTCCCATTCATTTCTTTCCACTACTAACATTAGTTTACAGTTTCTTCTTCTTCTTTTTCCTCCCTTTTTTTTTTCTTTTGCTAGAGAGTGCATACATTCTACAGAGAGGGAAAGATGGTGAGATACAGAGAGGGAAAGGAGAATGCTCTCTCCATGGGGAATTTGGGTGCACACAGGCACGTTCCTAGCACGTTTCTCAAGCTATAGGGTCTGGCCCTTGAACTACACAGTTGGCTATGTGGGATCCAACTGCTTCAACCACCAGACCATGGAGTCTTCTTATTGTGGCTTCATCACCTGAAATAGAGAAGACTGACCTAAACTTGTCAAACAAGCAACCGTTTATTCAAGCCAAAGCCAACCAGGAGCAAAGACTTAAGGGACTGTAAGCAATACTCTAAAATGGCAGTGCTTAGGGTTTTCTTTTAGAGAAGTTGGAGAAGAAGGAGGGTTAAAAACATTTGTTTTTCCCTAAGAAGTTACAACATTGGTCCATAAGAAGAGCTAAGTTTCTGACCAGCTTTGTATGTTTCACATATCATACGTTTTAGTAACATAGTTGTAGGCAAGTAGTGATTTGCAATGAGCAATATGTAGTCTGTAGTAACCTAAGGTGCTTTGACTTAATGCCAGCCTGTCAGTGAGTTCTTTGTTACTAGGCCTTTGAGCAATTACTTCAGCGAGGCGTGCAGGGGACATAACTGGGACTTTATGCACGTAACTCTGAGGCCAGTTTTTACCCACACATTCTCTCTTTTGGATAGCCTTCTATTTTCTTCTCAAGGACTTAACCTTGGTTAGCATTTTATAGCACAAATGTGATTGGTTTTCTATGACTGCACTCTTCCATGCCGTCGCCTAGAATCTGTAAGTTAGTTTATAGGCCAAAGAGCTGGGAGAACATCTCAGTTTCTCGAAGGTTGTGAGGTCGTAGTAAGGATAATGAATACTCCGAGTCCACATACATCTGAAGGGCTCATTGCTATTTCCCTTCTCAGGCAGCTCATTTTTGTTTATCATTGAATAATGTTCTACTGTATGGACGTGCCACGTTGAGTCTTTCAAATACTGAATCTTAATTGCTTTCATTATTTTGGTGATTATGGTTAAAACTGCTAGAAACACTTCAGTGCAGGGTTTTTTATCCATGTAAGTTTTCAGATTAACTGAGTGTATCTGCGACCGCAGTGGCTGGATCATAGGGCAGTACTACGCTGAGCTTTGTAAGAATATTCTGAGCGGCGTTTCAACGTGACTGTGCCATTTTACGCTCCCACCAGCAATGAAGGCGTGTTCCTGTCGCTCCACATGGGCACCAACTTGTATTGCTAGTTTTTTGGATTTTAGCCTTTCTGGTAGGATGTAGTGGTGCCTTGTTGTTTTAAAGTTCATTTTATTTATTTCCTCTGTGAGTGAGCAAGATCGAGAGGCAGAGAGACAGACAGACAGACAGGCAGACTGATGGCATCCCCAACAGGGTGTTTCACCTGTGGTCCACCTTCAGCCTTGAGTCAGCCCAAGATCCAGGGCAAGAATGTTCCTGGCATATTCATGAAGATCTCCGTATTTGAACCAGAAGATTTCCCACGTGAGGGATTTTTTCCACAGAATGTTTGGTTTTTATTTCTGCACAATGCCCTCTCTCCTCCCACCCCCACTCGGCTTCTTCTTGCTTCATTTGCAGTTTGCTAATGGTATATGATGTTAAACATATCCTCATATGTTTATTTTCCATTTATATACATTCTTTGAGGATGTGTCAGTTTATATCTTTTTTTCTAATTATTTAATTTTACTCATTATTTTTTAACTTTACTAAAGAGAGAGAAAGCGAACTGCCAGATCCCGGATTCCAACCATAATTGCCCATGTGGGGGTCCAGAGCCTCAGCCACCATACCACCTGCTGGTTCCAGTTTATGTCTTTAGCTCATTTTTACATTTAGTTGTTTACTTTCTTCTTGTGTTTTAAGAATTCTTTTATAGTTTGTATTATAAATTGTCTCTAAGATATGTGTCTTATAATTTCTTCTTGTCTGTGGCTTTTTATTTTAACAGTATTTTTTGCAGAGCAGAAACTGAACATATTTTTAAAAAGTATGTAAAATAAAATTAAATAAACAATCTTTTAAAAAGTAAATAATTCAACTTATCAGATTTTTAAAATGCATTATCTTCTTGGTGTATCTAAAAACTTATTGTCAAAGCAAAAGTCATCCAGATTGTCTCCTTTGTTGTTATTTGTGGGTGAATTTCATTCCCTAAAAAGTTTTAAGTCCTAACTCTGGGTACCTATGCATGTGACCTTGTTTAAAAATAAGGTCTTTGTAGATGAAAACAGATTACAATGAGGCCCTAATCTAATAACTGCTGTCTTTATAAAATGAGGGAAATTTGGACACATACACAGAGGTAGAAATTCATGGGGTAACAGAGGCAGAAATTGGAGTAATGTGTCTGTAAGCCAAAAGACAGCAGGGGTTGCAACAATCATTGAAAGTTAGGAAGAATCAAGGAGGGATCAGGTCTTGCTTGGAGTCTTCAGTGAAGGTGTGGCCTTGCTTCCATTTTACTTTCAGCCTTCTGCCTCCAGAACTGAGAAATAATACAAATGTTTTATATAGTTTTCGTATGGCAGTTTGGGAAACTAATTTGTTTTTTGATGTAAGAATTGCGATTCTACTTAATAATAGTATTAATAGAAGTATTAAATACCTGGGACCAGCGGGTGGCATGGTGGTTAAGACACTAGACACTCCCACATGACCAACAACGGTTCAAGTCCCAGACTTGGTGGCTTGCTTTTTCACTCTCTCTCACTTTCTCTTTGTCTCTCTCTTTCTCTCTCTCTCTGGTCAAATTAAAAATAAATGAATGAATAAATAAAGTTAATTAATTCTTTTAAAAAAAGAAGTCATAAATACCACTCAACTTATATTATGGCATCTCTTGGGTACTAATACAATTATTTTTTAGAAGTTTTATAATATTGTGTTTCACACTTAGGTTTGTGATCCATTTTGAGTTAATTTTTATAAAAGGTGTAAGGGCAGTGTCTAGATCGATATGTATTTATATACATATATAAATGTTTATGTATTTGCATATGGATATCTAATTGTTCTAATACTATTTGACAAAAAGAATATTCTTTCTCCACTGAATTGGTTTTATTCCTTTGGTAAGGATCAGTTAACTACATTTGTGTGGATCTACTTACAGGATTTCTGTTCTGTTCCAAGGATCTATTAGTGTGTGGTTTCTACAGTGCCATATATTCTTGATTATTGTAGCTTATAGTAGATCTTGAAATCCTGTTGAATTGGGACTGGTAGATTGTGTAATGGACTTCCATGTAGTCTGCTGCAGTTCAAGTCCTGGACCCAGAGGCTTAAAACTCGCACCAGGTGCATATGCATGTGTGCCCAAGATACTGAGAAGAGCATGGAGGAGAAGGGATTGTGGTGTGGCCATCCCCCAGGGGAGGAGTGATTTCTCACTTTTTGTCTTTGTCTCTCTCTGTCTCTCCAGTGAGCCCTTGTACCCTATAGCAAAAATCTCTGTTTAAAAAAAAAAAAAGAAGTCTTGTCATATCAGTGTTTGTTTCAACTTTTTTTCTTTGTTTTAAAGTGTTTTGTTTGCTAGTTTCAATATTTCACCTTCCCATATAAATGATAGAATGAATTTGTTGATAACTGAGAAATGACTTGCTGGGGTTTTTATTGAGATTACTTTTTTATTGGGATTACTCTATAATACACATTGAGAAGAACTGAGATCTTGACAGCATTGCTTATTTCAATTCATGAGCATGAAATATCTTTTTGTTTATTTAGATCTTTACTTTCTTTCACCAAAGTATCATAGAATACATCATATATATATACTGTCCATATTTTATTAGATTTATACATATATATTTACATTTTTTGGAAGGTAGTGTAAATGCTATTGAGTTTTTTAAAAAAGAATTATTTATTTAACTTTATTCATTCATTTATTTTTAATTTGACCAGAGAGAGATGGCGGGGTGGGAGTGGGGGGGAGTGAGAAAGCAAGCCATCTGGTCTGGGACTTGAACCATATGGGAGTGTCCAGTGCCTTAACCACCACACCACCTGCTGGTCCCCACTATTGAGGTTTTTGTTTTTGTTTTTGTTTTTGTTTTTGTTTTTGTTTTGAGAGATTTTCACTATAGGGTGCGTGCGCTCGCCCGACAGACAGAGAGAGACAGAGAGACAGAAAGCGAGAAATCACCCCCCAGGGGGGATGGTCACACCACAATCCCTTCTCCTCCATTCTCCTCTCGGGATCTTGGGCACACACACACACACGCGCCCGGCGTGAGTTTTAAGCCATCGGGTCCGGGACGCGAACCGCGGTAGACTACGTGGGAGTCCAGCGACATAGCCATTACGCTAACTGCTGGTTCCCCCCACTATTGAGTTTTTAATTTCCAGTTGCTATTGTTAAATTACTGGTATACAGGAAAGGAAGTGACTTCTGCATGGGAACTTGGTATACCATAGTCCCATAGCCCTGCCAAAACTACTTATTTATTTTAAGAGTTTTTGTTATGGTTACTTATTCTGTGTTTTCTTTCTGTTTGTTTGTTTGTTTGTTTGTTTTTTGATTTTTGCTATAGGGCACGTGTGGTTGCCAGAGAGACAAAGAGAGACAGAGAGACAGAAACGGAAAAACCACCACCACCACCCCCAGGGGGGATGGCCACGCCATAATCCCTTCTCCTCCATTCTCTCAGGACCTTGGGCATGCACGCACACGCGCCTGATGTGAGTTTAAGCTACCGGGTCCCAGACTCCAACCACGGTCGACTACATGGGAGTCCAGTGACATAGCCATTACGCCAGCTGCTGGTCCCATGGTTACTTCTTTATGATATTTCACATAGATGGCCAAGTTCTCTGAAGAGTAAGAGAGCTTTACTTCTTTCTCCCCAGACTGTATACCTCTTTTCTGTCTTCTTTTGTTTTATTGCTTTAGCCAAGGGTTCTAGAAAGATGTTGCATAGGAGTGTGGAGTGAGGGCATCCTTGCCTTGTTACCCATCTTAGAGAAAAGCATGTAGTTTCTTCCCATTACCTGTTGAGTTTTTTGTAGATATTCACTATCAAGTTAATTCCCTTCTAATCCAAATTTTCTAAGAGTTTATCAGAAATTAATTTGGGATGGGGGACCAGCAGTTAGCATAATGGCTATGTTGCTGAACTCCCACGTAGTCGACCGTGGTTCGCGTCCCGGACCCGGTGGCTTAAAACTCACGCCGGGCGCATGTGCGTGCATGCCCAGGATCCCAAGAAGAGAATGGAGGAGAAGGGACTGCGGCGTGACCATCCCCCCTGGGGGGTGATTTCTCGCTTTCTGTCTCTATGTCTCTCTCTGTCTGTCTGGCGAGCACATGCGCCCTATAGCGAAAAATCTCTCCAAAAAAAAAAAAAAGAATTTGGATTTTGTCAAATGCTTTTTCTACATATGTTGATAAGATGACATGAACTGTCAAGAATCAAGCAAGGTGCGTTGCCCGATGTCCCCTAAGGTATGAGTAACTTGGAGGCAGAGGTCATCACATTCATCTCTGTATCTCACCTCTGACTCAGTTACTGGCACGTTGTCGCTGCAGAGCCTCCTGAATTGATTTAGGGTTTTACTTTTCATAGCCAAGAGCTGTGATCACATTCTCAAAAGACATATATTATAGTTTAGTACATGGAAGGTGCAGTTGCCAGGCAACCAAATCCAGCCTGGTTGCTTGATGACTGGATAAGGTGATGGGGTAAGGGATCTTTGAGCCTTCCTGGACACTTTTTTTTTTTTTTTTAAAGAACTACCTGATTGAGGTTAAGGACTCGCTTTCTGCTCTTCATCTCTGTTTGTCCTTCCAGTCTCTTTGTCTCTGAATTAGCCGCTGGTTAACTTGGGCCTCCCATGTCCTTGTAGGGCAGGGTCCTCAGAGCATGAGTGCCATTTGCCATGAGCCCATGTCCACAGCTTTATTTCCAGAAGTAAAGTGGCTCAGGCATCACGGCCTTATCACAGGGCAGTAGTTTTCCACTTTCAGCTCGGTTCTGAATGGGAGGACCACCGAGGAAGGAGAGGGTGGAGGAGATGAGCTGGCAGAAGGAAAACCTTAAGATGTGGGGAACTTGCTTCTTTTTTATGAGCTTTTAGAAGCCGTTAAATGGTATAGAAAGCCAGAAGGTTGATTTTCTCTTCCTCCTTGTAGCTCCTCACAGGGATGATGTCTGAAGAGGATAGGAAAGTAGGAATGTGCTTTTTTCTTCTCTCTGTTTTCCTTCTCACCATTAAAGGAGCTGACTGTGGTTCTTATTTTAGAGAAGAGTATCTTAACCATAGCAAATGACCTTTGGTATTTTAAAGAAAGTTCATGACTTTAAAACACTTTGTATTGGAAAAAGGTCTATAATGCTGATAGTCCTGTCCCACCTTTTTAAATTTTGCTCATTAAGTGACTGGAAATTACAGACAAGGCTGGCTTTTAGGGATGTGTGGACGTACAGCTATCATTTGAGCGAAGCCAGGAAGTTCCTCTTGCGCTTTCTTTCATTCCTTGAACGTAGATGCCTTTCTTGTCCTTTAGATGACTTTCTAGTTTTTCAGGGGACTGCTGCGCATATTTTTTTTTTTTTTTGAGAGTTTTTTTCTATAGGGCCTGTGTGCTTGCCAGAAAGACAAAGAAAGACAGAGAGACAGAAAGGGACAAATCATCCCCCCCAGGGGGGATGGACACGCCACAGTCCCTTCTCCTTCATTCTCCTCTCAGGATCTTGGGCACACACACACACACACGCCCAGCCTGAGTTTAAGTCACTGGGTCTGGGACTCGAACTGCGGTCGACTATATGGGAGTCCAGTGACATAGCCGTTATGTCAACTGCTGGTCCCGGAACTGCTCATATCTTAAGAGAATTAATTTGAAGTCGGTGTCTTGAGATAATGGACAGGACAGGTGTGTTGGATGGAGTTTGATTTCAGATGGGAAATTTTTTTTTTTTTTGCTATAAAAAAAGATGTTTTGCTATCTAAAAAGATTTGTGAGCTCATGAGAGAGAAAGAGAAAGTGAGAAATCACCTCCAGGGGTGATGACCACGCTACAATCCCGTCTCCATTCTCCTCTTGGGATTTCGAACATGCATGCACATGTGCCAGGCATGATTTTCAAGCCGCTGGGTCTAAGACTCAGACTGTGCAGTTGGCCATGTGGAATCCAATGCCTTAACATCCACACCACTTGCTGGCCCTTTAGTGATCTTTTATTGAATGTGTGATGTTATTTTTAAAATTTTAAAAAGGGATTTTTAATTTAATTTAATTTATTCATTCATCTATTTTAATTTGACCAGAGAGACACACAGAGAGAGAGGGAAAGTGAGAAAGCAAGCCACCTGGTCTGAGACAAACCATAGTCGACCATGTGAGAGTGCCCAGCACCTTAACCACCATGCCACTGGCTGGTTCCCTGTTTTATTTATTATTGTTTCTAGAGAGATTTTTGCTATAGGTTGTGTGTGTTCGTCAGAGAGACAGAGAGTGACGGAGAGACAGAAAGCAGGAAATCACCCCCTAGGAGGGATGGCCATGCCGCAATCCCTTCTCCTCTACTCTCTTCTCAAGATTTTGGGCACACACATGTGTCTGGCATGAGGTTTAAGCCCCAAATCCGGGGTTCGAACCACAGTTGACTATGTGGGAGTCCAGCGATGTAAACATTATGCCATCTGCTGGCCCCAACCAAGTCTATTATTTTAGACCTTACATGTATAAGGCCACTGATGGCACATTATAAGGTTTGTCTAGAGTTCCTCTCTTCCTGACCTCTCGAGAATAAATTTTGTTGGTATATTTTTATATTAAGAAAGTGTTAATTTGTTATTTACTAAAACTTTAAAAATGGTCAGATGCAGGCAGGCCTAGTATGCAAAATTATTTACAGTGACAGTGGTGAAGTGTTATAGCATTATTTCTCCCATGTTTTGCAGACATGACTGTTCTGTGATTGCTGAAGGATGATGTGCAGGTAATACTGTGAAGGTTTTTTCTCCTGGGGAGTGTGAGAGAGGAACCTGAGGTGAGATATTCAGTAGGGCCTATTGATGAGGCTGGCAATGTGTTTCCCATGGTAGGTAAGAACATCCACAGTCAAGGCTGTCCAAGACCACCCCCAGCCTCAGCGATTAACTATGGGAATGGCTCACAGGACCCAGAAGGTGGTCATGTTCATACCTAGAACTTACTACAGTGAAAGGGTACAAAGCAGACTAGCAAAGGGAAATCAAGCATAGGCCTTCCAGAATCCCCTCTTAGCCAAGTCGTGCAGGATGCACTTACTTCTCCTAGGAACAGCTTGTGGAAATGTGTGTGAAATGTTGTCCACTTCAGGGAAGGTCACTCGAGGTCTTATTAGGATCAGCCGTGTAGGCACAGAGTGCAAGTGTGATGGGTGTCAGCCACTGTGATTCCAGGCACTCCGCAAGATAGCAGGTGTTCGGCGTGCACACCCAGGTTGTCTAGTCTGGTCACGGTGAGCCACCTTACCATGTAGGGCAAGTTTCATGTCAGTGCAGGCAGCTGCTTCCCCAGACACTAGCCAAGGGCCAGCCTTGTGGCAGGCCTGCTAAGGAGAGCAGTCTCGGTACTACTGTGTGTAACGTTGTCTGCAAATGGATGTAACATGCAT
>NW_006159696.1:817388-820049 GCF_000334495.1 Tupaia belangeri chinensis
GTGGTTCAAGTCCAGGTCACTGATTGGATGTGCAGGAACAGTGTTCTTTTGAAAGAGAAAGGGGAAGTAGGAGAGAAAGTATAAGGAAGGACAGGTGGACAGATGGACTGACAATAGGCTCAAGGTTCAGGTGCCTGGAGGCACTTACCGAAACAACTTATGTCAAAGAAACGCTGTGAGTGAGTAGCTATTGTTATTTTACTCGATACACTCGCTCACTGGATGCCATTACAGCTTATGAAATGAGTCTTTGCAGCGTGAATACATTGCATATTAGTCCAGCTAAAGATATTATCATACATGTTATCATTGACAGATAATTTTCTGTGTTTGTGTCCCTTAAATGTTTTCCTTCTAATTATTTTTAGTTATGCCAATCTAATAACAAAAAAGTATTTGCTCAGAATGTAATTTATGGTAATGGTGTCATTCCTGGGTGGCTCAGCATTGTTCACACAGGGTTCTAGTGCTGTGGGAGCTTGAAGTTTCTCCTGTTCCATCGAGCATCCGGGCACCTTTCATTCCCTTCTCTCGTTAGTGTAGTGTGCAGAGTGAGGCATGACAGAACTTCCAGAAGAATCTGAAGCAGCTTATCCCTGGTGGTTAAGAACCAGCAGAGTGAGATGCCGAGCTTTCATATTGACTTCTATTTTGGCTTCTTATACTCAGCCTGAAATCCACTCTGAAGAAATGGTCTTTGTTGGCATTTGCTTCAGTCTTGAGAGAGTTTGACTGAACTGCACGTCAGCTCAGAATTTGAGCATATGTGCACTCTTCACTGGCTCCTCTTTCAAATGTAACCCTAACTCCTAAAGGAAATATCCTGCTTTCTTTGTGTGTGCAAACCAAACACTGGTAGTTTTTTCTTCTTAGGATCAGATGGGATCATTTCACACCACATTGGAGGTTTTTTCTCTTTCCTCAGTGCCATTTCCCAGAACAAGTAATCGTGTTTTTAGATTTTTCCCTTCTCAGGATTAATTCCCTGATTTTCTACACTGTGGCATCTTCTCCAGGATTTGGAGGGAAATCTCATATTGGGGACCTAACCATAGATCCCCAATACCTTTCACAGCCTTCCCCTCGGGAGCTGAGTACCAGTCACACAATTAGCTCCTGTGACTTCCCAGAGTTCTTGATGTGGACATACAGACTACCCAGTCAGGCAGCTACACTTTCCATGGAATTAACTAATGAACTAATTCATTGACCATTTTCTGAGTGTCCCAGAGTGCTAGTTATCAGAAATATAAGAATGGGAAAGCTGCGGTTTCTGTGCTCAAGATGCTGATGAGCCAATGTGAGGAGATGAGCCCAGAAATCTTGGTAAAACATGTAGGTCACAGGGGAAGCAACTTTGGGGGCTTACTTAGCAAAGCCTAGGGGGAGATGAGAAATATGGAAAAACCTTCTACTATATTTTCTGAAAGTTCTTCTTTTGCTTCATAATAAATCAAGATTCTGTTTGTTGTTTGTGTTTTTTATTCCCCCAGAGGGTGTGTGTGCTCTCCAGAGAGAGGGAGAGAGAGAGAGAGAAAAAAAAAAGAGAGAACTTTCTGAGAGAGAGAGAAAAAAAAAAAAAAAGAGAGAACTTCCCATCCCCCTCCAGGGGCTTGAGTGCATGCAATCCATTCTCCATTTCTCCATCTCATCAGGATGTTTCTCAAGCTACCCAGGCTGGGATTCGAACTGCGGTTGGCCATGTGGGCCATGTGGGCTCCAGCTTCCAAAGTACAGTGCTTATTCACTGTGCTTGATTCGAACTGCGGTTGGCCATGTGGGCCATGTGGGCTCCAGCTTCCAAAGTACAGTTCTTATTCACTGTGCTACAGGGATGGCCCAGATTCTGTTTTTAGTATATAAGGTACTTTTGTACATTGCCTAGGTTTTTCATAAGTATGTGCTGATGGTGAACTGTATGATTTTATACTATTACTGATTTACCACAAGTAGCTGCAACTAAAAATTTTGAATTAAATGTTAATTAGCTTATTACTGATTTTTGGGTGTGTCTATTTGTTCTAACATATACTAGATAACATGTAAGGGAAGAGAAATAGATCCAGTTTGATTCTTGTGTTTCTATAGGGCCCTATCTGACTCACTGCACTGGCACTTGTTAAGAAGCCGGGAATGGACACACATGTCTGATCAAAGCTGTCTACTTTGGAAGCATTGCTGATTTTTATGGAAGATTTGAAACTGATGAGTTTAGGTATGGATTGATATGGCTTTCAGTCTACTCATCTGTGTGCTTGAGATATCTGTGTGTGTGTATGTTAATGTGTGAATGTGTATTTATATAAAGAGGGTTAGTTATTGGAGTCAAAGGCCATTTGCATATTTATTTGTGGAATGCAGGGTAAAGCACATTTAAACCCTGGTATTTAAATAAATAAGAATATCCCCAGTTATTAAGGAATATTTTGAAATTATTTGATAAAATTTTCAAAGAAATTTATTTTAATTGTGTTTAATTAAAACTGTACCATTTGAAATATTTTTAATAATTTATTTGTGAAGCAGAAGCCTGAATGTCATTCTTAGAGAGTGACATGGCCAATCACAGTTTGATTCCCAGACCTGATGGCTTGCTTTCTCACTTTCCTTCTTTCTCTCACTCTCTCTGATCAAACTAAATAACAACAACCACCGCAGCAC
>NW_006159696.1:820112-821272 GCF_000334495.1 Tupaia belangeri chinensis
CTCTCGAATAAAACAAAATAACAACAACAGCAGCAGCAGCAGCAGCAGCAGCAATAATAATAATAAATAAAATAAATAATTATTTAAAGAAAGAAAAAGAACCAGAAACAAAAAGCAGATACTGGACTGGTTTTAGAAAGACAAATTTGGTCTTTGACCATCTGTTAACTGTCCATCATATACTGCAGTGTAGAGTTAATGAAAGATTAGAGGGGCTAGCCAGGCAGTGTGGCAGTTAAGGCACTGGATTCCACATGGCCAGCTGAGAGTCCCAGGCATGGTGGCTTGAAAAACACACCAAGAGCATTCTCCTGAGAAGAAAATGGAGGAGCAGGGATTGCACCACGGTCATCCACTCTGGAGGGATGCTTCTTATTCTCTCTCTGTCTTTCTCCAATGAGTGCATGCGGTCTTTAATACTCAGATCTTCTTTCAGGGAAGGCTCGTCCCTGAAGTTCATTACTTCACTACCAGTCACAAGACCACTGCTGTTCTTTTTTATTAAAAAATATATTTTTCCTATTGTTAAGGTAGAATTTTCAAAAAATTAAAAATATGACTCATACAGGGACCAGCAATTGGCTTAATGGCTATGTTGCTGGACTCCCATGTAGTTGACCCCAGTTCAAGTCTCAGACCTGGTGGCTTAAACTCACGCTGGGCGCATGTGCGTGCGTCCAAGATCCTGAGAGGAGAATGGAGGAGAAGGGATTGCGGCGTGGCCATCCCCCCAGGGAGTGATTTCTCACTTTCTGTCTCTTTGTCTTTCTGGAGAGCGCATGTACCCTACAGCAAAAACCTCTCAAAAAAAAAAAAATAAATACATATATGACTCATATAAATTTGCAATGAAACCATGTTAAAGATTTTTTTAAAAATTTATTAACTAACGAAAGAAATGGGAACATGGCTAAGATAGTTCAAAGAACATTTTGAGGATCTAGGTTTGACTGGTATTTTGAAACAATATTAGAGTAAAACTGCTAGGTTAGATTTTTACAAACCTGGTTCATCCCCAACAGGGCAATAAACTAATCTTTGATGTCATCTATTTTATTAGACAAATTATTTGTATCAATGCTGAAAAAAAGCGATAGGTTACCATGTAATTTTACTAAGGCTAGGGTGTTCAACTGATGGTAAGCAGTGAGTTGAACAAA
>NW_006159696.1:821287-857438 GCF_000334495.1 Tupaia belangeri chinensis
AAAATAGTCTGCGGGATGACTTACCGTCATCATGTAGCATTGAAAGGTTCCCTATCTTTTCATCTTCCATGGTTTAAATAATTTTGTAATATTTGACTGACAACTCAAGGTTTTAAAATATATCTCTTTCAAAACATCAACTTTAGATTCAGAGTACAGTAATCTCACTTCATTTACTGGTCTTTAATGGAAAGATCTGCGAACAAAATATATTCTAGGTTTTAACCAAGGGGAGCAATGTAACATGATCTTATGGGCCAACCGTGGCAACTATTAGAAAAGAAAAAATGTGGGACCAGCAGATGGTGTAATGGTTATGTCACTGGACTACAACATGGCTGACGGTGGTTCAAGTCCCAGACTCGGTGGCTTCAAGCTCATGATGGGTGCTTGTGTGCGTATGCCCAAAATCCCAGGAGGAAAATGGAGAAGAGATTCCAGTGTGGCCACCCTTACTGGTGTGTGTGGGTGTGTGTGTGTGTGTGTGTGTGTGTGTGTTATTTCTTGCTTACTATTTCTCTGTCTCTCTCTCCAGTGAGTGAAAGCCCCCTATAGCAAAATTCCCTCTAAAAAAAAGAAAAGAAATCACATGTGAAGACTTTCTATAGATTGAAGAAACATTCTTTCTAGAGAAGAATGAACTCAGAGCCTTGAAGACAGACTCTATAGTTAATTCTTATTTATTCTGTATCAAATCCTTAGCACCTAATTTAGCATAGGTGTGGTATTTAAAGACTGAGTGACCTTTGAGTGAAACTAGCTGATTTATAAGTAACAATATATCAAAGCTGTGAAAACTCCGGTTTTCTAATAGCAAATCTTTTCTTTGTGTTTGGGCAGGTGAACAACTGCATGCTGCCCCCAGGATACTAATTAGATCTGCTTGACTCAGGACACTAAGGCTCAGTGTCTGCAGAAGCCTTTTACCAATCTCATTTGGGCTATGGAGACAACATGTCTTCACCCGGAGAGGTTAGAGCAGAGTCTGGTAGGTTCTCATGCCACTGTTGGGGGTGTGGGAGCAGGAGGAGCTGGAGCAGTGTGTTTGGTACTGAATCTATGGAAGGACCACCTGAGATTCGTTAACCTGTAGATTGGGATGCTCTGTCTGGGGGGCCCAAGACTGCATTTCTTTCATTTAAAAACAATTGTCATAGGGCATGTACACTCTCTGGAGAAAGAGAGAAAGAGCAAGAAGGAAAGTGACCCCATCTTCCCATGGGAGAATGGTCACACTGTAACCTCTTCTCCATTTCTCCCTTGGGGATTTGGGCACATATGCACACATGCCTGGCTTATTTCTTAAGCCACCAGGTCTTGTACATGAATCGTGTAGTTGGCCATGTGGGATCTAGCTGCTAGTTCCCCAAGACTGCATTTCTAACAAAGTATCATACTTGGTTATTGTAATAACCAGGTTGTTGTAAAGCTGTAGAGAATGCGGGAGTAGCAGATATCACTTTGAGATACTGAATGTATTTCCTTTGGATATATACCCAAAAGTGAGATTATGTAATAATTTTGAGGGCCTTCAAAAAGTTCAGAAGAAAATAGAATGAAGTATGAGTTTATTTTGGCACATAAAAGAGTGAAATCCATACATTTTTTTCATTTTATATATATATGAACTTAAAAAATTTTTTTAAAAAGGTTTTTGCATACATGCATGTGCACTTGCTGGAGAGACACAGAGAGACAGAGAGAGGGAAAGTGAGAAACAACCCCCTACCCCTAGAATGGATGGCCATGCTGCAGTCCCTTCTATTCCATTCTTTTGGAATTTGGGGCATGCATGCATATGTGCCTAGAGTGATTTTTAAGCTGCTGCTTCTGGGACTTGAAATGCAGTTGGTCTTGTGGGAGTCCAGTGCCTTAACCACCATACCACCTGCTGGCCCTCCATGAACTTTTTAAAGATTCACTCAGATTTTTAATTTTTTGGTGAAATTATATACATTTTTCTGTAATGACTGTACCAATTGACATTCCTACCAGTAGTGTACACCAACACATGTTATTTTTCATTTTTTGGATAATAGGCATTCTAACAGATGTGAGGTGATTTATCCTTATGGTTTGAATTTCCTTGATGATTAGTGTTATTGAATGTATGTCATGATCTTTTGGACCATTTATATGTCTCCTGTGGAGAAATACCTGTTCAGGTTCTTTGCCTATTTTCATCCAGGTTATTATTACTATTATTATTATTATTATTTTGCTTTTGAGTTTAATAAGTATATTTTAGAAATTAACACCACATCAGATAGCTAGTTTGAAAATTTTTTCTCCTATTCTGTAGATTTTTCTGCTCATTCTGTTTCCCTTGCTATAGCGAAGCTTCTTTCTTTCTTTCTTTCTTTCTTTCTTTCTTTCTTTCTTTCTTTCTTTCTTTCCTTCCTTCCTTCCTTCCTTCCTTCCTTCCTTCCTTCCTTCTTTCTTTCTTTCTTTCTTTCTTTCTTTCTTTCTTTCTAGAGATTTTTGCTATAGGTCATGTGCACTTGCTGGAGAGACAAGTGAAAAATCATGCCTTACCCCAGGGCAATGGCCACATCACAATCCCTTCTCCTCCATGCTCCTCTTGAGATTTTGGGCACACATGCACACATTCCTGGCATGAGTTTCAAGCTCCTGAGCACTAGAATCATGGTCAACATTTTTTTTTTGAATAATTTTATGGCTTCAGGTCTTATATTTAAGTCTTTAATCAATTTAAGTTGATTTTTGTATGTGGTGTGAAGTAAGGGTCATTCCTCTGCATGTGAATATCCAGTTTTCCATATATTGAAGAGACTATCCTTTCTCTATTGCGTGTTCCTGGCACTCTCACAGAAGATCAGTTGGCCATGAATGCATGGATTTCTTTTAGAGTTCTCTGATCTGTTGGTCCGTATGTGTGTTTTTATGCCAGTGCCACATTGCTTTGGTTACTGTAGCTTTGTGATACAGATTAAAATTAGGAAGTGTGATACCTCCAGTTTTGTTCTTCTTGCTCAAGGTTGCTTTGGCTCTTCAGGGTCTTTGTGGTTCCCACCCTAGAAATGTAAGCAGAGCTCTGTGCAGGGTAGGCAGGCTTCGCCTAGCTACTTTTTTGAACTTGCAGCTTCAACTACATAAGTCCTTCTGGTCCTTCTCATACTCTGAAAGAAAGACCAGAAAACAGCCCTCTTTCTTGTTGTGGTATTACTTATCCATACACATATATTGTTCCCGGTTTTCTTTTTCCTTTTATATAGACTTGCTTTTGACCTTATGTCCATAATTACAGCTTTTATTCTTTGGTTGAGTTATTTCTTCAGGATAAAGTCTCAGGATAGGTATACTTGAGCTAATCGGTCTGAGTTTTATACTGGTTTTCCTATCTATTGCCAAATTATTTTCCAGAGGATGGTAAGTAATTTGCTAGTGGTATATCAGCTCTACTGTAGCCTCAACAGCATTTGTGCTATCACAAGAAGAATTGTTGCTAATTTAGTTGAGAAGTGATGCAGCCAGCTTCCCTTACGTTGTGTTTCTCTGATTCCTGTCCAAGGTTAGTTACCTCCTTTCGTTGTAGCTCATTTTTTAAAAAACCTACTTGATGCTCTTACTCTTTCTGAGCTGAGTGTGCACTACCAGTTTTAACAGTGCTTGGTTTGATCTCTTTGATTTGTTCAAGAACCTGATGAAATAATAAATTTTCATGGAACCTTTCCAAATACAATTTTGACTCAGCTTCTTTACTGTTTCATATCCTAAATTCTCCATGCCTTCGTTTTCACTTCTATAAAAGGAACAAAAGAGGACACAGAAAGATTGTTGAGGAACCCTTTATTTAAAACATTTACAAATTAACATGTAAGTGACCAAACTAGATGGATTTTCTTAAAAGAAATTATAATGAAACTAGCAGTTTTCATGATATTTTATTGGCAGAACTTTCTGGATTCTAAATATATTTTCTATATTCAAAATATTACATCCTGGTATACTAATTTCTAGTTTTATTCTATATTGCCACCTAGTGAATGGTTTCTTTTCTCCAGGAAAGAGAACGATTTTGAAATTCAAAAACTTAAAACAGTTATAGATGGTTTTAAAGTCCAAAATGAGAGAGAGCACCAAGTAACTTTAAATGAATTGAGATCTTCAGCTACAGACACAGTCCCAAAATTATTTATTGAAAGCATTTTTAGTGTAACTGGAATTTGTATTCTCTTTTTTAGGCTTCCATGGGCTTCATTTATATCCCTGTAAAGTACTTGTTTATTGTGTCATGTTATAGTTATTTTTATATTTCTCTATTGAAGTGAAAATTCCTTGGGGATAAAGATTGAGTCTTTTTCCTCTTTTTTGGAGAACCTTAGGACTTTGTATATTATTGATACTTAGTAAACATTTGTTGAGTAGAGCAGAAAAAGTACTACTGGGCGGGTCTGTGGTGTGATGGTTACAGCAGCTGGATCCCACATGGACAGCAGTGTGGTTTGAATCCCAGACCCAGCTGCTTCAGAGGCATGCTGGGTACATGTGTATGTATGTCCAAAATCCTGAAAGAATGGAGAGATGAAAGAGAAACCATCCTCCCTGAGGGGTGGTTTTTGCTTTTTCTGTCTCTCATGAATATGTCCTCAGGCAAATAAAAAAACAAACAAACAAAATAAAACAGGAAAGAAGTGTTACTAATTTGTAGTTTCACTACTATGTTGCAAGAAGTGACAGTTTAGCCATTTTGCTTTATGGCCAATTTTTATTACTAAACAGATTGTTTGTAGGCCCAGAGGATAGAAGGATGTGATCTTTAGGAACTGGATTTTCCTAAGAACAAGGCAGGCTAACTCAACCTTTAGCGAGAGTAGTTTAGTGCAGCCCTGGATGGAGAGGAAGCTCTCTCCTTGGTGGGGAAGATGCTCTTTTTCCTGGCAGTGCTAAGAGTAGGATGAACCAAACCCCAAACCCCAGGGAATTCTTTTTTTTTTTTTTTCCTTTTTTTTTTTTTGAGAGGTTTTTGCTATAGGGTGCGTGCGCTCACCAGACAGAGAGAGACAGAGAGATGGAAAGCGAGAAATCACTCCCCAGGGGGGATGGCCACGCTGCAATCTCTTCTTCTCCATTCTCCTCTCGGGATCTTGGGCACACACGCACATGTGCCCGGTGTGAGTTTAAGCCACCAGGTCTGGAACTCGAACCGGGGTCGACTACATGGGAGTCCAGCGACATAGCCATTATGCTAACTGCTGGTCCCTTTTTCCATTTTTTAATTTAATTTTCTTTTATACATTCAGTCACAATATTTAGGTTACAAAGTGAATATTTCAATAGGTGAACATTTCTCCCTAGTCCAGTTGATAAAACTATAAAGTATCTTCAGATAATACCACATTTCTTTGTCCCATTAATACTTTGCTTCCCTATTTTTCTTCTAAATGTCCTTCCTCAGACCCTCCTTCTTCACACACACTATATCTGGTATTTACAACCATATACAGTGTTTCTATATCCTTTAGTGAATCAGTTTCAGTCATAGAGTGGGGACACTCAGTATATATTAAGTGGGGACATACAATGTCTCTCCTTGGCAATGTCTCTTCTTCATAGCCAAGGAGAGACATTGTATGTCCCCAGGGAATTCTTTGCCCTAAAGCCTCCCTTGGAGTCCTATTGCAAGGCCAAATAGATGTTTGAATCTAGCAATGCTTTTTGGAATTAAAAACTCATCCCTGGGGCTGGCAAGTGGCATGGTGATTAAAGGTGCTGGACTCCCACATGGCTGACCACAGTTCACATCTCAGACCGGTGGCTTGCTTTCTCACTTCCTCTCTCACTCTCTCTGATCAAACTGGAAAATAACAATGATAATAAATAAAGTTAAAATAATTCATAAAACACAACTCATCCCTTTATGGTACTGAGAAATGGTTGAATGTGCAGATTTATTTACTGATTTAACAAGGTCACTTTGAAGAACCATTGGCAAAGTCTGGGTGAAGATCCTCAGCCTTCTTCTTTGGAGCGTGCACATGCCCCAAATCCCAGCAGGATGGAGAAAAGGGATTGAGATGTGATTATGTCCCACTGCGGGGGGAGGTAATTTCCCTCTCCTTTCTGTTTCTGTTTCTCTGAGCATATGCACTCTCTGGCAAAATTTTTTAAAAAAGAAACAAAGGCAAATTTTTTTGTGTGTGAAATTTTTACTATAGTCATGGACACTCTGTGGAGAGACAGAGAGACAGCAAGTGAAACATCAACCCCCATGGGGGGTGACCATCCCACAATCCCTTCTCCTCTCAGGATTTTGGGCACACGTGCACATGCACTCAGTTCAAGCTGCTAGGTCCAGGATTCGAACCATGGATGACCACGTGAGAGTCGAGCATCCCAACCACTGTGCCATCTGCTGGCCCCAGCAATTGAGTTTTGAATTCTGACCTTATATCCCACAATCTTGCTAAATTTATGATTTCTAATGGCTTTTTGTAAATCGCTGATGATTTTCTACATCGATGATCTTATCATCTCCAAATAAAAGTTTTATAATTCTTTAGAAGTCTTTCTGCCTTCTTTCTCTTGCTTTACATCACTAGACTTCCAGTACACTGTCAAAGAGATGCATTTAGAGTAGATGTCTATGGGGCCAGCAGGTGGCCTAGTGGCTAAGGTGCTGGACATTCACATGGACAACAGAGGTGTGAGTCCCAGACCTGGCGGCTTGCTTTCTCACTTTGCCTCTCTCTGGTGAGCGTGCGTGCCTTATAGCAAAATTAAAATAATATTAGTAATAATTAATGAAATTAAATATCCCCCCAAAAAGAGTAGATTTTCTTCACTTGTTCAAGATCTTAGGGAAATAGAATTTAGTCTTTCACTCATAAGTCTGTTGTTAAACATAGGATTTTTATAAATGCCTTTTGGGTTGAGGAAGTTTTCTTCAATTCATAGTTTACTGAGGGTTTTATAATGAATGGGAATTGAATTATGTCAAATTCTTTTTTCTACATTTATTGAGAGGATTATGTTTTATTTTCCACTTAAGTTTTTTCATGTGGTGAATTGCACTGATTACTTTTTGGATGTTAACCAACTTTACATTCTTGGGTAAAGTCCCACTCGTTCATTATGTATTGTCATTTTTATCTATTTCTGGATTCGATTTGTTAAAATTTCTTAAAGACTTTCATCTCTGTTCATGAGAAGATGCTGAACTATTATTTTCATCTGTCATTCATCAAGATAGTGGTTATGGACTGAAGTATATCCACCCAGAATTTATACATTGGAGCTTTAGCCCAACTATATTTGGATGTAATGCCTTTAATGATGTTATGAAGGTTCAATAAGGTCATAAGTATGGTGTACTTATAAGAGGAATTAAGAGGTCCTAGGGATCTGTGTACAGGAAAAGGCCAGTTGAAGACATAGGCAGAAGGTGACCATCTGAGAGCCACAGAGCAAGGCTTCAGGAGAAGGAAGGTATGCTGACACCTTGATCTTGGCTTCCTGCTTTCAGGATTGTAAGGAAATAAATTTCTGTTGTTCGAGCTCTCCTAGTCTGTGGCACTTTCTTGTAACAGCCCTAGAGGGCTATTAAGAAATGTTTACCTGATAAAATAAATAGAAGCTTTGACTTTCGTTGTCTTGAAAGCTGGTGCAGAATTGGTATTACTTTTTTCCTTAAACGTTATAGAGAATCTGCCAGTTAAACTATTTGGGTCTGTTGTTTTGTTTTTCTTATTGTTTTTGCTTGTTTGTTTTAGTTTTTTTTTTTGTAGAAGGAATTTTAATTTTAACTTTGCGCATTTCTTCTGGAGTGAGTATGGTAGTTTGTGTCTTCTTGAAAATAATCTGTTAATTAAGTTCTCAGATTTATTGACAAGTTATTTATAGTGTTTAATATCCTTTTCATTTTTTAGAAACTACAGCGATATCTTTCCTTTTATTTCTAGATTCTTAATTTGTTTCTTCTGTCTTTTACTTCTTGATTCTTCTGTAAAGATATTTATCAATTTTACTGATTTTTCCAGAGAATTAGGTATTGATTTCATTTTATTGTTTATTTTTATTTTATTTTATTTTATTTTATTTTTAGTTTTTTGGAGAGGTTTTCGCTACAGGGCGCGTGCGCTCGCCAGACAGACAGAAAGACATAGAGACACAAAGCGAGAAATCACCCCCCAGGGGGGATGGTCACGCCGCAATCCCTTCTCCATTCTCCTCTCGGGATTTTGGACACGCGCACACACGCACCCAGCGTGAGTTTTAAGCCATCGGGTCCGGGACGTGAACCGCGGTCGACTACGTGGGAGTCCAGCGGCATAGCCATTACGCCAACTGCTGGTTCCCTTATTTTATTGTTTTTGTATTATTTTATTAATTTCCATTTTTACCATCATTTCCTTTGTTTTTCTTCTTTGAATTAATTTTTCTCTCTTTCTAATTTCTTAAAGTGGATATTTACATCATTGGATTACAGATTTTTTAAAATTATTTTTCTCATATTTTTACTTTTAGCCTATTGTGTTTTTATATTTAAAGTAGGTTTTCTGGGTGCAGCACATATGTTGATCTTGCCTTTTTTATCCAGTGTAACAATTTCTGCCTTGTAAATGGAACTTTTAGACCATTTTTATGGAAAGTAACTATATATATCGGGAGTTGGAAGACTAGCCGCTTGCTTTTGTAAATAAAATTTTATTAGGAAGACATGGGCACCCACATATCCATGTATTGTGTATGGCTGCTTTTGCACTAAAATGGGATAGTTAAGTAGCTGTCACAGAGACCAGTTGACTCAATAGCCTAAAATTGTTAATATTTGGCTCTTTAAGAAAAAGTTTGCCAGCCTTTGATCTACATAGCTGGATTTGAGTCTGAAATTTTTCTATTTGTTCCATATGCTTTTTAGTCTTTTTTTTTCTTTCCTGTCTTCTTTTGGATGAAAGAAATACACACACACACACACACACACACACACACACACGCATATTTAGTATTCTACTTTATCACCAGGACTGTTTTATTAGTTATTATTCTTTGTTGTTTTTAGTCATTACTGTGGGATTTACAGAAACTCTTTGTTTCTTCAAATAACTTTATACTGCTTTTTGTATCATGTAAGAACAATAAATAGGATACCTATTCCATCTCCTCCACCAACCCTTGGTGCTGTTGTTACCAGATGAGGGGTGTTGGCTCCTCGAGAATAGAAATGAGCTCAGGCCCACAGGGGGAGTATCCCAGACGAAGCTGGATAGCACCCCTCGCAGGATCTTGACGTTGTGATCCATGACCAGCTTCAGCCGCCGTGAATCATGGACATGTGCATGCCTGACATACTTACGGAGGTCTCTGAACCTCCCCATGCGTGTTAGTCTCACAGAGCACTGCATTTTACTACTGTATGATGTTAGCTATGGGATTGTTGTATATGGCTTTAATAGAGTAGAGAAATGAACTCTTTATACCTATTGTTGAGAGTCTTAATCATGAGGATATTGTATTTTATTGAATGCTTTCTCTATATCAATAGATACTGATCACACGGTTTTTACGTTTTCTTTTGTTGATGTATTGTGTGTACTGTTTTGCTCATGTAGAACCATCTGTACATCCCTGGAATAAAGCCTACTTCATCATGATGTACAATCGTTTTAATATGTTGTTGGAGTGAGTTTGCTACTTTTTTGTTGAAGATTTTTACATCTCTATTCATCAGGAGTATTGGTCTGTAGTTTTCTTTTTTATGTTCTTGTCTGCTCTTGATATTCAGGTAATGGATGCTTCGTGGAATGAGTTTGGGAGGGTTCCTTATATTTGGATCTTCTGAAATAGTTAGAGATTAATTGGAGTTAATTATTCTCTAAAAGTTTTGTAGAATTTAGAAGTGAAGCCATTGGGACCAGTGCTTTTCCTTGTTGGGAGAGTATTTATTACTGATTCAATCTTATTGCTTGTCATTGTTCTATTCACATTCTGTTTCTTCCTCATTCAATCTAGGAATTTTGTATGTGATTGAAATTTGTCCATTTCATCTAGGTTTTCTAGTCTGTTGGCATAGTATTATCATAGAATTCTTTGTATTTCTGTGATGTCTGTTGTAATATAGCCTATCTCATTACTGATTTTATGTATCTGGTTCCTTCCTCTGTTTTTATTGGCTAGTCTAGCTAATGGTTTGTCAAGTTTGTTTATCTTCGTAAAGAACCAACTTTTTTTTTTGGTATTGTTCTTCTGTTCTCTATTTCATTTATTTCTGCTACATATATATATATATTTTTTTTATTTTTATTTTTTTTTGGAAAGGTTTTTGCTATAGGGCACGTGCACTTGCCAGAAAGACAGAGAGAGACAGAGAAGAAAGCGAGAAATTGCCCCCTGGGGGGATGGCCACACCACAATCCCTTCTCCATTCTCTTCTCAGGATCTTAGGCATGCACGGACACGTGCCCAGCGTGAGTTTTAAGCAACTGGGTCCGGGACTTGAACCACAGTCGGCTACATGGGAATCCAGTGACATAGCCATTACACTAACTGCTGGTCCCTCAACTGCCCGCTCTTTCAGGATCATAGTTATGGTGGTGCTGGGAGGAGGGTTGCATAACAGCTGCCTCTGGTTTAGTATCTCTGGGACTTGGTGGCAGGACTTCCCCACTGCCTGATCATCTGTCTCAGGAGGCTTGTGACTCCAGTGGCATACAGGGTCAAAGGCAATGGCTCTTTTGCTGGTGACAATCATAGTTCTCTGACCCTGGTCTTAGCAGTGGGACCACTCTGCTGCCTGGAAGTCTCTCTCAGGCTTGTAGCTCCAGTGGTTCTGGGCAAAAGGCCACAACTACCTCCTTGGCGAATACCTCGGTTCTCGGGCTCTGGATCTTGGTGGTGGGACCATCCACAGCCTGCTGTTTTCTCTCAGGCTCAGAGCTCAGATCCATCCAGTTGAGGTAACCGCTCCCTCTCTGGTGAATATTTCAGTTCCTGGACACTGGGTCCCAGCAGCAGGGTTGTGCCACAGCCTCCTAGTCTTTCTCAGGCTTGCAGCTCCAGAGGCATCTGCAGGGAGGTAACTGCTGCCTCGCTGGTGAAGGTCTCACTTCTCAGGCCTTCAGTCCCAGCAGCAGGGCTGTGCCACAGCCCGCTAGTCTCCATCAGGCTTGGAGTTCCAGCAGTGTTTGGGTGAAAGGCCACAGACCTCCCTGGTGATTATCTCTGCTCCCGGACCCTGGGTCCCAGCCATGTGGCTGTGTCATAGCCTGCTAGTCTCTTTCAGGCTCGGGGCTCCAGTGGCATCTGGAGTGAAAGGCCCCAACTGCCTCCCTGACATACATCTCATGCCTGGACCCTGGATCCCAGCAGTGGGCTCTTGTCTCAGCCTGCTAGTCCCTCTCAGGCTTGTAGCTCTAGAGGCAACCAGGCAGAGGTTAACTGCTGCCTCCTTGGCAAATATCTCAGTTCCTGGACCCTTGGCCCCAGTGACAGGGCTACACAGCCTGTTAGTCCTTCTGAGGCTTGGGGCTTCAGTGCTGCCCAAGGTGGGGGCGGTAACCACTGCCTTCCTGGTGAATACCTCAGTTCCTGGGCCCTCGTCCCCAGTGGCAGGGCTGTGTCATAGCTCACTAGTCTCTATTAGGCTTACAACTCCCACAGTGCTTGGTCATGGGGACAGCAACTGCCTTCCTTGTGTATATCACAGTTTCCAGACCCTGGGACCCGGTAGGGCTGCACGGTTCAGCTCAGTGCAGCAGCTGGTGCCCAGCAGTGGTCAGTCCTAGTGGCTTCATCCCAAGGTAGACATTGAAAGTCTCTCAAGATGGCACATACCCTGAACCTATGAGGTGAGAAGCACTGGGGCTGGCACCCCAGTGGTGGCCTTGATGCTTCCCTTGCCTAGACAGTTGGAAGTGCTCACTTCAGAGTCCCTACACAGACTTTTGTGCACACACATAGATACGTTCACCCTCACATGTGCTCACTTGTACGCCTATACATTCACTGCCATTTTCTCAGAACTAATTTTATTTTTAATTAATTAATTAACTTATTTATTTTTTGCTATAGGGCATGCATGTTTTCGAGAGAGAAAGAGAGAGAGAAAAAAAAACTAACTCCCAGAGGGGATGGGCACACCATGATTCCTTCTCCTCCAGTTTCCTCTTAGGAGTTTAGGCACACATGCACATGCACTTTTTTTAAAGAATTATTTGATTTAACTTTATTTATTTTTAATTTGACCAAAGAGAGATAGAATGAAAGAGCAAGAGAGAGAAAGAGAGAAAGCGAGTCACCAGATTTGGGACTCAAACTGCAGTCGGCCATGTGGGAGTCCAGTGCCCTTAACCACCATGCCACCTGCTGCCCCACCCAATGTGAATTTTCAAGCCTCCACGTCTGGGACTCAAATTGTGCAGTGGGCCATGTGGGATCCAGTACCTTAACTTCCATGCCACTTGCTGGCTCTGATAATTTTTTATTTTTAGTTCCCAGAGGGCACATGTGCTGTCCATGGAGACGGAAAGCTAGCAAGCACCCTCCAAGGGGGTGCAGTCATACTGTAATTTCTTTTTCTCCATTTCTCATTCCCGCCACCAGGTCCCATGCACATGTGCCAGCATGTTTTCCAAGCTTCTGCGTTTGGGATATAAACTGTGGTCAGCCATGTGGGACCTGGCGTCCTTAACCATTGTGCTATGGGACAGGCCCCTTGGGTTTTTATTATGTCCTTTGTACCTTTCAATAAAATTTACAATGAACTATCAGTTTTGGTTCAGGGTTTCCTAGTTTATACTTTTTATTTCTACTATAAATGATATATTTTCTTCTGTTGTGATTGATGTCTGATTGGTACTGTTGATGTATAAAATATCTCTAATTTATTGATTCTTTTATCAGATATACCATAAAACTTTTCTGTTTCTTTTTGGAAGAGAGAATTTTTGCTATAGGGCATGTGTGCTCACTGTAGAGATAGACACAGAGAGACAGAAAGCAAGAAATCACCTCCCCAGGGGGGATAACCATGTTGTAATCCCTTCTTCTCCATTCTCTTTTTGGGATTTTTGGGCATGCACACACATGCACCTCCTGTGAGTTTTAAGCTGCTGGTCTGGGGCTCAAACCATGGTCAACTATGTGAGTGTCCAGCAATGTAACCATTATGCTGTCTGCTGGTTCCAAACTCTTCTGTTTCTGATGGTTGAACTACAGGGTCTGTTTAATTTTCTGTGTAAACAATTACAAAGTTTGCAAGTAACAATTTACTTGTTCCTGGTCCTTGTGGCCTTTCTTTCTTTTTTATTGCCTATTTTATCTTATATAACATCAGGTAAAGGTAGTAATAACAGGCATTATTATATGTTCACTAAAATAATGAAATAATGTCTAAAGTTTTTCTATTAACATAATAGTAGCTCAATATTTTGTAAAGATAACCTTTACTCTAAGTTAAAGATATTTCTTTCTGGGGATCAGCAGTTAGCGTAATGGCTATGTCACTGAACTCCCATGTAGTCGACTGTGGTTTGAGTCCCAGACCCAGTGGCTTAAACTCACTCTGGGTGCTTGTGCGTGTGTGCCCAAGATCCCCAGAGGAGACTGGAGGAGAAGGGATTGCAGTGTGGCCATCTCCCTCTGGAGGGTGATTTCTTACTTTCTGTCTCTGTCTTTCTCTGTCTTTCTGGCGAGCGCACACGCCCTATAGCAAAACAAAAACAAAAACAAAAACAAAAAAACACCTCTCCAAAAAACAAAACAAAACAAAATGTTTCTTTCTAGGGCCAACTGGTGGCATGGAGGTTAAGGTGGCTAGGTCTCACATGACCAACTGGTTTACTTTGAGTCCCAGACCCAGTGACTTGAAAAACATGCTAGTCATATATGTGTGTATGTGCCTAAAATCCTGAGAGGAGAATAGTAGAGAAGGAATTGCAGTGTGGTCATCCCCCTGGGGGATGATTTTTCATTTTTCTTTTTCCTCTCTCTGACTGTCTCTCAGGTGAACACTTGTACCCTTAGCAAATTAAAAAAAAAATCCTTCTATTTGTGGTTTAAATGATTATCAAATTTTTAAAAAGATTTTTCTTTCTAAGTTTAGATACTATGATTTCTATCCTTTATTTTTTTAACATTTTTAATATGATAATTTATATTGATAGTTTTTTTTTTTGATACTGTGTACACTTTGAATTCTTGTGATAAGTCCAACTTGATCAAGATGCACTTTTTCTCTGCACCATTTAGTAATACTTTATTTAGGAATTTTGCATCTATGTTCATTACTGATTTTGGCTTATAGTTTTTCCTACGTGTGTTTTATATGTTTTGTTTTCATGATAGGATTCTTCTAACCTTTTATGATAAATTACATTACTTTAAACTTTATTAGAAACAGTTTGGTTAAGAAAGGGATCTTTATTCATTGAATGTTTGATGATATTTCATATGGAAACCTGTTTGGGCCCAGGTCCCCTTTCTCCCAGGTGTATGATTTTCAATTATTGGCTTAACTTTTTAATAGTTGTCATACAATTATTCAAGCTTTCTACCTCTTCTTTAATAAATTTTGGTACTTTAGAATTCCCTTATAAAAATTTCCATTTCATCACAGTTGTTTAAATGTACTCTTAGTGTTTATTTATTACTTTAAAAATGGTAGTTGCATTTAAAATCATATATTTCCCCCAATACTTCATTTTCTACTTGTTGTTAATTTTGTTATGTTGCCGTTTTATTGATATTTTACATTTATATAATTAATTCATGTGTAACAATAGTTCATAATTTCAATTTGATTTCCTTTTAAATATAAATTTAGGAATGTACTTTTTAGTCTCTAACGTTCTTGTTTACTATTTTTTAAAATGATTTGGTAATATGCCTTGTCCCCAAATTTCTAAATCATATTATTTAAGGCTCTTAATATATCCTCAGGTCTCAATTCTGAAATCAGATAAAAATTCTCTTGGCTTCTTATTTAAAAGAGCCTAGTAGAGTAAAATGATCAAAGTAATTAGCAACCATAATATAACAAATCAGCAATTTATCATATCTTGAATCATATTTTGTTCTTCAGTGGAGTCTGAGACAACTTTCTATACAGGTTAACATATTGCTGACTTATGAATTAGAAAAGATAAACAATCATGTGAGATTTTTGTAACACATTATTCTTTATTCAAGGGTAAAACAGAAAAAAAATTGTGTTTTGTATATCACAATGCACAGGTTCTGTAGGTTGTACATTTTAGGATTTTTCTGAAAAGTACTTCCTTGAATAATATGGCAAGTAGGAACAAAGGAACTTGTTCCCTGAGAGTAATCCTAGGAGAAGAATCATCTTTGCTGTATTGTTTTCAGAGCTAAAGAGATTAATATAGGCAATAAAGATAGAGATGATCTGAAAAAAAGAAAAGTAAACTAAATATCTTTTCTTGTAACTTGCATTCTTTTTATTGAGGCTCCATCTTTCCACTGAGTGTTCCTTTCCATTTTGTCAATTCTTTCCATCTCCTTGTTCAGGAAAAGAATGTAAGGAAAATGATGCCGGCACAAAAGACTTGATTTCCACAAATACCTTACCGTTGTCAAGTCAGAATGAGACACCCACATCATCAAAGGTAAAACTAGAATGATAGAGATTGGGCTGGCTCTAAGGCGTGGTGGTTAAGGCAGCCAGAGCCAACTTCATCAACCCTGGTTTGAGTCCCAGACCCTGCAACTTGAGAAATAAGCCAGGCACATGTACGTGTGCTCCAAGTCCAGAGAGGATGGAGAAATAGAGGAGCAGGAATTGTAGTGTGACTCACCCAATTGGGAAGATGTTTTCTCACTTTCTCTTTCTCTGTTAAGCACATAGTCTTTTGGGAAAAAAAGTAAGTAAAATAAAAGGAGAGAGATCACTGCTAATTGACTGTGGGTAAAACCTATACCAGTGACAAAGCTGTCTGGGGAATAGGTATCTATTTATTTCTCAGTTGTCACTGTGATGTTGAAAATGATCAAAGTAAGGATTTGAAATAGTGGAACTTTACAACTCTGAACAAAACCCCTTTCAGTAACACTCTGAGCATTTTACGTTTTTTTGTATTTATTTTGTTTTGTTTTACTAGTGGAGATATCAAATAAGTTTTACATGAAATATGTATCACCCTTAGATATATTGGTTATGGACTTTTTCATTGGTATAGGCAGCATGATACAGTATTCCCAAATTATGGAAAACTAGAAGACTTTGGAAAATCTAGGGAGATACTTGGAGTTAGAGCACAATAAAAAAAAAATGCGTTTTCATCTTGTGGGTGTTGCACTTTTTTTTCTTGCATAATCAGCGGAAGCACTGGGGTCTTACATGATATGGTACTCAAGTTTGCTCCCTTTAAGTTCCAGCAGTAGCAGAGATAAAAAATCAATACCATGAAAAAGTACCACTTTTCCCAGTTAAACTTCCCAAATTGGGATCAGCAGTTAGTGTAATGCCTATGTCACTGGATTCCCATGTAGTTGACTGCAGTTTGAATCCCAGACCAGTGGCTTAAACTCACTCCAGGCGCATGTGCGTGCGTGCCCAAGATCCCGAGAGGAGAATGGATTGTGGTGTGGCCATCCCCCTGGGGGGTGACTTCTCGCTTTCTGTCTCTCTGTTTCTCTCTGTCTTTCTAGGAAGCGCATGCGCCCTATAGCAAAAACCTCTCCAAAGGAAAAAACTTCCCAAGTTAGCTGGCCACCTCCAACTGAAGCTGGGAGAACTTCTATTTTTTAAAACTACTTTGTATTCAGAGCCTCCACCCACACCAACAATAGCCTTTGCCCTCCCCTTCCCTCTTTCAGTGAACCATGTGCAGGGTGATGTCTTGGCTGTGGAGAGACTCAGGTAACTGAGGCAGAAAGCTTCTTCCATCTTCTGGAAGTGCACACTAATGGCGACCTGAACAACTAGCCACACCCTCAGTATCAGCTCTTTAACCGACGCCCACATCCCTCTTGAGTGCAGCCCACTAAGGCAGGAGATAATAATTCCTTTCAGCTAGTATCTACTCAACTACCTCACCTAGAAGAGGATCACCACCCCCTTCACAAAGTCCAAGAATTCAGACTACCGCAGGGCAGCAGTTGTCATTGGGACCAGGAAATTCACTCCCTTGACAGGAAGTGTGTACTCTGTCAAATGCCTAAACATCAACACAGGGACAGAAGAAATAAAGAGAGGGAAATACTCCTCCTCTAAAGGAACACACTAACTCCTCACTAACAATGGACACCAGTCACATAATGGGTATTCCAGAATGTGAAGAGATGGGAAAAGATCTGGAAAATATATTTCATGAAATATTATTGGAAAACTTCCCACACCTAAGGAGTAGTACAGACATTCAGATACCTAAAGTTCTGATGACACCAAATAGATTCAATATAAAATACCTAGTGTAAGGCACATTGTAGTAAAAATGTCAAAAGTCAGACATAAAGAGAAAAATCCTAAAATGGCTAGAAGTAAGCACCAGGTTACTTATAAAGGAAACCCTATTAGACTAAACTCAGACTTATAAGCAGAAATTTTACATGCCAGGATGACATACTCAAAATTCTGAAAGAAAAATATTTTTAACAGAGAATACTATACTTTTCAAAATGGAAGGAGAAGTAAAATCATTCCCAAACAAAGTGCAGAAATTCACCAATATTAGACTGGCACTTTAAGAAACACTGAAGAATATACTACATCTGAAAATGAAAGGAAAATGAATATTGTGAAAAACACAAGAAGCTATAAAACTCACCATTAGAACAACACAAAAACAGGAGAAATGATTTGGTACCAATTACTGTGAGAAACTACTGAATAGCAAAGATTAACAATAACAGAAGAAAAAAGGAAATTAAAGATACACAGAACAACCAGGAAACAACCAGCAAAATGACTAATTTAAGTCATACATATCAGTAATATCATTGAATGTAAACACATCAAACTTCCCAATTAAAAATAAAGATTTGGGACCAGCAGATGGCATAGCAGTTATGGTGCTGGACTGATGATGGTTCAAATCTTAGACCCAGTGGCTTGAAACTCATGCGAGGGGGTGTGTGTGTGTGCATGCCCAAGATCCTGAGAGGAGAATAGAGAAGGGATTATGGTGTGGCTATCCCCCTTGGGGGGAGGGGTGATTTCTCACAAAGTAGAAAGAAAGGAAAGGAAGAAAGGAAGGAAGGAAGGAAGGAAGGAAGGAAGGAAGGAAGGAAAGAAAAACTGGCTAAATGGATAACAAAAACAGTATCCCTTTGTATACTGCTTTCTGGAAACACACCTCATTGGCAAAAACACACAGATTGTGAGTGAGAAGTTGGAAAAAGTCATTCCATGAAAATGGCAACTAAAAAAAAGCAGTATTTGCTATCCTAATATCAGACAAAAGACAAAATAAAACTTCAAGCTAAAAATCAGGAAGAGACAGAAAAGTCACTAGTGTTAAAGGGATCAACTCACTAAGGAGATATACCAGTAATAAATATGTATGCATCCAGCATTAGAGGATCCAAATATGTATATAAAATGAAGACTGTTAGACTTAACACAAGAGATAGACTTTTATGCATTAATTTCTGGAGATTTCAACACCCTACTGTACTCATTGGATAAATCATCTAGACAAAAATTAAAGAAACTGGAGTTAAACCAATTGGCCCTAACCCAATGAACATGATACTGGCATAAAAACAGACACATAGTCCAGTAGAATAGGTTAGAAATTCCAGGAATAAACCCAACAATATACAATAAACTGCTTTTCAACAAAGGTCAACTCAGTGGAGAAAAGATAGTTTTTTTAAATAAATGATGCTGGAAATACTGGTTATTCACTTGCAGAAAAATGAAAAGTAAACCCCCATCTCTCACCATTTACCGAACTTAACTCTAAGCAGATGAAAGACTTACATGTAATATCAAAATTATAAAACTACTTGAGGTAAATGAAGAGGAAACACTTCAAGATATTGGAGTAGGCAAAAATTTCTTAAATAAAACCTCTGAAGCATGAGCACCATTACAAACAAATAGACAAGTGTGATTACATTAAAATAAAAAGCTTGTGACCGAAAGGTGAAAATAACAAAGGCAAGAGACAAACAATAGAATGTGAAAATATTTGCAAACTATGCTTCAGATAAAGGATTGATTACCGTAATCTATAAGGAACTCAAACAACTAATCAGCAAGAAACTAAAAAGTGGGCACTCTTTTCTGAATAAACTCTCAAAGAAAGAAATACAAATGGCTAGAAGCATATGAACAAATACTCAACGTCTCTTGTCATAAAGGAAATGCACAGCAAAACCACAACGAAGTATCATCTAACTTTGTATGAATGAGTATGATCAAAAAAATAGTAACAAGTGCTGGGAAAAGAGAACTCTTCTATACTATTGATGGTAATATAAATTAGTACAGCTATTATGGAAAATAGTATGGAGCGTCCTCATAAATCTAAAAATAGAATTTTCATAAGACAGTTTTGGGTATTTATCTAGAGAACAGAAAATCACTCAGAAGGAGAGTCATTTACACATTCATGTTAATTGTAGCATTATTCACAATAGTTAAGACACAGAATCAGCCTAACTGTCCACAACTGATGCGGTATATATACACAATAAAATACTCCTTAGGAATAAAGAACAACAAATCCTGTCATTTGACACAAAGTAGACAAATCTAGAAGATACAATGTTAAATGAAATAAGCAAAGCTGTGAAAGAAAAATACTGTGTGTCCTCACAAAAGATATACTGAATATCTATAACTCTATGGCAGAAACTGGAGGACTCAGTGGCATAGAAGTAGGAAGAAAATTGGATGCTAGAAACTGCATAGAATCTGGGAATGAGGGGTTTTGGAAGGGATTCGAGAAATGATCAACAGATATAAGATTGTATGTAAGAAAGTAGTAGAATAAATTGGACAGTGTACCATGTAAAAGTAAAAAATGTCACTGACAATTTAATATATACTTCCAAACCAGCAACACTAACAAAAAAGGACTAGTAGAAGTATTATTGAATGTGCATAACATAATGTAATGTTCAGTGAGGAATGAGGTAATATATCTAAATCCTTCATTCGATTATCACACACTGTATACATGCTTTGAAAAGCCATACTGCATTCTACAAAGATGTGCAATGATTGTATGTAAAATAAATCACATAAAAAATTAAATAACAATTTAAAAGACATTGTAGCCTGGTTGTTTTCTCTGGTAGGATTTCATCTGTTCCTCTATATTGCTAATGTGGCCCCAGCAAATTCACCATCACATCTCTGTCACATCTCTAGCTGGGAAGCTTTAGCTCTTTTTTAAAAAATATTTTTATTTAATTCTTCATTTCATTTTCTTTTATACATTGAATCACATTATTTGGCTTACAAAATGGATATTTCAACAGGTGAACATTTTTTCTTAGTACAGTTGATAAAACTATAAATTATCTTCAACATATCTACCACATTTCTTTGTCCCATTAATGCTTTGCCTCCCTATTTTTCTTCTAAATATCCTTCCTCAGACCCTCCTCTTTCACACACACTATATCTGGTATTTACATCTATATACTGTGTTTCTATATCCTTTAGTCAATCAGTTTCAGTCATAGAGTGCAGACACTCGGTATATATTAAGTGGGGACATACAATGCCTCTCCTTCATAGCCTGGCATGCTTCACTCAGCAGTAAATCTTGCATATTCATCCACTTTCTGTCAAAATCCAGGGTTTTGTTGTTTTTATTTTATGGCTGAATAGTATTCCATAGAGTATATGTGCCACAGTTTTTCTATCCATTCATCTGTTTGTGGGCATTTGTGTTGTTTCTGTGACTTAGCAATTGTGAATAGTGCCACAATAAACATCGATGTGCAAGAACTTTTCTGATTAAGTATTCTTCTGTCCTTTGGGTAGATATCAAGGAGAGGGATTGCTGGATCATATGGTAGTTCTCTTTGTAGATTTTTGAGGAATCTCCAGTGTTCTTTACAGTGGTGGACCAATTTACATTCCCACCAGCAGTGTAAGAGAGTTCCCCTTTCACCACCCCTCTGCCAGCACTTATCTATGGTAATGTTGAACTCTCAGGCCACTATTGCTACTTTTCTCTGATCAGGATGATTTTCTACTTGACGCAGAGGTTATAGAAATGAGTAGTTTCATGGGATATCCCAAATATGTGATCTTGTGTCTGTTTTTGATAAATTTTATGACTTTGATATATTTTAAAGTTTCCTTCTAGAAAAGAGTATCTTAGAACATTCAGGATGTTTTTTTATTTTTCTCTTAAAGAGGTTTTTGCTATAGGGCGCATGCGCTCACCAGACAGACAGAGAGACAGAGAGACAGAAAGAGAAATCCCCCCCCCCCCGGGGGAATGGCCATGCCACAATCTCTTCTCCTCCATTCTCCTCTCGGGATCTTGGGCACACATGCACATGCGCCCAGCGTGAGTTTTGAGCCACCGGGTCCAGGACGCAAACCACAGTCGATTATGTGGGAGTCCAGCGACATAGCCATTATGCTAACTGCTAGTCCCATTCCAGGATGGTTTTTAAAAATATGTTTGGAAAATAATCTGAAATTATTTGAATATGCTTTTCTTTCTTTCGTTCTTTCTTTTTTCCTTTTTTTTTTTTAAGAAAGATTTTTTTGTTCTATACAGCACAAGTGCTCACTGGAAAGGCAGAGAGAGACAGAGAAAGACAGAAAGCAAGAAATCACCCTCCAGGGGGAATAGCCATGCCACAATCCCTTCTCCTTTAGTCTCTTCTTTGGATTTTGGGAACACACGCACATGTGCTGGTATTGAGTTTTAAACCACTGGATCTGGTACTCGAATCACAATTGATTATGTGGAAGTCCAGCAACATAACCGTTACACCATCTGCTGGTCCCTTGAATATACTTTCCTTATATTTCATGAAATAATTTGATGTTGTTGCCACTTGTACTTTTAGATATGTTGCTGTCCCCTAGGTATTGTCTGGACTCAGAGTTGTGTGCGGTTGGAAGGTAGTTAATTTTTTATCCCAATACTTACTTTAGAGGTGAAGAAATTGACATTTTGAAAGCTAATGTAGTTTGTCCTTATTGCACAGCCCTTTGCCCACAGAAAAAAGACTAGAAACTAGTCTTGTCTCCTAGTAGTAATGTGTTCACTTTAACTTCATAAATTCTTGGTATATGCAGTGAGAAGAAAGTTAACTTAGGCTCCTCAGAAACTTATTCAACCTTTTCTTTGATTTGACATTAATTTGATTTGGCAAGCAATTACCAAAAGGCCTGGCATCTTGATAATTTACTGTACTTCTCCCTGTTACTTTTTGGTATTGTTAGCCAGATCACATTTACTCAATCAGAGACCTGTTAGAGTCCTAAGTGAGCCTTTGATCTGAATCGCATCCATTCAGAACAGTTTGCTTCTTTGAAAAATATAATCAAGTTGATTGTGAAGCATGACTTGAAAAATGTCTCATGTTTAAATCATGTTAAGACATCTCACTCAGGTGGTGTCACTTTTTCTGAGGAAATGAGTTGTACTCAAATGACTTTTTAAAAGTGTCTCCCAGCAGAGAGGCGGGGTCATGTTGGTGTGATAGCAATGCCCTGCTTCGTTTCCTCCAGCCCATTTTATTCACGTCTCTACACTCCAATTTTAATTATGCTAAAATTAATTTTTAGGCATTTATTTTACCACTTAGTGTTGCTAAACTAGTTTTCCACCCTGTGGAGCTCATTTAACTTATTGCTCAGCCATGTTGCTTTAGTGAGAAGGAATCTTAAGGTGGCATTTTTCTGAGATATTTCAAAGTAATAGAATTAAATATATACACATTAACAAGAGAGGGCTGGGACCAGCAATTGGTGTAATGGCTGTGTCGCTGGACTCCCACGTAGTCGACCGTGGTTCAAGTCCCGGACCCGGTGGCTTAAAACTCATGCCAGGCATGTGTGCATGTGTGCCCAAGATCCTAAGAGGAGAATGGAGGAGAAGGGATTGCGGTGTGGCCATCCCCCCTGGGGGGTGATTTCTCGCTTTCTGTCTCTGTCTCTCTCTGTCTGTCTGGCAAGCGCAGGAGCCCTATAGCAAAAACCTCTCAAAAACAAACAAACAAACGAAACAAAACAAAATAAAAAAACAAAAGAGGGCCAATGTAGCTATGCTAATGTCAGATGAAACTGAACTAAACTCAAAAAAGTTTAGGCATTAAGAGGCCCCTATAAAATGTTTATAGACTTAATACATATGGAAGATTTAAAAATTCTACATTTATAAGTACCTAGTAACAACTTCACAATGTATAAATCAGTATTTGACAGAATTACAAGCAGGAATCGCCAAATTCACTATGATAGTGGACCACTTTAAAATTATATTCTTTTGCTAATAGATCAAACAATTACTTAATAGCGTAGAAGTTTTTTAAAAAATTGGGAAGCTAGGGACCAGCAGTTAGGCTATGTCGCTGGACTCCTATGTAGTCAACCGCAGTTTGAGTCCCAGACCCGGTGGCTTAAACTCACGCCAGGCGCGTGTGCGTGCGTGCCCAAGATCCCGAGAGGAGAATGGAGGAGAAGGTATTGCAGCGTAGCCATCCCCCCTGGGGGGTGATTTCTCACTTTCTGTCTCTCTGTCTCTGTCTCTCTGGTGAGTGCACATGCCCTATAGCCAAAACCTCTCAAAAAAAAAAAATTAGGAAGCTACATGTAATGAACATATATAGAATTTACATCCAAAATTGAGAAAATATATTTTCGCAAACACACACAGATCAGTTTTAAAAATTTAGCATGTGCTAAATCATAATGTATGTCCCAACAAATGTCAAAGAACCTTTTTAAAATATATTTTATGTTATTTTTATTTCTTTAATACATTCGATCACTATACATCACTTAGCTTATAAAGTGAATTTTCCAACACGAATACATTTCTCACCAGTCCAGTTAGGGATGCTGTACATGTTATCATCAGTAAACAATAATTGAATAATCTCTCTCTCTCTTTTAATGTGCTGTAGGATATGAATGCTTGCCAGAGAGAGACAGACAGACAGACAGAGGGAAGGTGAGCAAGTGACCTTTGTCCTTTCCCTGCTGGCTCTCACGGCCTTACCCCTGAGCTGGCACTAGATTGCTGTTCTCTAACAGCTGTTGGCACAGTGGCTAAGGCAGCTGGATCCCACATACCCAACGGTGTGGTTCAAGTCTTGCACCTAGCCACTTGAAAGACATGCTGGGAAGCTGTGCATGCATGCTGAAGTTCCTGAAAGGAGGGAAATGGAGAAGGAGTTGTGGCATGACCATCCTCATGGGGCTGAGAGGGATTCCTCACTTTCTCTCTCTCTCTCTGGCAAGTGCACATGCCCTCTAGCAATTCCTTTTTTAAAAATAATTTAACTCATGTTAGGTTAAAATCTTAAGGTACAGATTTTGACTTGTTCAGCAGAACTGATTTGTTCGATAGGAGTACCAAGTAGCTGTTTTATCTTTCTATCAACATGTTTATTTTAAAAAATGATTGTGTTTGGGTTTATGTTCTGTAAGGATGGCTATCTTTATGCCTGTAAAATGCATTTCAGAGCTAGTAGGTTTCATGGAATTATGTGAAACACATGCTTTCTCTCTCTGTCTCTCACACACTCTCATACACACACTCTCACAAGAAGGGAAAAGATGAATAAACTTCATGAAATCAAAATAAACAAAAACACTTCGAAGAAATGAAAGACAGGACCTGGGTTGTGACTGAAGATGGCATGTGAAGAATACAGAGCACGAGGTGAGGGTGGAAAATAGGCAGGGGCCCGACCGCTGGACAGTGCCAGGACTCTGTGTCTGCTGTTTCTCTGGCTCAGAATGCTTTCCTGTCTCTTGGCTCAGCCTCTCCCTTTCTATCTTTTGGGTACATGACAGTTACCTATCATCATATTCTTATTACTGCATTAACACTTGTCATCAGTGATAATTATTTTTATGCTTACTTGTTTATTTTCTATTCTTCATGAGAATGTATATACTCCACAAGACGGAGTAGCCTCTCTTGTTCACTGTTTTATCCCTGCCAGCACTTAGAATCTGCTCCTACCAGGCCCCCCAGAAGAGAGTTTTCCAGCGAATGAGTAGATTAATTAAACAGAATTTAGGGCTAAAATATTGATTACTGAATTTTTATTTTATTGCGATTTTTTTTCCCTCTAAAAAAATGTGATTTTATTCACCATTGAGCCAGGTACTCTACAGGGTGTTGCAAATGCTTCCAAGTTGACTGAAGTCTTTCCACTGGGTAGTGCAGAATCTCCTGGTGAAGATGTACTTAGCATTACTGGTTTAGGCGGTTCAAAGTACTAAAGTAAGGATAAATATAGTCCTAAAAATTTTATTTTTACAGTGAACTAAACGTGGTGAGCACTTATTAGAATCTTGTGGCTGGCATTGTAGCACAGTGGTTAAGGGAGCCAGATTTCACATAGTCAACTGCGGTTTGAATTCTGGCCCTGATCACCTAAAATGCATGCCAGGCATGTGCGTATGCATGCCCTAAATCCTGACGGGATGAAGAGACGGAGGGGAAAGGATCGTGGCATGACCATGCCCTGTTGGGAATGCTTTCCCTTTCTTACTCTCTCTCTCTCTGGTTAGTGCTTGCACCTTTTGGCAATTAAAAAAAAAAAAAAGTTCTACAGGCTAAAGTAAAAATCTGTTTTTTTCTAAGATGAAGCTTATTTTTATTAGTTTTTGAAAACTAATGACTCAATAGAGATCATTTGTATTTACATAGTATTATATACTTTGTTTTGACAGATTGGAAAGTATTTAGTAAAGAGATACATAATCCAAGCAATTTTGTAGAAGGAATCATACTGGGGCCAGCAGGTGGCATAATGGTAACATCGCTGAACTCCCACCTGATGCAGTCTGAGGCCTGAACCCTGCGCTTGAAATTCATACTGGGCACATGTGTACACGTGCCCAAAATCCCGAGAGGAGAAAGGAGGAGAAGGGATTACGATGTGGCCTTCTCCCTGGGGGCTGATTTCTCACTTTCCTTCTCCCCATCTATCTCTGTCTCTCTGGCAAGTGCACACATTCTGTAGCAAAAATCTCTGTCTTAAAAAAGCGTAATGGCTATGTCGCTGGATTCCCACGTAGTCGACCGCGGTTTGTGTCCCGGACCCGGTGGCTTAAAAAACTCATGCCGGGCGCGTGTGCGTGCGTGCCCAAGATCCCGAGAGGAGAATGGAGGAGAGGGGATTGCGGCGTGACCATCCCCCCTGGGGGGTGATTTCTCGCTTTCTGTCTCTATGTCTCTCTCTGTCTGTCTGGCGAGCGCACACGCCCTACAGTGAAAATCTCTCAAAAAAAAAAAAAAAAGAAGGAATCACAGTATGTGATTGTGGTTTTAATTCCATTAATGAAAACCTAATTGCTCTTAAGAAGCTATAGAAATCATATTCTTTGAAACTATATTTTTCTAAAATCATGGCCATAATTTGTTTTCTTTTTTATGCCCATAGAAATTTGAAAATGAAGTTAAGTCAGAGGAGATAATGGTTTCTCCTCAGAAACTTCCTCATGAGGATTATAAGTATCTTTTTCCAGTGGCTTCAGAAAGGTATAATTAATATGTTTATTTAGTGAGTTTTTTGTTTATTGATATTGATAGCTAGTCCCCTGAATGGAGACAGTGAATACTGGCCCTCGATTATTGGTTATTTTTTCATGATACAGCTTTTTATAAATGTGATTTAGCTTTCTTAGAAATATGATGTATTTATGATCTAATTAGTATGGTATAACAAGAACAAGATATTCTGGAAGGATTCAATTTATCATCTCAGGAGTCAAATAGCTTCAAAGCCTTTGTAAATATGCTTGAAGCTCTTGGAAAGGGCAGTGTTCTTGAGGTAGCATAAAGCTTAGTGTACTACTAGGTTTTATTAGTAAGCCTAATTCAGAAAGAAAATTTTGTGCTAGAAACAGTAGGACTGTTAGCATGCTGAATTGTTGGTACTATACATGAAAAAAGTAAAGAACCTGAAGAAAAGTAAATTTCCATTAGGAAGAAAAAATAATAGCATTTTCCATGCTTATGTTCAAATTTAAACACTACATAAAAAATTAAATAAGGAAATATTTTATTAAGCAGTATTTCCTTAGAGATTTATCTCTATTTTAGCTAGTCATTGGAATATTGCTGCATAATAATATAAGCCTTCTTTATATTGTGCATAATGTGTGTTTCTGAATCACAGTATGTGATTCTAATTCAGAAAATGGTTTATACAATGTTCAGAACTGCAGTAAAAGAACATACAACAGTAATTCTAAAGGCATTTGAAAATTCTGTTAGATACTAAGCACTGTATGTAAATGCAAAATATTACATAGTTCTCGCTCTTTGGTTCCCAGTTTAATTTGAAAAATGACATGTATAAAGACAAATTTAAATACAATGTAGTAAACATTAGTATAGGGTCAAAATCCAAAACTTATGGGTACAGAAGACAGAGGACCTCATGGGAGTTTCTCACAAATTTCTTTGAAGAAAAGATACTTTAGTTGGATTTAGGATTTAAATTACTAGAAATACAGCAGATGAATAGGGAGAGAAGAGAATTCTAAGCTGGGGAAGAAGTTTCAGCAGTGAAGCATTGTGAAAATGTCTTACAATGGTAAGAAATATGTCAAGAGTTGTAGCGTCTGTGTGAGTTGGAATGCAAGGTAGCTGAAGAGTGTACAGCGGATAATGTAGTGTGGGCTGGCGTGTGAAGGAAGTCGACACATGTAAAACCAAGTGTACATTTTATTCAGCCTATTAAAAAACAAAGGACAGAGAAGTTCTTTCCATTTTATTTGGTCATCTATCTGTCTATCTGCAAGGAGGATTCTGGTAACAAAGTGAGTATAGCTTGGAGTAGCAGAAAAATGGAGATCAATGAAGTGTTTATAGTAATCCAAGAAAAAATGAGGAGGAGAGGACAAAGGAACCTGAGATTACAGAAGCAAAAGAAAGAGGCATATGCTTGCTAAGGTCAAAGCCTAAAGTGCATGAAATCAGTAAAGATGATGAAAAACTATGCAGGGGCCAGCTAGCCAACATTCTAAACTCATGTGTCCATAAGGAGGTTTGATGTATCCTCAGGTTGGTAGGTGGGTATAATTCAATTTATATTTTAAGAAGAATTTTTTCAAGACATCAAAGATTAGATGCAGAAGTCTAGGTAAGAGGCTTTTGCTAAATGGGCTTGCAAATAAAAGTGCAACGAGAGCCAAGCAGACGGTGTGAATAGTGAGAGTGTGGAAGGGAAATAGGGAAAGTGAGTGGTCTAGTATATGAAGATCTGATAGCAGGTCGTAGCTGGGCAAAGACAGAGTTGAAAGGGTTCCCGAGTTTTAAGATCTGACCTGGTGGCTTGCTTGCTCACTTTCTCCCCACCTCCTCACTCTCTCTCTGTCTGATGAACACATGTGTCCTATAACAAATAAAAAATATGCTCCATGGAATACGATTCAACCATAAAAAGCAACAAGGCCCAGGAATGTGATAGAAAGTGGACAAATATGGAAGATCTATTGATGAGAGAAACCAGTCAGGCTAGGAAAGGGAGACATCGTATGTCTTCACTTAACATATACTGACTGACTGCACTCTATGGTAGAGACTGAAAGGTTGGACGATATAAAAGCATTAAACATTGTCATGGACATTAGAGAGAAAGTGGAAGGAAAGTGTGGGAGGAGAAGAATGTAGAAAAGGAAATTTGGGGAAAAGATAGGGAGGTAAGACATTTGTGGGACACAGATCTGGTTTCTTATCTGTTGATGAGGACGTGTATAGTATTCTTAACTGGGCTGAACTGAGGTGTGTACCATGCTTGGTAAAGTCTCTTTATAATCGAAATGATGATGTATAGTGATTGAATGTATAAATAATAATAATAAAATAATAAAAAAGAATAATTTTAAAATTAAATAAATATGAAAAAAAGATTCGAGAGAACTGATAGTATTCATATGATACAAAGGAAGTTGTAGATAAGGAGAGAGAAAATACATATATAAGTACATGGGTTTGAGATGGTGGGAGAATTGATTCTGAACAGGAAGAAAGAAGGAAGTGATGAAAAATGCTGATTTATCTAAGTATGCACTTTAAAAGAACTAAGTGGAAGAGTCTTTGCAGTAGGAAGGGCTACGTTTTCATTAAGAAGAATAAGATAAGGATTGCAGGAGGTAGTCCCTTGGAATTAGTACTAGGAACCTGTGATGTCAGGACTTCTTCCCCCAGCCTTGGAGAAGGAGGGGAGAAGCTGAATAGATTGATGGACCCAAAGCAGCTAGTTTGCAAGCCAGATAGATGGGGGCAGAACCGGAATTTGTCTTCAGATACTGGGATTTTGGAATTATTCAAGAAGTAGGACAGTTCCAGGTGGTAACAGCGGAGTGACAGCTGAACCAAAATGGAGGTGAATACCAATAGAATAATTAATAGGGAATATTAGACATTCTTTCTTAAACACATATATTGCTTGAAAACATGGACAAATATATACACTTCTTTTCTAGTGTGCGTGATCCCGGCTTTCTGAATCCTAGAGGTTTTTATGACAGAAACAAGTGTAACAGTGAGAATGATCTGCTTCCAGGGCCATCAGAGACTCTGTTTCCTGGTATGATGTCATCCTGTTTATTCTAGTAAATTCTGGAAGAGGCTCTATTTAAAATATAGGCACAAAGATAGTTCCAATACAGATGAAGGAAAGAGCTTGGACAATTTTTAAAAATGGAAAAATGTGGTTTTCTAGGATTTTCTTTTAAAAATAAAGAAAAATAACTTATGTCCCATGTTCATAAAGGCAAATTTCTGCCCTTCAGAAATTTTAATACATCAAAGATGTCAATTTATTAAAATGATCCATTTGTATTTTCTTAAACTAGGAATTATAGATTTATATAGTCTCCAAAAATATGACCTGCCTTCTTATTGCCCTCTTTATAATTTATGGCACAATATATACTTTGTAAGCAAAGAATACATTTTTATAGTAGAAAAAAGGCAAATATAAGTATATATAATAAAAGAAATAATAACATTGAAGAATAGTCCAAAATAAGGAATTTTTGTGTGTATATGTTTATGTCTACATATCATGTAAAAGCATTTATAGCTATGAACATACACAGAAGTACACACACATGCATATACAGTTTATGTTGTGAGGTTGAGGAATCACATGCACACCTCAAACACCTTGGGATTGCAGGGAGCAGACAGTGGCCCAGAAGTAAAATGTGCTCCGTGAGACCAGCCTACATGGAAAGGTTCTGAATTTGTGCTGAGAGACTGCCCTGACTATTCCAGGCATGCATGTGCCCATGATCCAGGACTGGCTGAGACGGAGTGGATTGTAGCATTAAAACTCCGCCGGGGTGTGTGTGTGTGTGTGTGTGTGTGTGTGTGTGTGTGTCATCTCTTTGTTTCTCTCTCTTTTCTGTTTCTCTCTCTCTCTCTCTCTTTCTCTCTCTCTCTCTCTCTATCTTGGGAAAAATAAGTAAGTAAACTTAAAAAAACTTTGGAGTTTCAACCTCCTATCAAGTGTAGGAATGGTCTTCTCTAATGATTTTTTTTGAATTTGAAAAATATCAAATCTAATTAAGATAACATTACACTGTGTGATTATTAAAGTACAGGTGTCATACAGAATCATTTAGAAGAAAATACTTTTAAAATTGAGGTACAGCTTCCACGTGGTAAAATTCATCCTTTAGCATGCAGTTCTGCAAGGGTTGACTGTCTAAGACCACAGTCAAGATACGGTACGTTTCTGTCCCACCCCTCAGATTTCTCTTGTAGTAGTCTCCTAACCCCACCAGCTGCCCTGGCAACCAGTAATCCATTTTCATTCTCTTTACTCTTGTCTTTTTCAAAGTGTCATTGTAAATGGAATCATAGATATTTAGCCTTTTTAATCCAACTTCTTCCGCTTAGCATAATGCTTTGGATACTCATCTATGTCATTGCATTTATCAGTATCTGGTTTCTGTTTTTGTTGAATAGTATTCCATTGCATGGCTACGCCAGTCTGTTTATCCTCTCACCAGTTGAAGGACAGTGGGTTGTTTCCAGATTTGGGCAATTATGGATAACACTACAGTCATTCATATCCGGGTCTTGTGTAAACATAAGTTTCCATTTCTTTAAGGTAAATATCTAGGAATGGGATTGCTGGGTTGTAGTGAGTAATAGACAAACTATGTTCCAAAGAAGCCATGCCAGTATTATTGTTTGCTTTTTACTGATTTTCCTTTTATTCTTTTTTTCTCTTTGTTTCAGGTAAGGTAACTTCTGTCAACCCATCTTCAAGTGTACTGGTCCTTTTCTCAGGTTGTATTGTCTCCTAATCAGCCCATTGAACACATTCTTTATCCCTGTTACAGTGATTTTTATTTATAACATTTCCTTTTGTTACTACCTTAGGGTTTCATCTCCCTGTTTAAATTTCCCATCTGTTACACATTTTTATCCAGCTTTTCCACAAGAGCTTAAAAATGTTAATTATACTTACTTAAAATTCCTTCTCTGGTAACTGGTGACTTTAACAGATGGATTGTTATTGATTTTTCCTGTTGCTTGCTTGCTTGCTTTTTTTTGGACAATGGTTTTTGTTTTTGCTGCTGCTGCTACTGTTTCTTTGTGTGTCTCATAATTTTTTATTGAGTGTTGGTGTTGGGTGTAGTAGAAATTGAAGCAAATAGGATTTATGCCTAGGAATAGTCAGGGCCACTCCTCTGCTAGGCCATCAATACAGGTTCTTGATTTAGTGTATTTGGGACATAAGGTGGATTTGGGTTTTGTGTTGCTGTCCTTATTGCAGTAAAGCATTGGCTTGGACTTCATTAGGGTTAGCTTGTGCTGAGGGTGGCAGCTGAGATGCTAGAGAGTTTGTGTTTTTAATTATTAACCTTCCTCTGTTCTGTCCTTAGCTCTAGGCCTTTCCTGTGTGCCTGTGCTTTAGAAGGCTCCCTCTCCTCTCCTCCACTGCCTCTTCTCTGGTAGTTGACTGGTGCTTGCCAGCATGCAAAGTAAGGTCAGATTTTTCCTTGTCTCCCTAATTTGATCTCAGTTTTAGGCAGGTCTGGTCCTCGGTTCTCAGTGGTTCCTGGGCAATGCTACTGCCCCTTGTTCTCATGCTGCCCTATGCCTTTGGCAGATCCACCTCGGGAGAGAGTTTCTGCCCCTGCTGAGTGATAGGGACAGAAACTTGTAACAGTATTGGCACAGGATCCTCCTGCTCTTCCAGGAGTAGAGGGATCTTCCTTTCCTTATCTTTATGCAGCATGTTTTGCTGCTATTCCTCCTGCAGCTAAAGGCTCTTTTCTTCAGGGGAATTAGTTGGCCTTTATGCTTTTCCACAATGGCAGAGGCTCCCTTCCTCTGCATCTGCAGCACTGAGGGGATGGTTCATCCTATTCTGTGCTCCCAGTCCTTCTTGGGAGCACCTGTTGGAGGTCTGTGGGGTTGAGTCATGGGTGCGTGTAAATTCTCTTTGTGTTTGGGCCTGCCTGGGAATCCATGCAGTCATGATGGTCCACATTAAGCCTTCGGCAATGGTTAATTTTCTATCTAAATACTTCTTTCCCACTCATATAGTGCCTGGCATCTGCTTCTCCCACAAGCTGCCATAGGTGAGCCAGTGTTCATGTTCTGTTGCTCCTTAGAGGAGCCTGTCTTTCCTTAGATTTCAGATGACATGACTGCCCTGCAACTCCAGCTCTCTGATATGTTCAATAAAATCTTTCAAAAATTATTTTAACTTTTTTAAAATTCAGTTTTTAAAAATTTGACCAGAGAGGAGCAGAGCGAGAATGAGAGCGAGAGCAAGAGAGAGAAAGAGAGAGAGAGAGAGAGAGAGAGAGTGAGAAAGCAAGCCACCGGTTCAGGACTCGAAAATTGTGGTCAGCCATGTGGAAGCCCAGCTCCCTGAACCACCACGCCACCTGCTAGCCTCTCATTAATATCTTGATTTAGTGGGTTTTTTTCAAGTTGTATGTATTTTTAGAATATAAGTGATAGTGATACTAGCTCTTTACATTAGGCAGAAATGGAATTTTGAATATAAATATATTTCTAAAATAAAAATAATACACTGTTATATACGTATTATATATGTATATCTATATATATATCTATGTATGTATGTGTATATATATATATATATATATAGAGAGAGAGAGAGAGAGAGAGAGAGAGAAAGCTTTATTTAACCTGCAGCTACTCTAACAACAATGGGAAGCTCATAATTTAAGAGCACTGTCTAGCCAAACAAATCTTGATCTTAAGGAAAAGGAGTGGTTTTCTGAGCCTGAGAAAAATAAGAAACTCAAAATATATCTGGGGATGTTATTTTTAGTTCTGCCAGTGTTCAAACAAGAAGACTAGTATTGTTTTTGTTTTGCTTCATTGTAGCTTCTGCTCCATGACCAGTGTTACTGCTGTATGCGATTTATTTGTTTTCAACAGAAAGCCATGACCTAACTTGTAGAGCAAGTTCGCAGGTGGAAGCACACAGAAACTGCTTTTTTATTTCTCAATATTATCCTTTTCAGTTTCAGCTTAGGACCAAGTTAGGGTCATCCTGGGTCTATTATTGAGGTGTACACTGACAAAGGACTAATGCCCAGAAAATATATTACTTATTAATAAGTCAGATACAACCAAATAGAAAAATGGGCAAAAGGCATTAATATGTACTTCACAGGAGAGGAAACAGAAAAAAATGGTTCAACCAAATTATGAACCAGGGAAGTAAAAATAAAAACAGTGAAATAACAATTTACACTGATAAGATTGCTTAACATTTAAAAATGGAATCATAATCAATATTGTTGAATTTAAATGGACATTTATTACATAATAACTTTCCAAAAATGTTTGGGTTCTTTGTTCTCTAATTTTTTAACCAGTTCACTTGTTTGTTCCTGTGAATGTATTATTATGCTTTGATTATAGTATTGGGTCATTGGAAAATGGTACATTTTGCATAGAAAAACAGAAAAATACATCATGACTTTTCTAACCACCAACTAATTCTTTTTTTAAAATTTTATACATTTAATCACTATAAATCACTACAGCTTCTACAATGAATTTACCCAACACGAATATACTACACACCACTCAAGTTGAAAATACTATACACACAGATAATCATCCATTTTTGTGCCCCATAAATGTCTTGCCCCTACTTCTCTCCTTGATTCCTCACACTTTCTCCCTTCTCTTACCCTCTTCCCACACTATCTCCAGTATCTATAACCATTTTCCATGATTCTATTTCCTCTATTCTTTCAGTTTCTTCCATAGAGTGCAGACAGTTGGTGTATATTAAGTGGAGACATACAATATCTCTCTTTCACAGCCTATATAGTTCCATAGACTATATGTGCCACACTTTTTCAATTCATTCCATCTGTTCATGGACATTCAGGTTGGTTCCATGCCTTAGCAATTGTGAATAATGCCACAATAAACATAGATGTGCAAGCACTTTTCTGAGTGAGTGTTCTCCTATCCTTTGGGTAGTTACCCAGAAGTGGAATTGCTGCATCATATTGTAGTTCTATTTGTAGATCTTTGAGGAACCTCCATATTTTTCTCTGCAGTGACTCGACCAATTTACACCAACAGTGTAGGAGAGTTCCCTTTTCACCATAGCCTTGCCAGCACTTACTACTTTTTGTTTGTTTGTTTTCTCTTGAACATTCTGCCTGGGGTTAGGTAGTATCTCATTGTGGTTTTGATCTTCATCTCCTTTATAATAAGGGATGTTTAGCATTTTTAAATATGCCTTTTGGGTATTCACAAGTTTTCCATAGTGTTTTTTTCCATTTCACTCTCCCATCTTTTAATTGGGTTGATCATCTTTTTTTTTCAGGACAGCTGCTTGAGTTGCCTGTGAATTCTGGTTATCAGTCCCTAATCAGTCACTTTTTCTGCATCAATTGATATGATTACATGGTTTTTATCTTTCTTTCTGTTAATTTGATGCAGTATGTTTATGGTTTTGAGTATGTTGAACCACTCTTGCATCTCTGGAATAAAGCCTATCTGGTCATGATATATAATCATTTCTATATGTTGTTGGATATGATTTGCTTGTATCTTGTTCAGAATTTTTGCATCTATATTCATCAGAGATATTGGTTTGTAGTTTTACTTTCTTGTCATGTCCTTGTCTGTTTTGGGGATGAAAGTGATAGAGACTTTATAAATTGAATTTGGGAAGGTTCTGTGGACAAAAGTCTGACTACTTTTCCTATTTTTCCAAAATCTTTTCAAAAGGGGACTGGGGAAGTCATGCCCACAAACATTAACAGACCATTTTACTTTCTATTAACAGGATTCTTCCTACCTCCTGTCCCTGGCATAGTATCTTTGAGATGTATATTTCAACCGATTAGTGTATTCTTTTGCTTATGCCTTCCCAAGACACGGAACTTCCCTTTTCCTTGAGATGTAGATTAAGCCTTTCTTTAACTAAGACAGGGATTTTCCCTTCCAATGGAGGACCTAAGAATTTGTGGAACCCACCTATAACCTACAAGTCCCCCCACCTTCTACATGTCCCGCCTTTTTGGGCCAGACCAATGGAAAATCTTTTCACTAAATGTTGTCTGTCAATCTCAAACAAATAAAAGGAACCTCTGTACATGATCACCCCGAGAAAAGGCATGTATACCTCTTCTCTGGGCCTAGGTCACTCACAGTTGGCTTGGAAATAAACTGCATTAAATATTAATTATTAATTTTACAGTTGGTTATATTTTTTCCGTCGACAGTTCCCTCCTTTTGGATCTTTATAAATAACTTGAGTAGAATGGGAGGTGAACTCTTTTTTATTTTTTTTTTTCTTTCCTTCTTTTTTTGGAGAGGTTTTGTTAACAGATGGGAGAATGTCGAGCTGCATTGTGATGTCCTTGGTTCTTTGGGTCCAGATCACTAAAATTAGACATCTGTCCCTAGGCCCAAAATGAAACTGCAACCACCAATGAAGTAAGCAGAAGAGAAGGTTTAATAGGAAAGAAAGGAAAGTACACCCAAAAAGGCTCTTGGGCGGGCAGATTGCCAGGTGGCAACTG
>NW_006159696.1:858654-861060 GCF_000334495.1 Tupaia belangeri chinensis
AAGGTCTTTGAAAACCCTCCATATTGTTCTCCTCAGTGGCTGGACCAATTTACATTTCCACCAACAGTGTATGAGTGTTCCCCTTTCACCACATCCCCTCCAGCACTTATTTGTTATTTGTTTTTAGAATCTTCACCATTCTGACTGGGGTTATGTGGTATCTCATTGTGGTTTTGATCTGTATCTCCCTTACTATAAGGGATGTCGAACATTTTTTCATATGCTCTTTGGCTGTTTGCATGTCTTCCTTAGAGAGTTGTTTATTCAGATCATTTTCCCATCCTTTAATTGGGTTAGTCATTTTCTTCTGGGTAAGTTGCTTGAGTTCCCTGTGTATTCTGGTTATCAGTCCCTTATCTGAAGCGCAGTTAACAAAAATTCTCTCCCATTCTTAGGGTTGTTGATTCACACTAATTACAGTGTCCTTTGCTGTGCAGAAACTCTTTAATCTGATGTAATCCCACCTGTCTATTTGGGGCATTATTGCCTGTGCTTTGGGGGTCTTGCTTAAGAAATCTTTGCCTACTCCAATGTCTCCCATAGTTTCCCCAGTGTTTTCCACCAGTAGTTTTATAGTTTGCAGTCTTAGGTTTAGATCTTTGGTCCACTTTGAATTGATTTTTTGTTAATGATGACAGATAGGGGTTCAGATTTATCTTTCTGTAGGTTGATACCCAGTTTTTCCAGCACTGTTTGCTAAAGAGGTTTTCCTTTTCCCACTGGATTGACTGGTACCCTTTGTCAAAGATGAGTTGGCTGTATGTTTTGGGATTTATTTCTGGAGTTTCTACTCTGTTCCATTGGTCCTCATGTCTATTTTTGTGCCAATACGATGCTGTTTTGATTATCACAGCTTTGTGATATACTTTTGGGTCAGGAAGTGAGATGCCACCTACTCCAGTCTTCTTGCACACGATGTCTTTAACAAAATGGGCCTTTTATGGTTCCAGAAAAATTCTATGGTTGTCTTTTCTAGATCTGTGAAGAATATCTCTTGTAATTTATAGGGATTGCATTAAACATATAGATTAATTTGGGTAAGATTGTCTTTTTGATTATATTGACCTGCCAATCCAGGAACATGGGTTGACCTTCTACTTTTTAGTGTACTTTTCAATTTCCTTTTAAAAGTTTTAATAATTTTCCTTGTAGAGGTCTTTGACGTCTTTGGTTAATTTTATTCCCAAGTATTGTATACTTCTGTGGCTATGGTAAATAGAATTACATTCTTCAGTCTGCTTGTTGTTTGTATATAGAAATTCTATAGATTTCTTTAAGTTAATTTTGTATCCTGACACTTTACTGTATGCATTTATTACTTTGAGAAGTTTTTTCATGGATACTATTGGGTCTTCTATGTATACAATCATGTCATTTTCAAACAGAGATAATTTCAGCTCTTCTTTTACGATTGGAATGGAATTGCCTTCTCTTGTCTGATTGCATTGGCCAGAACTTCCAGTACTGTATTGAGTAGGAGTGGAGAAAGTTGGCAGCCTTGTCTTGTACCCATTTTTAGTGAAAGCTTTTAGCTTTTACTCCATTTTTAGTGAAAGCTTTTAGCTTTTCCCCATTCAGTATAATGTTAGCTGTAGGTTTTTCATAAATGGCTTTTATTATGCTGAGAAATGGTCTTTCTATGCCAATTTTACTGAAAGTTTTGATCATAAAGGCATGTCGTATTTTGTCAAATGCTTTTTCTGCATTGATTGAAATGATCACATAGTTTTTATCTTTCTTTCTGTTAATATGGTGTATTGCACTTATGTTTCTGCGTATGTTGAACCACCCTTGCATCCCTGGAATAAAGCCTTCCTGGTCGTGATGAATAACCTTTTTTATATGCTGTTGAATATGGTCAGCAAGTATCTTGTTGAGAATTTTTTCATCTATATTCATCAGGGACATAGGTCTGTAGTTTTCCTTTTTTGTCGTATCCTTATCCGTTTTGGGAATGAGGGTAATGGAGGCTTCATAGAATGAATTTGGAAGGGTTCCTTCCTTTTGGATCTCTAGAAACAGTGTGAGTAGAATGGGAGTTACCTCTTGTTTAAAAGTTTTGTAAAATTCGGCAGTGAAGCCATAGGGGCTTGGACCTTTCTTTGTTGAGAGGTTATTTATTACTAATTCAATCTCATTGCTTGTTATAAGTCTATTCAAACTTTCTATGTCCTCCTGAGTCAATCTTTGTAGATTATATGTGTCTAGGAATTTGTCCATCTCATCCAGGTTTTCTTCTTTGTTGGCATAGAGTCACTCATAGTATCTTTAATGATGTTTTGTATTTCTGTTACGTCTGTTGTAATGTTGCCTGATTCGTTGCAGATTTGACTTATCTGGTTCCTTTCATTCTTCTTAATTAGTCTGGCTAATGGTGTGTCAATCTTGTTTATCTTTTCAAAAAAA
>NW_006159696.1:861118-868400 GCF_000334495.1 Tupaia belangeri chinensis
TTTTTATTATTTCTTTTCTCCTGGCATTTTTTGGATTTTTTTGTTGTTCTTTTACTAGTTCTCTGAGGCATGATGTTAGGTTGTCCTTTTGCCACATTTTTCTTGTGCACACTAATTGCTATGAACTTCTTTCTTATGACTGCTTTTGCAGTATCCCATAGATTATGGAAACTTGTGTACTCATTATCATTAGTTTCCATGAATCTTTTGATTTCCATCTTAATCTCTGTAGTGGTCATGGAGTCATGCAGAAATAGGTTATTTAGTTTCCATGTTTCCTGAGATTATATCAAGTTTAATTTCATCATGGTCATAGAAGATGCTGGATATAGTTTCTATGCCTTTGAATCTGTAAAGGCTGGTTTTGTGCCCTATCATGTGATCAGTCTTTGAGAAAGTGCCATGCAGGGCTGACAAAAATGTATATTTTGTGTTTTTTGAGTGGAAAGTTCTATAGATGTGTATCAAATCCATCTGATTTATGATATCATTTAGGTCCTGAATCTCATTGCTTATTTTTTTGTCTAGGTGACCTGTCTAAAGGAGATAATGGGGTGTTGAGATCTCCAACAATTATAGTGTTACAGTCTATCTCTACTTTTAGATCTAGCAGTCTTTCCTTTACATATTTGGGTGCTCCTGAGTTTGGTGCATAGGTATTTATAAGTGTTATATCTTCTTGGTGAATTAGCCCTTTTATTACTATATAATGCCCTTCTTTGTCTTTTCTTATGGTTTTTGTCTTAAAGCCTATTTTGTCCAAAATCAGTATAGCGACTCCTGCTCTTTTTTTGGTTTCCATTTGCATGGAATACCTATTTCCAGCCCTTCTCTTTGAGTCTATTATGTCTTTATCCATGAGATGGAGTTCTTGTAGTCAACAGATGGAATGTTTCTGATTTTTAATCCATTCAGCAAGCCTGTGTCTCTTGATTGGAGAATTTAATCCATTGACTTCAATGTTGTTATGGATATTTCCAGATTTGTCCCTACCATTTACTTGGCCATATTCCTGGTGGTTTTTTGTTCTCTTGTTGCTATCTCTCTTTAGTTTTCTTGGTATAGTACTCCTTTCAGAATTACTTGAAGAGCTGGTCTAGAGTTGATAAGTTCTATCAGATTTATTTATCCGAGAACATTTTTATTTTATTTTCCCATATGAAGGATAATCTTGCCAGGTATAGTATTCTTGGTTCAAAAAAAAATTTTTATTTTTTTGGAGAGGTTTTTGCTATAGCGTGCGTGCATTTGCCAGAGGGACAGAGAGATACAGTGAGATAGAAAGCAAGAAATCACCCCCAGGGGGGTGGCCATGCCGCAGTCCCTTCTTCTCCATTCTCCTCTTGGGATCTTGGGCATGTATGCACATGTGACCAGCGTGAGTTTAAGCCACCGGGTCAGGGACCCGAACTGCGGTCAACTACATGGGAGTGATATAGCCATTATGCTAACTGCTGGTCCCAGGTTCAAATTGTTTTTAATTTAACACTTTAAATATATTTCCTCATTCTTTACTTGCTTGCATTGTTTCTGATCAGAAGTCCAGTGTTAACCTGATGGGATAGCCTTTGTAAGTGATTTGACGTTTCTCTCTTGCCAATCTTAGTATCTTGTCTTTGTGGTTTTGGTCAATCTAGCTATAATGTGGCATGGAGAGGATCTTCTTGGATTGATTCTACTTGGAGTTCTTTGAAATTTCTTGGGTGTGGATGTTTGAGTGCTTCTGTAGACCTGAAAGTTTTTCATCCCAATAGGCCATATTTTTCTGCTTGTTTATGTACCTTATGATTTTTTTCACATTTTATTGATTTGCAAAAGATCTTAAAGTATGGTCAAAGCTAGAATCTAGTGACAAATGCACTGTAATTTTCTCCTGAAATAATTTTTTTCTCTCTTTAGTCCCCTTTTTACTAAAGAGAGGTAAAAACTAACTTATTTGCAAAAAAAAAAAAAAAAAGTTAATCTCAATTTGGTCTGTTATTTGCACAAAGCCCCATAAGAATTCAATTTCTGGTGCAAGGTAACAGATACTGTTGTATTATTGAATTTACACAAATAACCATTTTGCCATAAAATAAGAACGCTCACAAATATTTTCCAATTGCAAAGGGGTCAGGAGGGGAGAAAAGTTTCTGTTTCAATTTAAAAAATATTTTTTTAAAACAGATTGCGGAACCCAGCAACTCAAAAGATAACAAAAATCCTTAAGTCTGGAAGACAAAGCATAGAAGAAAATCAGTAATGTTTTAGAAAAAAGTCATAGAATTCTATTTCACCAGTTCAGACTCCTGTCACCTCTTTTGTTGAATTTGCAGTGTTACTGTTGTCTGACCTTTCTGTTAACATTCAACATTATTATTGATATTTCAGAACTTGTCCTTACCATTAAGTTGGCCTTTCTCTTGGTAATTTTTTGTTCTCTTATTTGTCTGTCTTTAATTTTCCTTGTATAGTACTCCCTTCAGAACTTCTCGAAGAGCTGGTTTGGTGTGGGTAAATTCTTTCAGATTTTGTTTATCTGAGGATGTTTTTATCTTATCCTTCCACACGAAGGATAATCTTGCCAGATACAATACTTCTGGTTGAAATTGTTTTTCACTGAACACTTTGAATATATTTTCCCATTCTTTCCTTGCTTGCATTGTTTCCAAGGAGAGGTCCTATTTTAACCTGATGGGATATCCTTTGAAAGTAACTTGACATTTTTCTCTTGTCAATTTTAGTATCTTCTCTTTCTGTGGTTTTGGTCAATCTGGCTTCGATGTGCCTTGGACAAGATCTTCTTGGGTTGATTCTATATAGGGTTCTTTGTATACCTTGGGTCTGGATATTTGAATGCCTCTCTAGGTTTGGAAAGTTTTCTTCTAGGATTTCATGGAATAGATTATTAGTGCCCTGATTAGTTTCTTCACCTTCGGGGATACTGATTATCCAGATATTTGGGCATCTAATGATATCTAGTATTACTCATAAATTATTCTCATTTTTTGGATTATTTTCTTAGTCTTTTTGGTGAACTTCTTTAGGTCAGAGGTTCTATCTTCTACATCTGAGATTCAATCATCTGTATGATCTTTTTTTTGAGAGTTTTTTGCTATAAGGTGCGTGTACTTGCCAGAAAGACAGAGAGAGACAGAGATATAGAAAGTAAGAAATCACCCCCAGTAGGGATGGCCACTCTGCAATCCCTTCTCCTCCTTTCTCCTCTTGGGATCTTGGGCGCACACGCACACGTGCCCAGTGTGAGTTTAAGCCACCGGGTCCGGGACTCAAACCACAGTCGTCTATATGGGAGTTCAGCAACATAGCCACTGCACTAACTGCTGTTCCCTGTCTTCATGGTCTAATCTGGTTTAAATACTTTCAAGGGAGGTTGTGATTTCCTGTATTACAGCCTTCATCTCTAACAGTTCTGTTCGATTCTTTTTTATGGTGTGTATTTCCTGTTTCAGATGGTGCAAAATTTCCTCACCTTCTGGAACTTATTGTCTCTTTTCCTCTGCATTTTATGGAGTTCATTGTCTCTCTTCTCTTGCATCTCTGTTAGTTTTGTCACTGTGAATAGTCTAAAATATTTATCTGACATTTCTAGGAGTTCCATTGTACTGTCTGGGATGATGAAGAGCTGTTCTTTACCCTTGGGGGAGAGATATTTCCTTGATTTTTCATATTTCTTGTTCCTCTGCGGTGGTGGTTTCTGGTCATCTGATGGATTATACATTACTTCCTACTTTCTTGGAGTTAATTCTGAGTGTTAGAGGCGTAAGGAAGGAGATGGTCTACAATTTTTCTGCAATACCATTTCTCTGATACTCACCAAGCAACCTGGCTTTTCACTGGGTGTTGTGATGGAAAGAGGGGTTTGGGGCAGAGGCTTTTTCCAGTTAAAGGGGCAGGGAAAGCCCCCCTCAGATGCACATGGATTCTGGCTTTACATTGGGTGTTGAGCCGGATGATTATTTCACTGACTGTATGTCTGGGAGTTTATTTCTGGGGGCTCCATTAAGTTCCATTGGTTCACCTGTCTAGTTCTTTGCTAATATCATGCTGTTTTGATTACTACAGCTTTGTAGTATATTTCTGTGTTAGGGAATGAGATGCCACTCACTCCACTCTTCTTGTGTAGGATTGCTTTGGTAATATGAGGTCTTTTATGATTCCAGACAAATTATATGATTGTCTTTTCCAGATCTGTGAAAAATGTCTTAGGCACTTTGATTTGGATTGCATTAAATATGTAGATTAATTTGGGTAGAATTGCCATTTTGATTGTATTAATTCTTTCAATCCAGGAACATGGCATGTCCTTCCACTTTTTTGTGTCATTTTTAATTAATCTTTATAGTTTCTCATAGTTTTCCTTGTGAAGGTCTTTAATTTCTTTGGTTAGATTTATTCCTAGGTATCTTATACTTTTTGTGGTTATGGCAAATGGAATTACTTTTTTTAGTTCTATCTCAGTCGGCCTGCTGTTCATATATAGAAATACTACAGATTTCTGTATGTTGATTTTGTATCCTGCAACTTTACTGTATTCATAAATTACTTCCAGGAATTTTTTCATGGATACCATTGGGTCTTCCATGTATACCATCATGTCATCTGCAAATAAAGATAGTTTCACCTCTTCTTTTCCTATTTGAATGCCTTTTATTTTATTCTCTTTTCCGATTGCATTGGCGAGAACTTCCAGTACTCTATTGAAAAGGAGTGCATAAAATGGGCATCTTTGTCTTGTACCAGTTTTTAGTGGAAAAGCTTTCACTCTTTTCATCTCTATTCAGGATGACGTTAGCTATGGGTTTTTCATAGATAGCTTTTATTATGTTGAGAAATGACCCTTCTATGCCAATTTTGCTGAGAGTCTTGATCATAAAAGGATGTTGTATTGTTTCATTGAAAATTGCACATTTGAGACCAGCAGTTGGCGTAATGGCTATGTTGCTGGACTCCCATGTAGTCGACCACGGTTCAAATCCTGGACCTGGTGGCTTAAACTCTCTCTGGGCGCATGTGCATGCATGCCCAAGATACTGAGAGGAGAATGGAGGAGAAGGGATTGCAGCGTGACCATCCCCCATGAGGGGTGATTCCTCACTTTCTGTCTCTCTGTCTCTCTCTTTTTGGCAAGTGCACACACCCTATAGAAAATCCTCTCAGAAAAAAAAGAAAAGAAAATTGCACATCTCAGTTTAACATGCTTGAGTTTTGGAAATCAGTTTTTTCTCTTTCCCCAGGTATGCAGGGGTTTTTTTATTTTCTTTTTTCTGTTTGTTTCTTTGCCAGCTTTTTTTCCCCCTCTCCCTGTCTTTGAATACTTTAAAGAAGTTATATTATTGTCTTCTGGCTTATAGCAACCTTTTTATTTTTCAAATATTTTTTCTTTCCAGTTTTTTCTCTCTTCTATTTTGGAGATTCATTTACATTTATATTAATTTGATTAATATTGACTTATATCTCTTTTTTAAAAAGTATTTTGAAATTTTTATTTATTATTATTTTAAAAATTTTTTATAGGACATGTACGAGAGAGAGAGAGAGAAAGCAAGCAAGCTGCCAGGTCTAAGACTCAAAAAGCCATTGGCCATGTGAGAGTTGAATGCCCTTAACCACCACATCACCTGCTGGCCCTGGCTTATATCTCTTGGTTTCTTAGCTTTCTTTTCACCCTCTTTTTTCTCTTTTTCAGTATGGATAATTTCTACTGACTTTTGTCAAAATTCACTGATTGTCCTTTAGCCTGTGTTGTGTTTGCTGATGAGCCTATTGATGACATGCTACATTACTTTTAAAATATTTTCATTCATTGCATTTCTACTTGATTCTTTCTCTTAAGAATTTTTAAGCTTTATTTATTTTATTAATTTTACTTTAATTTGAACAGATAAGGACAGAATGAAAGAGAGAGAGAGATGGAAAATGAGAAAGCAAGCCTCCAGGTCCGAAATTTGAACTACAATTGGCCATGTGGGAGTCCAGTGCTCTTAACCACCACACTACCTGCCAGCCCCAATTCCTTCCTTTTAAAAAAGAATTACTTATTCAGATTTATTTATTTATTTATTTATTATTTTAATTCGACCAGATGGAAAGGGAGAGAGATAGAAATTGAGAAAGCAAGCCTCTAGGTACAGGACTTGAACTATAGTTGGACATGTGAGAGTCCAGCACCTTAACCATCATGCCACTTGCCAGCCACATCTACTTGATTCTCTCTTATGGATCTTATCTCTCTAATGAAATTTCCCATTTGGTCATAGGTGTTGTCCACGTCTTCTTTTACATAGCAATTACCATATTTTTAAGTCCATCATTTGATAGTTTTGATTTGTGTTTTATCTCTGGTTTTGTTGATTATTTTATCTTAAAAGGTTTTTTTTCTGAAATTTTTTTTTTTTGGAGAGGTTTTCGCTATAGGGCACGTGTGCTCGCCAGACAGAGAGAGACAGAGAGACAGAAAGCGAGAAATCACCCCCCAGGGGGGATGGTCATGCCGCATTCCCTTCTCCTCCATTCTCCTCTCGGGATCTTGGGCATGCACGCACATGCGCCCGGCGTGAGTTTTAAGCCACCAGGTCCGGGATGCGAACCGCAGTCAACTACGTGGGAGTCCAGCGACATAGCCATTACGCTAACTGCTGGTTCCCAAAAGTTTTTTTTTCTTTCTCTTCTTTGTTGTATATATTGTTGTCGATGAATGCTGGATATCATGTATTATCAAGACTGACAAAAATAGTATTTTTTATTTTATTTTCTAGAAACTGGTAAAATGGGAATGGATATGCCTTTGTCTTTGATAGGCCTTCAGTATAAGGGTTTTGGTCAGTTTAATCAGTAATTGAGCAGGATTTGGTTTTGATGTTGCTATACTTACCCTTAGTATACCACTGACTTCAAATTCTAGCATTACATTGTGCTTACAATAGAAAATGGTTTACTAGAGGATTTATATCAGTGTTCGCTGTGGTTTTTTCCATTGTGCTTATGCTTCAGTGGAAGTTCCTTCAAATGTTCTTATTTCCCAACAATGGAATACAGTGAATAGTATGTGAAAGAGGTTGGGAGAGAGAAGCAGAATTCTTAAGAGTGTAGATGAAATGTTGTGCATGGCAGGTATTATTAATGGTCTTACTCAATATTAGTTACATGTTTCTTCTAGTGACCTTCTTGAATAGCTCATGCAGGAAAATGAAAAATTATATTTTAAAAACTTGGTTGTAGCTGGTATAGGCTTGTTTAACCACATGCATTTGGCTAACGAGTAAATGTGCAGAGAGACATC
>NW_006159696.1:868412-896077 GCF_000334495.1 Tupaia belangeri chinensis
TCCTCATGGCTCAGCTGGTATATCACTAGCAACAATTGTAGTGTTTCAGTTGGTTACATTCTAATTCTTTGGTATGGTCTAGGAGCTAGTGGCAAGAGCAATGGTCTCCCGCTTCCTCGTGTAGCAAAAGCAGCTCTTCCGTTGATCAGTTATTCCATGGTGGTGTTCTTAAGTCATAATGGGTAAACACTTGTTCTTCAAGCCTTCTCAACGATGATACCATCATCAGATAGTAGATTAAATAGCTTTCAGTAATCTGACTGAAATGATTGTCACTATCTACATCCAAAGCTCGAGCTATACAATTTTTTTCCCTTCAGTTTCTCACAGGGCAAGTGTGCTTGCTGGGAGCAGGGAGGAAAAGTGAGACAGCACCCCTCCAGGGGAGATGACCACACTGCAGTCCCTTCTCCTCCCAAGACCCTGGGCACACGGCACACATTCCTGGTGTGTCTTTCAAGCTACTGGGTCAGGGACTTGAACCACACAGTTGGCTAAATGGGATCCAGCCCAACCACCAGACCACCAAATGGCTCCAATATGTACACTTATTGGAATTTCTAGACCAGGCTACAAGAAAAAAATAAAACAGATTTAAAATTATGTTGATCATAAAGAAATATATTTTTCACCCTAATGGAAGTCCACAGGTAAGATAAATTCCAGGTTCAATGTGATCACTGGCTCAGTGATGTCATTAACAACATAGGTTCTTTATGTTTTTTATATTTGCTATGATTGACTGCTTCCTTTTATGGTCATAAGAAGGCTGCCTGTAATAATTAGGGTCATGTTCTACTTTGTTTATCTCAGAACAGAGGGATGGGAATTAGAGAAAGTCTTGTGTCACTTTCCCATGATCCCCAAATAAACTTCTCCTACTTCCCCTTGAACCTAATCACTTGCCTGCTTCTGAATCATTACTGGCAAGGACATTGTGGAATGATCACAAATGGTTTTAACTACGCATCAGGGTAAAATTGCGACAGTATCTTTCACATTCATTCTCCTTTTTCTGTCCTCTCCTCTCTGCATTCTCCTAGCTTTTTTCCAGCAAAGCTAGAACATGGTTGGAAGCTCTAAAGGCTTTTCTGTTGAGGATCGAAGGTGATCAAAATGGCTTCTACACTTGGGGGGCTTTTATCACTTTCTCTGGGCTGCTTAGACCTCTTCTTATACTAATGCTAGAGCTATGTGTGAGAAATTTCAGGATTTCTGTAACTGTCTATCCCAGCCCCCACTCATTCAATAAAACCTTCTGGATATAATAGGGTTCCAAGACAAGGTGACCTTCTCAGGCTGCATGTATTCTTAGAAAATTATGTCTCCTTTGTTTAATTGTTAATTGTATATTTTTGGTGGTATTAATGCTAGTATTTATATTCATACTATTAATTAATGTGAACAATCATGTCTGAATACTTTAATGTTCATATTATTGTGCTTTGGAAAGAGATTTTGAGAACTGAATTTGCTTGAACATTTCACCTAAAAATTTCAAAACTTTTAAAATACTCCTTTACTGTTAACTTCTAGATTTATTGCATTTTGGCCAAGTGGACATGATGTGTAATACTGCAGACTTTGGAAAGCAGTCCATCGACCTAAAAGATCATCATTAAAAATAATTCTATGTGTGCTATTAAACAGAATATATCCTCTTATTATTGGTTATTTGTCCATATATGTCTATTACTCAGTCTTAGTAATTATATCTTATAGATCCGCTATATCCTTGGGGTGTATGTGTGTATATGTGTGTTTGATGTGTTTTAGAATAAATGTGGGTTGGACTCTATATCCTCCTAAATCAGACTCTAGGGACTTCTAGGTACTTGGTCCCATGGGATAAAAGCTCTCACATTTTCCTTATCCAAGTCTTATACGTTCTTGCCTTGGAATAATTGTCAATCATATAACCAGTTTACATTATAAAATAGAACACTTTAGGGCTGGCACATGGTATGGTGGAAATGGTGCTGGACTCCCACATAGCCAACCACTGTTTGGTCCTAGATCTGGTTGCTTGTGTTCTCTCTCTCTCTCTCTCTTTCTCTCTTTCTCTCATGAGTACATGTGCCCTATGGCAAATTAAAAAAAAATAATGATGATAAACAAAATTAAATAAATAATTCTTTTAAAAAAGAACACTTCTCAATATACTGAATTTGTCATAATTAGAGCACTAAATAGTTTTCTCCAAGAACAGTGGATTTTGTGTAATATCAAGGTACAGCTATGATTTTTCAAAAACAAAGGTGTAGTCACTTTTAAATTAATAAGCACTTCAACTCTGGAAAAATAAAATTCCATTGACCTATAAATGACTGTGCCTTTGCTTAAGAGACAACAAAAATCAAAGCTCTCTTCATGTATACACAAGTAACTTACAAATGTGAATTTTCCTCTTTCTTAGGTATACAAGTAATTGTTTCGGAAGGGGAGCTTGCTCAGTTGGCTGATATTCGACCATTAACATTCAATTTTCATGAGCAATTAGCCACCAAGAATTGTTTGAAAATGATTAAGAAAAAAATAGCACAATATGATATCATACAGGAGTTCATGGTAAATATTTTGGTCTTCACAAACATCTATATGCAATTTCTTTTTCTATATCATTACCAGAAGGTTTTTTTTCCTATTTTTTTCTTTTTGGCTTGAATACATTGTTTTTATTTTATATTAATATTATATATATATATATATTTTAAAGTAATAGGTGCGTATGGTAAAAGTCAAATGGGATAAAAGCATAATAAGTGCATAGACAGTTTCTCTCTTGCTCTCTCTTCCCCTAGACATCCTATGGCCCCTTTCTCCTATTAACTTTGTCATGTAAGTTTCCAGAAAAATTTTTAACATGTACTTTACTCACTAACTTACACTTTTTAAAAGACTTATCTACATTAAAAATATATTTACAGCACATATAACTATATCTCATTCTTTTTTTGGAGAGGTTTTCACTATAGGGCATGTGCGCTTGCCAGAAAGACAGAGAGACAGAAAGTGAGAAATCACCCCCCAGTAAGACGGCCACTCTGCAATCCCTTCTTCATTCTCCTCTCAGGATCTCGGCTATGCATGCACATGTGCCCAGCTTGAGTTTAAGACACTGGGTCTAGGACTCAAACTGCTGTTGACTACATGGGAGTCCAACAGCATAGCCATGACGCCAACTGCTGATGCCAATCTCATTCTTTAAGTGTTGCATGGTAGTTAATTATGTGAACACATACTATCATTTCTTTAAATATTAATAATTCCCTGTGTTGGATGTTCAGATTGTACTGGTCTTTGCCATTATGAACAGTAGTCATTCCTTTTCATGTACTTGTGCCTATGTGCATTTTTTAAATAAATTCCTAGAAATACTGTCAGTGTTTTTTGCTATTAAATTTTTGGTTCTTTGCTCATCTCTTAAATAACAAATGATTTCTTGTGGGTTGGCATTTCTTTATTTGAGAACAAAGGAATATCTTTCCATGTTCATTTACTTGTTTCCATGTTTTTTCTTTCAGTGAACTGCTAGTTCTGATTCTTTGCCCGATTTTCTATGAATTCTTTTCCTTATTGGTTACAATTCTTTATAAAATAAAGAGATTATTTCTTTTTTATGTGTGTTATATAAGATTTTCCACTTTTGTTTTTGGTACATACACATCTACACGAGCATGTGCATGTGCACACACAGACATACGTATTTGCCAAAAGGAAATCGCTAATTTTAATGGTCAAATATGGCAGACTTTGAGGGCTTTGGATTTTCTGTCCCTAGAAATGCTACTTTCACTCTAGGTTCATCATAACTACTCCATACTGTTGTTGTTTTTAGTGCTTCCATCTTTGATCCAGCTAGAATTTAATTCGGTAAAAGATGTTTGGTAGAGATCTAGCATTATATAGCTGTCTGGTGTCCTAAGACTCTCCAGAAACTTCTCTTTAATGATAGAAAATACCACTGTTATCATACACTAAAGTCACAAATATATTTTAATTTATCCTTGGACCTTTCATTTTGATTTGTTTATTCAGATACTGGTGCCAACTCCTAATTAGTGTAGCTTTGTAGTCTAACACTTAAAACTAGGTTTCCCTCATTTTTTTTTAAAGAGGTTTTTCGCTATAGAGTGCATGTGCTTGCCAGAAAGACAGAGAGACAGAGAGACTGAAAGCGAGAAACACCCCCCTCCCCCCTCCCGGGGAGGATGGCCATACTGTAGTCTTCTCTCCTCCATTCTCCTCTCGGGATCTTGGGCACGCACGCACATGCACCTGGTGTGAGTTTGAGCCACTGGGTTCGGGACTTAAACTGCGGTCGAATACTTGGGAGTCCAGTGACATAGCCATTACATTAACTGCTGGTCCCTTGTAATGAAATTTTTCTAGGTTCCTACAGATTTATTTCTGAGCTAATTTCAGAATTAATTTTCAGAAAGATTAAGAAGGTACAAATCCAATTGTATAATTCTACTGCTTAAAACCTTCACAGACATCATGTTCCCCATGGTATTGGTTGTTAGCACTTAGTTAAAGACCAGTGGTACAAGTTTGGTATGCAAGAGTTATCAAAAAGCTTTGGAGATGTGAACCCTCTCAATATTGATCTACAATATTCTAATAGAGCCCCAGTTTACTCTGTGCACGAAGCAGGTCTTTGGACTCTTAGTTTACCTCTGGGCTGAATCATGCATTTTTGTTATCACGTTATTCCCTGTTTCCCCAGGAGGGTATCTGTTCCTCTGTGACTTCCTCCTTGAATGACACCCATTCACCTTCCTCACACACATAGCACCTTTCAGCTAGCTAACTTCTGATGCCTCACTAAGGCTCATTCAGGTGATGTTTTATTATTAGGACCTCTTCATGTATTTTCAGGCACTGTCTAGTGCTGTCGTTTATATTCGTATCTCTGTACAGTGGTCACATGAGCTTTCATTATAAGTCCTCAAACTACTGTGTTCTCCCCTTAGGGATGAGATCATTTTCCAGCTTGTTATTATATTCCAGTATCTATAACAGCACCCAGCTACATATTAAATGTTCAGTGAATGTTTGTTGAGTTTGCACTTGGTAAAAACAAAAATTAAAAATTGTAAGGAAATTCTTCAGTTGGGGTGCCAACTATAATTGCTTCAAGAGAAAGGAGTAAATTGAGCCACTGCTTATTTATATGTTTTTGCTGCTGTTATTTTGTTTATAAAGTGACGGATTTATGGTAGGACCTAATAAGTGAATATTGCATTTCTCTTTTTATGAAAAAAATAATAAAGTTTAGGGGAGAAAGCATCTCCAAAGAATTTAGTATTTTCTTATCCAGCACCTCATTAATTAGTATCTGAAATTTGAAATAGTTTATATAGCACTTTTTAATGGGGTTCTAATTTCTTTGCTTATTAAATAAGAGGTCATATCATATGGGGGTTTAAGGATCATAAATACTAAACAAAGGCAGATTTTTTTTGCTGTTACACTGTATATATGGCTTATACATACATACATATATATATATATTTATTTATTTTTATACTTATTTATTTATTTTTTAACCTTTTAAAGGGTTTAGAGCTTAAGAATCTGCCTGGTGAGTTCAACTCTGGGAAGGAACCAAGCAACAGAGAAAAAAACAGATATCGAGATATCCTTCCATGTAAGTTACAAATGGTTTTGGTTATGTTCCTGTTTACATTTGGAAAAAGATGATAAGAGAGTTGCATGACTTTCTCCCTGAGATTTTCTGACCTGTGACCATGAAGAGCTCTAGTAGCTAGCATGAGTGGCCTGGGCATATTCTATGATATAAGCTAGAATATGGAGAGGATACAGTTCTGTGGCCACTGTTTTTAGGTTATAAGAGAGAGCCAAGGAAAAGCGTTAAAAGGAGAGTTGTATGTTCTGACTTGCATTCAAGAAGTCAGTTCAGCAGCTGCTGTGAATGGATGGGAAAAAGAGGTAGTGAAGAAGACAGAAACTAGCCTAAAGATAACAGGCTCAGTTTCAGTGAGCAGCAGAATACAAGCTTGAAAGAGGATTCTAGAGGTCTGAAGGAAGTAGAATCGAAAGGATTAGTGTTCACTTCTTGGATACTGCAGGTGACTCACTATTTTCTGACTTAAGCAACTGGGTAGGTACATTAAATATGATATATTGTAGAACACAGGTCAAGCTGGAGAAAGAAAAATGGTAAATTTAATTTGGTAAAGTTCAGACTTTGAAAGAAATGTGACTCAATGGGATGAGACTTCCTGCCTCAGGTTAAATCTATGTGGTCATGTTTTATTTCTGCTCTTTGGATGGCCTAAGATGGATAAATTCTGTGAGTGACAGGGCAAGGAAGTCAGGGTGTTTCAATACTCTCCACTGAACATGGGAATGTAGGACCCTTTGGAGACAATGAAAGGGCAGTCTTCTGTTGGCAGGTAAATTGGTGGCTTTATTGCCCAGGCCAAAAGATATAGATAGTCCCACCATATTTGTGTGTCTGAACAAAATGACCAGGGAAGGTGGTCCAGCCTGGGGTACCAAAAGTGGTGGATATCTTGGACTGTTAGAGTTTACACTTTGGATGGTTCACGGTCTGAGAAGTAGGTATAAGAAGAGACTGAAAGGCTGCTGCTCGTCCTTGGCTGTCACTGTTTTGATAAAATACTTCAGCCTGGTATATGAATTTTATCTCTGCCTCTCCAGCTTCAACTCTCCCACACTTCTTTTGGTTTCTGGAATTCATCATTCTCTTTTTCTTGCCTCCATACCTCTGAACCTGTGGTTCTTGCTAGAACCATCCTGCTTCCCTTCTTTACCAACATAATCCTTGCTGCCTTTCATAGCTAAGTTGGCTAGGCCTTCTTGTCCTGAAAGCTAGATTTGGTGTTTCTCAAGTGGTCTCTTAGCACCTTCCCCTATTTACCAAACTATGTTCAATTCTTTTCATTTCTGTTTCTTCCACTGATGATGACACTGCCTAACTGGACAAATGCCTTCATGTTAGTTGATTAATTTATATCTAAAAGAACTTTATGATTATAAAAATAATGAGTATTTTCCTAATATAGTTAAATTATGTTTTCTGCTTTCTTCTATGGGGAAAATATGGAGAAATATACCAACTAATATTTTAAAAATCAGAGCATGAAGCTACTATTAGACCTTTTAATATGAATGCCAATAATTGGTGCTACTCCAGAAATTCAAAGGCCCCAATTATTTAATTTCTATTGCTGTTTGTGCGATTAGCTGTTAAAGAGACTGAAGATGAGCTTTCAAGATTTTGAGAATCTCATTTTGTGATATAGGGTACACATTACATTGATCTGGTCTGAACTCTTTATTAAGAGAATAAAAGGATGGACAACTAAAGGGACACAAAAATATAAAAAATAAAGTTAAATGATTAAAAAATAGCAGAAATTATATAGAGCTTTTTACTTTTCTCAAAATAAACTGTAACTCAACCAAACTCTATGTTGAAGTCCACTGATGTAGCCACTGATTTAACCTGAAAAACAACCTGCTTGAGTAACAATCATAGAAAGCTTTTTTGTTTTATTCACCACAAATTTTCAAATTTATAGAAAAGTTTCTGAAGACTCACATGAAGAGCGAGACTCACATTAAGAAAGTTATTAAGAGCAGTTAGCAGGTAGAGTGACGGTTAAGGCTCTGGATTCCCATATGCCAACTGCAGTTTGAGTTCAGGACTTGGCAGCTCTAAAACCAAGCTGGGCACCTGTATATACCCAGAATCTCAAAAGGAGAATGGAGAAGAAGGGATTGAGGCATTTCCATCCACCCTGGGGGGTGATTTCCCACTTTCCCTGCCTCTCTGTCTCTCTCCTGGAACACATGTGCCCTATGGCAAAAACCTAACAAAAGCAAGAAACTTAATAAGAAATAACTTACCCGCTCTTATCTGAGAGACGTGAGAACACTGAGTGGGTGAATCCACATGTTCTGGGGCACTGCACATAAAAAGATTCTTTACTTTGTGTGGGCTCAGTATGCACAAATTGTTTCAGGTAGAGCATTCCTAATCTGAATACCTGAAATCTGAAATGTTCCAAAATTTGAAACTTTTTGAATGCCAACAAGATGCCACAAGTGAGAAATTGCACACCTGACATCATATGAAAGGTCATAATCAAAATGCTGCAACCCAAAAATATTATATAAAAGCATATACATAGTGCCTAAGTGTAAGGTGTATATGACACATACATGTTTAGGCTTGGCTCCCATTCCCAAGATAACACATGATCATGCAAATATTCCACAACCCCAACACTTGAAAACCGAACACTTCTCGTTTTAAGCATTTTGAATTAAGGGTATTCAACTTGTACTGTGTTTAGTTAAGTAACACCAGTCCTGCAACAATATGATTCAAATTTCAGTTGTCATGAAAAATTAATTGCATGAAGTAACAAACACTAACAAACATCACTGCTATCTCTCCCGTTCCCAAATCTCTTTGTAAATAATAGATACACATCATGATAAGTGACTAGTCAGGTCACTTTAAAAAAACTATGTTGGAGATTGGTTACTGTGTAAGTATCTCTTCATGTGTATAGCTGTGTTGCCTCCTTGTCTTTCAATAATAGTAGACCCACACAACATCTTATAAAAATGGGTAATCAAAGGAGAGAATTGGGTGAAAAGGATGAAACTATAGCAAAGAAACAGAAAGGATGTTTGTGTTCCCATGGAATAAGGTGACCTCAGCAAATGAAGGCTATAGTAATCAAGTGAATAAGCTAACCTGTACAATAGGTATTGGTTAGACTATTTCTCCATTCCCTATTCCCTTCTGAGTCCTTTTGCAGTTTAATCATTATTGTCATCACCCTGGGGTCTCATATACAAAGTGGTCATGGTAATAGGGATAGATGTCATGGGCTTAGCAGTGTAGTCTCCCTGACCAAGGCTGTTTTGGATACAGCCACTGCTGAATACCCAATCTGGCAGAAGCAGAGACCAACACCAAGTATCTGATGTGACCCCATTGCATGGGATGGCCAGCCGGCTACCCAACAGCAGATTGATGGCCTTGTACCTCCATTGTGGAAGGAACAGTGCTTTTTTCATATTAGAACAGACAGTTATTCTGGACCTGGGTTTGCCTTCCCTGCATGCAGTGCTTCTGCGAGGTTGACCCTCTGTGGACCTACAGAATGCTTCATCACCCATCTTGGTGTTCCAGACAGCACTGTTTATGATTAAGAAACTCACTTTATGGCAAAAGGTTTGTGGCAATGGGCTATTATTGCTCATGAAATCCACTGATCTTTTCCTATTTCGCATCATCTTGAAGAAACTGGCTTGACAGAATGGTTGAATGACCTTTTGAAGAATCAGTTATCATGTCAGCTAGGTGACAATACCTTGCAGTGCTGGGACAATGTTCTTCAACAGCTGTGTATGCCCAAATCAATATCCAGTATATGATGCTGTTTTTGCCATAGCTGGGATTCAGCAGTCAAAGAGTGGGAATGGGAGTGACACCACTCATCACTACCCCTGTGATCCACTAGGATAATTTTTGTTTCCTATCTCTGTGACTTTATGCTCTGCTGGTTCAGATATCATAGTGGTTCTCTTTATTAATGTTGCCTGACACTTAGTGAGGCCTTTTTGTCTACAAACTTGGGTCTTCCATTAGAGACAGCAGAGCATGAGATCATTTTTGGACTCTTGAGCGTAAATATATTTGGGTGTGGAGTCTAGAAGGATTACTTAATAATATGGAACAACTTACATAGTATAGGGACCTTTTCTGAAAACTGTGAGTATAACAGCACCACCTTTAAAGGACTGTTTTGAAGTCGATGAGGTGGTACATGCAAAATACCACGCCACTGGGCTTGGCGTACATGTTCACTGTCTTCTATTACTGTCTCTGTTTAGGAAGGTTTTATCTGTGATCACTTAGGTTAAGTATCTCCCACTGAAATTCTTTTTATATATTCCCTTTGGAGTCCTTTTGTATTTTAATCATTATTGTAACATTTTTTACAAGATTTTTCTGAGTTATAGGAAAATTCCTTAAGACAGTTTTCTAAATTATTTGTTTTCCTCTTCATCTTGTCCTTCAGGAATTTGAGTTGATTGTGATTATTTTCTGAAAGTAAGCTTTTATTATTTTAGATTTTTACATTTTTACATATTTAATCTCCCTTTTCAGGGTAAATTTTTTTTTTTTTTACTATAAAGTAGTATATACTCATTACTTAGATAATAAGATAACCACTGCTAACATGCTAATGTTTTGATGAATACTTGCCACAGGGTACGATGTGGTCTTTCAGACATGCATAGTGTGTCATTTTCTTTTTTTTTCTTTTTGGAGAGGTTTTTTCGCTATAGGATGTGTGCGCTCTCCAGACAGAGAGAGACATAGAGACAGAAAGCGAGAAATCACCCCCCAGCGGGGATGGTCACGCCACAATCCCTTCTCCTCCATTCTCCTCTCGGGATCTTGGGCACGCATGCACATGCGCCCGGCGTGAGTTTTAAGCCACCTGGTCCGGGACGCGAACTGTGGTCAACTACATGGGAGTCCAGCGACATAGCCATTACGCTAACTGCTGGTTCCCATAGTGTGACATTTTCAAATCACCAATATTGACATAGTCATCTTCCTCAGCATTGAACATTATATAATGTTATACACATTTGATAGTAGTTCTACTAGTTTTTAGAAATTTTTTGTAAGTACATATTGAATTGCCAATGACATTTTTTACTTTGCTGTGGTCTCCAGTTCATAACCCATTTCCCTTGTTTATGCATTCCTGTGTCTGTAATCATTTTCTCCTGAATCCTCCTACTCCCTCACCTCCCCATGTAGCTTGTTGTATCTATTATTATTCTTTCTACTTTTGTGCCGTAAGTCCTTCAGTTTCCACCATAAAGTGTAGGCATTCAGTATATGTAAAGCAGGGACATACAGCGTTTGTCTTTCTCTTCCTTTAACTTTTTTAAAATTATGATTTCTGATTTGTATTTAATCGATGTGTATCTTTGTGGGCTATAGTATGGTTTTCTTATATCATGTATACAGTGTATAATAATCAGATCAAGGATATATACACATTCATCTTTTCCAACATTTAACATTATGTTGTGTACATTTGTTAATAGTTCTACTACTTTTTTTGAAATATGTATTAAAGTGTTCATTTTTTTAAACTCTGTTGTGATATACCTCTTCCCTTAATTTACATGCATTCCTGTGTCCATTATAAATTTTCTCATGAAACTCTCTCTTTTTCTCAAGCAGGTCTTAGTATCTATAATTACTGTCTCTATTCCTATGCTTTTGAATCCTTCAGTTTCTGCTATACGGTGCAGACATTTGGTATCTTTTAAGTGAGGACATATGGTATTTGTCTTTCATAGTCTGCCTTATTTTACTTAGCATTATATCTTCTAGGTTCATCCACTTTTTTATCAAATGACAGAACTTTATTATTCTTTATGGCTGAGTAGTATTGCATTGTGTATATGTGCCACATTTTCTTAAACCAGTCATTGTTTGTTGGGCACTTAGGATGATCCCATGTTTTAGCTATAGTGAATAATGGCACAGTAAACACATACAAATGTCTCTCTGACCAAGTGATTTTCTGTGCTTTGGATAAAAACCCAAGAGCAGAATTACTGAGCCTTATAGAAATTCTATGTTTAGACTTACGAAGAAGCTCCTTACTGTTCTCCACAGTGACTATACTAATTTATATCCCCACCAGTGGTGCATGAGGGTTACATTTGCAACCTTGTCATTACTTATTCTCTGTTTTTTTATTTTTTGTTTGTTTTTTTTTTTTTTGTATTGGGGCGGGTAGGCTCCCAGGGAAGACAGAGAGAGACAGAGAAGGGAGAAATCACCCCCCAGGGGGAATGGCCATGCTGCAATCCCTTCTCCATTCTCCTTTCGGGATCTTGGGCACACACGCACACACGTCTGGCGTGAGTTTTAATCCACTGGGTCCGGGACTTGAACCGCAACCGACTCCGTGGGAGTCCAGCAACATAGCCATTATGCTAACTGCTGGTCCCATGATTCTTTGTTTTTGTTTGTTCTTTTTTATTTAGTTTCTTGCTGTAGGGCATGTGTGTTCACAAGAGAGTGAGAAAGAGAGAAAGTGAGAAATCACCCCCACTCCAGGGAGGATGGCCACACTGCAACCCTTTCTCCTCAACTCTCCTCTCAGGATTTTGGGCATGCACACACATGCATGTAGCATGTTTTTCTGGCTGCCAAGTCTGGGACTTGGAACTGTGACATCAGCTGTGTGGGATCCAGTGCCTTCACCACCTGCTGGTCCCTATTCTTATTTTATCATAGCCATTCTAATTGGGGTTAGGTGATAATCTCATTGTGGTTTTGATTTGCATATCTTTTATGAAAAGAGATGTTACACATTTTTTGTGTGTTTTTTGGCCATTTGTATGTCTTCCTTTGAAAATAGTCTGTTCAGATTGACTGCTCATTTTTAAAATCAAATTATTCGGGTTTTTTGTTTGATTTTTCCAGGAGAGCAGTATAGTATGCGAACATTTTTCTTCCATTCTGTGGACTGTTTATTTACTTTGTTTTTTGTTCCCTTTACTATATAGTAGCTTTTTAACCTGATGTAATTCCACTTGTCTGTTTTTGTTTTTTGTTTGTTTGTTTTTTGTTTTTCGAGAGGTTTTTGCTGTAGGGCACATGCACTCTCCAGAAAGACAGAGAGAGACAGAGAGACAGAAAGTGAGAAATCACCCCCCAGGGGGATGGCCACACCACAATCCCTTCTCCTCCATTCTCCTTTTGGGATCCTGGGCATGCATGCACGAACACCCAGCTTGAGTTTAAGCCACCAGGTCTGGGACTCGAACCTCTGTTGACTATGTGGGAGTCCAGTGACATAACCATTATGCCAATTGCTGGTCCCTGTTTTTAGTGTTGTTGCCTATACTTTAGGGATCTTATTTAAATAAATTGTCACCTATCTTGATATCTTGAAGTGTTTCCCCTGAAATTTTCTCAAGTAATTTATAGTTTTAGGTTTTACATTTAAGTCTTTAATCCATATTTAGTTATTTTTTGTAAATGGTAAGGAACTGTGATTTACTTTCATTCTTCTGCAAGCAGATATCCAGTTTTGCCAGCAGTCTTTATTGAACTGATCCTTTTCTCGATTGGATGGTGTTGCAATATTTATCAAAAATCAGTTGGTTATAGGTTGTTTGGTTTATGTCTGGATTCTCTATTTTATTCCATTTGTCAGTGTGTCTGTTTTTGCGCCAGCACCATGCTGTCTTGGTAATTATGGTTTTGTTACATATATTTAAGTCAGGTAGTGAGATGCCTCCAATAGCATTGCTTTGGAGAGATGGGGTCATTGGTAGTTCAGACAAATTTTGTGATTGTTTTTCTGTATTTTGGTGAAGAACATCATTGGTTTATTATAGGAATTGCATTGAATTTGTAAATCACTTTGTTACCTCTTTCATAATTTAATAATGTAACATGTGTCAGTAAATATGGATATATATTTTTAAATAACAAAATAGTGTTCTCTTGAATTTCACTTGCATACAAATAGGAATTTTTAAGATATTGTTTCATTTTATATAACAGAAGATATTTACTATGATTTTTAAAAATAGCTGTCTTTTTTGAAATATTGGATATCTTTATACATGTACTGAATGTTTTTCCTATTCTTATTTAGAAGGGGCAAGTTCATATGTACTGTGATGGAATCTGAGTGGGTCTGTCAGACATCACCTAAATCCCTGTTCGGTTATTGTTGTCATGGTATATTTGCTAAGTAAGTAATCCATGAGGCTCTGAGTAGTAGGAAGAGGCTATTGGGGAGAGAGCTAAGTGTCAGGGAAGGACCCTTTGCCATGAGTGTTTATTTCAAGTGAATAAAGAGCTACTGGGGCAGTGAGATTTTTAGTGGACAAAGTAGTTTCCCCCTCTCATACAATAGTTCATGTTACATGAGTTCAGTGTTAAGGGCAAATCCTCTTGGTAGCATCTGCCGACACAACACATTTGCTTTAATTAATGTGCCACTTCACCAGGTGAAAACTGAAGATGCACATAAAAGCTGACTGCCTTGTGTGTAAGAATGGGTAGAACTCTGTTAATTCTAGGATTTGTCTCCCATCAACTCTAGCGGTGTGGTTTTTTTGTTTTTGTTTTTGTTTTTTTCCCCCCTCACCCTCCCTTCTCTGGGCTTGCAAGTTTCTGAGATTTGTAGCATAATGTCTTCCATTCATTCCCACAGAGGGCTCCCCCTTTGCTGTGTTTAGTTGCAAACTAGTAGAAACCTCCCTGGCCTAATTTTACCTGTACCATTTCCAACAGAAATCTCACAAAGTGCCTAGATGCTGATGACCTCCTCTGTTTATTAAAAACTGATGGGGGAAAAAAAACTTCCTTAATTACATACTTCTTACGTCAAAATAGGTTTTGGGGAGGGAAGAAATTGAAAAGTTGCTCTATGCCGTCTTCTTTGTTGGTCTAAGAGTCACGTATTTATTTACCTGTGTGAAATGCTTTCGTCAGGTCTGGGTGTATTGCATATCCCATTTTTCAATTATCTATCAGATATTTCTGTTTCTGTAATAGATGATTCAACACGTGTACCTCTTGGAAAAAGCAAGGACTACATCAATGCTAGTTATATTAGAATAGTCAATTATGAAGAAGAGTATTTTTATATTGCGGCCCAAGGACCACTGCCAAGTACCACAGATGACTTTTGGCAAATGGTTTTGGAAAATAATTCTAATGTTATTGCCATGATAACCAGAGATACAGAAAGTGGGATTAGTAAATGCCACCATTACTGGCCTATTTCTCTGAAGGAGCCTTTGGAATCGAAACACTTCCGTGTCTTCCTGGAGAACTACCAGATACTTCCGTATTTCATCATTCGAATCCTTCAAGTGGTGAATAAGTCCGTAAGTTTTTAAAAAATCAGCATTAGATCTTTATTTTACGACATGAACAAATTTGTTAGGAACAGAAACTGGGCAAATTATGGAATATATACTGAGGATACTCTTTTGAGTAACTTCTTTTTACTTCTCGTTGGCACCAGAAACTAAGCTACCAGCACTACTGGCGCTTACCTACACTGTAACTGGAGATAAAAATGGAGACAGAGAGAGAGCATTAGAAGTTGCCTGGTCCTGGGACAACTCCAGCTGCTTCTGCTAAGTATGGCAGATGTGTGATGGTCTTTCAAGTGGGCTACTCACTATGCCCAACACTGCTGGTACTTACTAAACAGTGGGAGATTGGTACACTCACTTCTGTTACTGTGCTCAGTGCCACTGTTGAGCTCTGTATGAGGTAATGTGAGTGTTTGGAAGGGGACTTAGCTTTACTTGTGGTTTGGGGAATGTTTTTTGGAGGAGGTGACATCTCTCCAAAAGAGAAATAAAGAAAAAGCTGATGATCAGGGTATAAAATAGCATAGGGTGTATATAGAGAAATGTTAAGTAGCTAAGTGTCTTTGGAATGGAACAATCGAGTATCAAAGAGAAATAAGAGATGAGACGAGGCTATAGAAAGTAAGCAGGAACAAACTAGCACATGAACGGCCTTAGATTTCAACTCGAGAGCAGGACTTTCATTATGAAGATAACTAGAACACTTTGAAGAATTTCAGGAAGTGAGCAGTTGGCAGTGCACTGGGGAAAGCCGAGGCTATAGAAAGTAAGCAGGAACAAACTAGCACATGAACGGCCTTAGATTTCAACTCGAGAGCAGGACTTTCATTATGAAGATAACTAGAACACTTTGAAGAATTTCAGGAAGTGAGTAGCATGACTAGAGCAGCTGGCAGTGCACGGGGAAAGCCAGACACAGGTGCTTGCAGGTAAAATTGGCAGACCTATGCATGATTCTTGACTTGTGATTTATGAGAGGAAGGAGTTGAAAATTACACTCTTTTAATGGTGGTAACATGTGGCTATTTAAGTTTACAATATTTAAATTTCCATCAAATAACAAATTAATTTCCTCACATTCAGTAGTCACATTTCTGATCCTTGTTAGTCACATCTTGCTAGCGGATACCATATTAGCACATATATGGTGCATTTCTGTCTCTTTAATTAATTAATTTTTAATTTCCCGAGGCTATATGCACTCTCCAAAAGGAGACAGAGAGCGAGAGAGTGAGAGAAAGGAAGAAATCAGCGCCCCCCCATGGGGTGTTGATCATATTGCAATCCCTTTTCCTCCATTTCTTCATTCTGTTAAGATTTGGGGTACATTCTCACATGTGCTCAGCATGTTTTTCAGGCTGCTAGCCACATGGGATCCAGGGAATGATCTGAACATTTGCATCTTGTTGAAAAGTTTTGGATTTGGGAAAATAGGAAAGGAATGGTTTATAGGAGAGAGTGATGATTTCTATCCCTTTAGTGGGTTGGATTAGCAGTTAGGCGATATATATATATTCAGTAGGAATAAAGAGGATGGGAATTGAACTGGAAGTTGAAGAGGTTGGTGAGGTTTACATCCATCACCAGAGAAGCCAATTGTTGGAGCACAGCCAGTGACCAACAAAGGGGTTTCTGAGTGATGCTGACATTGGACCCATAAGTTTGTAATAGCAACAAAATATGCAACTATGTGATTATTTTGTTTCCAGCAAGGTAAGTATGGGACCCCTGAACCCAGATTATGGGACTGACCCAAGAAGGAATGTTGTCTAGTAAATGTGGCAAGATTCAAAGGATCAAAGGATTTTACAGTTTAGTAAGAATGATTCAGATAATTAGCCACAAAGCCAAGGTTGCTTAGGGGTATGAATGGGATCAGGGGCCAGTCAACAGGGGGTAACTAGAGGATGGAAAGGACTGGAGAGCTCCATTTGGCTGCATAGCTGTTGGAGTTGAAGTGAAGGAAGTGGTAGCATAAGAACTGGTAAGAAGCTGATGTTGGCTTTGTAAAATTGGGAGATTTTTCATGCTAGACAGCACAGATAACGGTAAGTCCAAGGAGTAGTCACCATTGTGGGGGCTATAAGAAAGGAAGTGATCTCCCCTACAGGAGAAAAATTAAAAAAAAAAAAACTATGATGTGAGAGTATCCATTGGGCTGTTGAGACTCTAAATTTGCCATGGATGATGTCCGAATTGGTAGAAAGACCGTGCTCTTCAGTGAATGCAGAGGCTTGATGGGAGGGTTAGTTACGGGGTGACGGCAATGCGAAGATAAAGCTAGAAGACAGGAAACTCAAAGGGAAAGGGGTTTTCACACAAGGAGAGGAATAATAAATTGGAAAGAGAAGTGGGCAGCTAGGTGTGTCTGTAACGTGTCCTGTATGCACTTCCCTGAAGCTAAAAAGACAGACACAGTCTTAATTCTTAAGAGACGTTACAGTCTGGTGGGGAAAGAAGACACCAAACAAGTCAGTTACAAATGACATGTGTGTTTGTTTTCATCATTGAATTTTGTGTGCCAATGATTCAAACTTGAATTTTCTATTTGGTGTTACATTGGAAGAATTTTTAAAACATGAGCCCTCGGGACCAGCAGCTGGCATAATGGCTATGTCGCTGGACTCCCATGTAGCTGAACGCGGTTCAAGTCCTGGACACGGTGGCTTAAACTCATGCCAGGGGCGTCGCGTGCATGCGTGCCCAAGATCCCAAGAGGAGAATGGAGAAGGGACTGCAGCATGGCCATCCCCCTTGGGGGGTGATTTCTCACTTCCTGTCTCTCTGTCTCACTCTGTCTTTCTAGTGAGTGCACGTACCCTATAGCAAAAACCTCTAAAAAAAAACCAAAAAACAAAAAACAAAAAAACCAAAAAACACGACCCCTCTTCCTTACTGCCATTTGCAGGTATGAGGTCATTTCTGCCCTTGTTAAATACTATGTAATGTAGAAAACATCAGTAACCAAAGTGTCCAGGGGTTTTTCTAGATTTATGATTCCAGGTACAAAATTATATTACATAAATCCATGGAGGAGTCTGTATTAGTTTGGGTTCTCCAGAGAAGTACAACCAGGAAGCTTTGTATGTATTTGTAGAGAGAGGGCAATACGAGCGAGATACTGTTTCTTAAAGAATTGGTTCACAGATCATGGAAGGCTCACAAATCTCCAGAGTGGGACAGTCGGCTGAAGACCTAGGAAAAAAATTACAGTTCAAGTAGAAAAGAGAAATGCAAGCAGAATGCTTCTTGCTCAAGGAGATCAGTCTTTGGTTAGGACCATCAACTGATTAGATGAGGCTCACCCACACTGGGGGATAGACTGCCTTACTCAAAGACCACCAATTTAATTCTCATTTGAAAAAAATAACCATCACAGAAACATCTAGACTAGTGTTTGACCAAATTTCTGGGTACTGCAGCCCAGCTAAGTTGACACAGAAAATTAAACGACACAAGTTTCAGTAGGTACCTTAAATTAGAAGAGGGCTCTGAACACCAGCATCTTTGTTAAGAAAACTCAGGAAGAAGAGGCATTTTAGAGAGAAGCTAAGGAGAGAGAAACCCACTCTGAGTTTTCCCACAAGGTCCCTAGTGAGAGGAGATGGGAGCCCAACCTGGGGAAAGGTGACGATGCCTTTGGCTGGGACGTGGTAACTCAGAGTGCTTGGTCGGCTTTAGCAGTTTCATGAGTCCACTTCAGGGACACTCAGCACAGTAAAGGGGCTACGCACGGTTCTTGACCACCCTGTCGTCATTGCCTTGGGCCATGCCGTCTTTATTAAGTGTGGTACGCGTCGTATGTAAGCTAAGAGGTCTCCTTCCAGTCTTACTTCTCACGTCAGCCCGTCTTTGTGATTGTTTGAAGTCCTCGTTTTCCTGAAGCCTCATGGTACCACATGGTAGTGGGGAAGAGTGTTCAGAGGCCTGCCGTGCAGTCTCAGCTCCATCTGTGTGGGCACTGACCTAGCATGCATCTCTCTGTTCCCTTCAGTCCATCTTATTTGTAAAATGAAGAGAAATAATGCCTACTGCATGGGGCTGATGTGAAGGCTGAGTGGTAGTTTGTGTGAAGTCTCGACTGCAGGACCTGGCACAGAGTGCCCAGTTCATGCTGCTCATCAGAATTGGTATTTGTATTATCATTGCTGTGCACTCCTTTGTAAAATGGAGAATACTTCTATTTCTGGCAGCTTCTGGAATTCTTACTAACATCAAAATGAGATTTGGATACTCTTTGAAAGCTTTATATATTACACATGGAGCTATTGTTAGTATTATTACTAGTATCGCAGAAATTTAAATGAGATCTCTAATGTAAGAAGTTGATAAACCTCTCTTTCTGTCTCTCAACAGACGGGAATCAGTCACTTTGTGAAACACTTGCAGTTCACCAAGTGGCCAGACCATGGCACTCCTGCCTCAGCAGAGTATTTCATAAAATATGTCCGTTACGTGAGGAAGAGCCACCTCACGGGGCCCATGGTGGTTCACTGCAGTGCCGGCGTGGGCAGGACAGGGGTGTTCATATGTGTGGATGTCGTGCTGTGTGCCATCGAAAAGAACTATTCAGTAAGTGTGTCTGCCGAGCAGCTAACCCAGTGCTGTTGGTAACAGCTTGATAATATTGGAAGAGCCGCTTAGTAAATAGAAAGCACATGAACTTTGGATACTCATTGTCACTTAACTTGGTGGAGAATGCTGGGGGCAGTGTGGGGATGTAAATGGCTTTGGATGGTATCTGGGACTTCCAAGTACATAGCAAAAGTGCGCTCTTTGTCCTCTTCTTCCCCTGCATCCCACACACACAGCTTGTAAAATCTCATTAGAGAATGTCAGTGCAACGTGCCTGCCTTAGTGAACGGAAGTAACATGCGTGTGAGTACACTGGAAAATGTGGACTTCAGAGTTAATGAGGGCCCTGGTCTGACTGCCAGTTTTGCCACATGTGTTAGGTGTTGGTGACCGTGTGAATTGCTCATCCTCTCTCAAGCCCACCTTTCTCCTGTGTACGGCACGTGTCTTAATAATGTTGACTTTGAGTCCATCTTTACCAATCCTTTACTTTCCTCCTCAGTTTGGAGTCAGCTGGGAGATAGATGCAGGAATCAGACATACGGTGATTAAACTCTTTTTCTTTATTATAGACTAACTGATTAGGGGATGTGACTTTAGATCTGTGGTCAAAAGGCTTACTTATTGAACTGTTTTCCTGTGCTGCAGAAGGGAGGGGAGGGAGACATCTGTTCCCTGAGCAGGACCGAGAGGAAAACGGCTCTTATGATGGCCACAAGGAATGCGAACGTCCCCACGTCACTCGTGAGAAAACGGGCCATGAGACAGTTGCCCTGGCAGGCACGTCCTGGAGGTTACGCTGTGTCAGAACAGGTGTCCAGTCTCTGCCAGCTCAGGCTTTGTGCAGGTGTGCCCCAGCACGGCAGGGCTCTTCTGTTCTACATTTTCATCCTCAGACCACACAGAAAAGGGAGTAGAAAAGTCTACTCCAGTTACCCCTTGGAGGACAGAGGAGCTTTCTTCTTCAGAAGCTCGAGCCAGTATTCTGGCCAATATTCCATTCCACTTTTCCAGTGGTTTTAGTCCCTTCCCTGAACCTCTTACTGGATGCCCCATCAGGACCACTGGCCATCATGTTGTTGAGGGGAGGGAGGGATAGTTTTCCAGAGCATACTCAGTATCATTACAAAGAATGAGTATGAATTGGATGTCCAAAAAAAAGAAAAACAGGTCCACTAAAAAATGCTGAAAATTGACTAGTATGTGTCTGATGTTGTCTTATTTCTGTAACTAAAATGTTCTACCCTTTCAACAGAAAATGTGTTAGCATAATGTTCCTTTGGTTTATATATTGTCCATTACAATTTCTTAATTTGTTTATACTTATCTTTATTTTCCATCCCTTTTAGAAACTATAAAAAACTGGAAGTATACTTCATTGTTTCTGAGGACCACTGTGTTTTCCCACATTATGGCTTCTCTAAACCTCAAATGTGTCTTCTAATCAGTCACGTGCCAGCTATGAGCCATGCACCTTATGACTAAGGATGCTTAGAGTTATGAAATGTAGTAGTTAAAAATACACCCACTGCTTCATTATTGACTGCTAGAGAGCGCTGAACTGTCATCAGTAAAACAGTCCCACCTGTGCTCCCCCTCCTCAGGTTTGCTCACCGGAGCGGTTTGTTATTGGCAGTGAGATAAGTATGTAAAAACAGGGAGTATGTGTTTAGAAACTTCCAGAGCAGCTCACACATCACTGTGGCAACCAAAGTGTGACCAGTGGGTTGGCTTGCTGGCAGGGTGTAGACCAGTGTGTGTGTTGTGGAACTCACATGTGGAGTCTCACCTGGTAGAAGCTGCATACTAGTGATGTGTAGGGTGGACGAGCTGTGATCTGTGACTTGCTATTACTCATTTACCAGTTATAATGGTAAGATATAAAAACATTCCCCATTTCTTGTAATTTTTATAGTCAGTTTAATTTTTAATTAAGACTTTAAAAATCCTTAAAACACTAGGAGCATACCAGTTTTTGCCTTAAACGTGAGTTTATTTGGGAGTTCAAACATTCTCAGCAGAACTTTCCCCCTTTTCACCATCTTCAGCATACAATGACAGTTATTAACTATTAGCTATAAATTATCACTGAATTAAGGGAATAATCCAAAATTTAGTACATCACACCTTACATAACAAGAGATGTGTATTTTCACTGAGCACACTGTTTAGTTCATCTAGCAGGATGACAGGATCTTTCTTTCTTTCTTTCTTTCTTTCTTTCTTTCTTTCTTTCTTTCTTTCTTGAACAAGACTTGAAGACTGGCACGAATTCCTTAATCTGTGGAACTATCTCAGACTGTTTGCATGTCTTGTAGCATTACTAGTAGAAAATCATCCTACATAAAACTTACAATTCAAACACATTTGTTGATAATACAGTACTTTACATTTTTATGCAGTATGGAACTAATTTGTTTGGCAAGCTAAGAAAATGAAGACTTTTTCCTTCTTATCACATTATAATTTACATTGCACATATACTGGAAGAGTCACTATGTGAGCAGTATCTACTTGCACTTATTAAATTACAGTGCTACATACTTTGCTACTTTTATTCGTCCCACATGTTGGTACCACTACCTATCTTTAGCCAGTTGCGAAATCATCAAACTATGGTATCATTAGAAAATGGTAAGTATCTTTCTTGCCATGTATTTTCCAAAATTTCCAAGAAAACATCTTTTTTTTTTTTTTAAGAGGTTTTTGCTATAGGGCACGTGTGCTTGCCAGACAAGAGAGAGACAGAGAGACAAAAAGCGAGAAATCACTCCCCAGGGGGGATGGCCACGCTGCAATCCCTGCTTCTCCATTCTCCTCTCGGGATCCTGGGCACGCACGCACATGTGCCCGGTGTGAGTTTAAGCCACCAGGTCTGGGACTCGAACCATGGTCGACTACGTGGGAGTTCAGTGACATAACCATTACACTAACTGCTGGTCCCAAGAAAACATCTTTAGTACACAGTTTTTCACCATTGTCTTGACAATTACATATGGTTTTCTATTCTCAGCATTTCAAACTATTCTTTTTCAATAAGTCTGAAGAGCATTAATGCTGTGTGTGAAATAGTGGACATCAACTTTGCATTTTATTTTAATATTCTTTAAAATAATTATTTTGTCTTTGAATTTATTATTTTTAATGTCAGTGACACTAAGTCTTAATAGTTCCTCTGTTTTGTTGGTCAGTACATCTTTGCATAGAACATAAGTGTGGTTTTAGCACTTCATAATCAATAATGACTAGAAACTTAATATTCAAGGAATCATAATCTCAGATAAAATTAATATGAACTCTTCTGTTTTTCATTTCTTTGTAGTCACTTCCATCACCACCTTTGCTCATCTAAATACGCCACATTCATAAAGCCATGTCTTGTCTTTGACAAATCATTCCTGTAACACTTGTTTTATCATCAGTAAATTAAAATAAAAAGTTAATCATGCAAATTTATTTCCATACTTTGTCTAATATTAAATTACACATTTTTATAAATTGTGTTTAACTTTATTTATTTATTTAAATTTGTCCAGAGAGGGACAGAGAGAAAGAGAGAGAGAGAGAAATTGAGAAAGCAATCTACCAGGCCTCGACTTGAACTACGGTTGGCCATGTGGGAGTCCAGTGCCCTTAACCACCATGCCACCTGCCAACCCCAAATTATACATTTTTAAAAAGCTTTCAAAAGAACAACAATTTTTAATTTTATAAGGTTTCATTTTATCATTTTTTTCCTTTTATAGATTATACTTTTGATGTCAAGTCTAAGAATTCATCACTTAGCCTAGGTTCTGAAGTTGTTTTCCTGTTGCTTTTAAAAAAATCCAGCAGCTTTATATTTTACATTTAGGCCCATGGTCTCTCCTGAGTTAATTTTTATATAAGATGTGAAGTTTTGGTCAAGGTTCACTTCACTTTTTTCCCCTTTTTCTTATAGATTTCTAATTGTTCCAGCACCATTTATTATAAAAACTATTCTTCCTCCCTGAATTATTATTGTGCTTTTGAAAAAAAATTATTGGACATATTTGAATGGGGCTGTTTATGGCTCTGTATACTGTTTATGACTCTGTCCCATTGATAACTGTGTCTACCGTTCTACCAATACCACACTTCAAATTACTGTAGTTATTTAGTATGTTTTAACATCAGATAGAGTGATTCCTCCCACTTTATTCTTTTTCAAGATTGTTTTAGCTATTCTAAGGTCTGTGTTTTCCCATAAATTTTAGGATGAGATTGGGTCTATCTACAAAAGCTTTCTGGGATGTTAATAGAAATTGCTTTAAATGTGTAGCTCAGTTTTAGGAGAAATGACCCCTTTACTGTATTGACTCTTGGACTCCATGAACATGGTATATGTTTCCTTTTATTTCTTTGTATTCTTTAATCAGCATTTTGCCATCTTTAGCATAAAGATCCTGTATGTATTTTGTTAGACTTACCCTGGTTCATTTTCTTTGGAGTGATTTTAAGTGGTTATGGTGTTTTATTTTCCACATTTGTTGTTAGTATGTGGAAATGAAATTGATTTATGTGTATTGATTGTGTATGCTGTGACTTACTGAACTAATTAATTAGTTCTAAGAAGTCTTTTGTTTTGTTTGATTTCTTGGGATTTTCTGCATAATCAGTTGTGTTATTAGCTAAAAATTTTTTCTCCTCCTTTATGATCTGTATACTTATTTATTTTTATGGATTCATTGCTCTGTGTAGAACATCCAGTGCTGTAGAACAGACATGCTACCATCACTCAACTTACAGGGGAAGCAAACTAATTTTTTTTTTTCTGAAAGACTCTATGAAGAGGATGAAAAAACAAATTACAGCCTGGGAAAAACTGTTTGCAAGACAAAGGCCTTGCATTAGAATATATAAAGAACCCACAAAATCAATGGTAAAAATGATAGCAACCAAATCAATCAATCAATCAGAAGTGGATAAAAGACATGAACATACATTTCATCAGAGAGTATACAGATGAGCAGATGAAAAGATGCCCAGCTTCATTAGCCTTTGGGAAATTGTAAATTAAAATCATGATGAGATATAACTACACACCTATCAGAAAGGCTAATATCAAAAATAGTGGCAACTCCAAAAGCTGGTGAAGATGTGGAGTTATGGGGTCACTTATTCATTATCTATACTCATACATTGAGAATGTAGAATGATACAGCCACTCTGTAAAATATTTTTCAATTTGCTTTGAAAACTCAGTAAAATAACTTACCATCTAACTCAGCAATAACACTCTTGGACATTTATCCTGGAGAAATGAAAACTTACATTCACACAAAAACTTGTACACAAGTGTTTATGTACATTGTATTCATAATAGCCCCAAATTATAAATAACCCATCTGTTCTTCAGCAAGAAGATGCATGCTATTTAAACAAACTAGTTGTATGAGTGAACTCATAAAACTTCTTTCAGATAACAGCACTATAGAGATAAAATACAGAATACTGGTTGTCAAAGGTGTGTGGGTACAGCTCTAAAGGGATGGTCTGAGCAAGTCTTATGGTGGATCACTGTATCTTGACTATAGTTGTGGTTATGTGAATCTTCACATGTGATAAAATTGCATAGAACCAAACATACACACACACATGTGCATGTACACACATATGCACAACTACATGCACACACACACATATACACAACTTTATGTAAAAGCGAGTTAAATCTGAGTAAGTGATGTGGATTGTCCCAATGCCAGTTTCCTGATTTTGACATTACACTATGTTATCTAGGATGGTATTGAGGAAACTGGTGAAGCAGACCCAGGACTTCCCTGTATGACTTCCTTTGTATCTATATTACAAAATAAAAAAAAGTTTATTTAAGAGGCTTAATTAAAATTAAATTGTTTTATTAAATGACAAGTTATAAAAATAAAGGAATGCAGGGACTAGTAGATAGTGTGATGATTACATTTCTGGACTCCCACATGGCTGACCACAGTTCAAGTCCTGGACCTGGCAGCTTAAAACTCACACTGACTGCTTATGTGTGGTTGCCCAAAATCCTGAAAGGAAAATGGAGAAGTGATTGGTGCATGGCCTTCCCTCCTAGGAGGTGATTTCTCGCTTTCTGTTTCCCTGTGTCTTTCTAATGAGCACTTGCACCCTATAGAAAAACTCTAGAAAAATTAAATTAAATTAAAGAAATGCTAAAGTTTTTCTGATTTTCATGTTTTTGAGTTATTTGATCAACCTTAAATACTGATTTGTGTTACTTGATGAACCTTAAATACTGTGGTCTTGCTGCACACAGCCAGTGACCAGCACACACCAGTGTGACTCTGTAGACAGATTCAGCAGTGTGCAAGCTGGCCTGTATCTCGTTCAGCTGCTCACGCTCCCTCATGCCCGCCAGTGTCAGACTGCCGTAAGAACTTCTAAACACTTACCCTGAGTTTCTGGACTCATCTCATTATGGACCCACGCCACAGTGGAAGCCACATCCAGTGGTGTGGGTCTCCACATGCAGGTGCAGAATCTGGCCTGGCCTGATTGTTGCTTAGGTCTCCATTGGACCTGACAGGGACTTTCATATGAGAAACAGCTACACTACTGTTGTGGCCAAAGTTCGTGCTTTTCTAGGACAGTGCTGCTTAGTTCTCCTGTTGGATGACCAAGTTTATGCAATTTGCTGTTGTTTCTTTGGGAGAGCATTCATTTTATAAATGATTGCTTCCTGCTTTCTCTTCAACACCTATTAAAACATTTTCTCTATCCATTGGACTAGTTAAAATAGCACTTTCTTGTGACTGAAATGAAAACTTTCTGTAAATCTCGACATCTCTTTTACTGGAAGGAGTTTTGGAGCACTCATTTGGCAATCGGTGGGTTTGTGTTTTTCCCTCTGCATGGATAATACAAAATTACTGTCATCTTGTTACAGTTCAACATCATGGATATAGTGACTCAAATGAGAGAGCAGCGTTTTGGCATGATTCAAACCAAGGTGAGCTTTCTACCACATACATTCTCATGAGACTAATCAACTTAAAGATTGATATTCTATAGCACTTGACAGTTTGTGAAGCCCATGTCCTGAGTGGTCTTACTGAACTCTGTAATTTGAAGTAGACACATTGGTTCTGTTCTGGTACTCCTGATAAAGTACTTCTGTTCCATAACGTCACTCAGATAGCAAGACTGAAATGGAAGTTGATTCCCAAACACATGTCTTGTCCATAATATTATGTTATGTAATAACATGTATAATGTTATTTTAATAGATTCCTGAATAGCAGTTTGGCATATTTACTTGATACTAAAATATCAAAGTTACTGACATGTTGTAAAAAAAAAATACTATTTATGTCACAGATAAGTTATTAATTGTTGGAAAGGGGATCGAGAGAGTATAGATAATGAAAACACTTACCCCTAAATCTTTTTTTTTACTAATTTATTTATTTTACATTCTTTCACTGAACATCACTACAGCATACAAAATGTGATTTTCCCATCCAGAATACACTGTAAAGTGGCTTAATCATATATGTTATTGTCAACAAATCATTTTCCATTTTTTGGTTTTTTGTATATGTACTTTTCCCCCTATTTCTTTTTGTTTGTTTGTTTGTTTTTTTGTTTTTTTTTGTTTTTGTTTTTATTTTTTAACATTAATATGCTATACATCATTACAGTATACAAAATGAATTTTTCATCCAAAATACATTGTCTGTTGGCTCAATCAAGTACATCAACATATGTGTTATCAACAAACAATTTTCCATTTCTTATGTCTTGTATATTTTGAGTTTCTTCTCTTTTTTTGCCATCCTTGATTCCCTATCCCTAACCCTCTGCCCTGTCCAACCCTCCTCCCATTGTCTGTTATCCCTGTTTGCTTTTCTATGCCTATCCCCCCCATTTAATTGATTTGCTAATGAACTTAATTTGTCTAAATATTTGCAATAGCAAGCACAGCTGATATTTACATGCACAAGAACTCATGTCTGACTTTAGGCACAAACCTCAGTGAGTAGAATGAACATACTATAAAATGATACCTAGCTGGGGCTATATAGCTTACTGTGGTCATCAAATACACAGTTTTTTCTTTAAATTTTGGTAACAGTTTTAGTATTTTTTTCTCTGAATTTTTTTTT
>NW_006159696.1:897816-901110 GCF_000334495.1 Tupaia belangeri chinensis
TAAAAAAAAAAAAGACAGAGAGAGAGAGAGGACAGAGACAGAGGTAGAGAGAGACAAAGAGTGATACAGAGACAGGAGACTTGTAAGTGGTCTTCCTACCACGCGAGTTTTGTATGCTGGAGGCCCAGTTATCAGTGGGACATCTTCCTTTTTCCAAAATGGCTATATCGCAGGAGCCATGGAGCTGTCTGTCTCTTGAAGAAGGGCTGTTCACGCGAGTTTTGTATGCTGGAGGCCCAGTTATCAGTGGGACATCTTCCTTTTTCCAAAATGGCTATATCCTCCCCCTATTTCTCATCCTCTGCCATTTCCCATCCTCTTCCCACCCTGTCTCTGGTATCTGCAGTTACTTTCCATTCTTTTATTCTTTCCCACATCCCACTGATTCACAGAATATCTTAGTTAATCTAAATACTTTCAATAGTAAGTTCAGCTGATATATACATATCTGTGAACACATGTTGAGGTTAGGCATGAAACTGTGGGTAGACTGAATATACTATAAAATAGCACATACTGAGGCTATATTGCTTACTGTGGTCATTAAATAGGTATCTTTTAATATATTTTTTAATTTCAAGAAAGGCAGTTTTAACTTTAATAAATCAAAAAATGTTAAGAGAACTCTGCTTAATACATAAAGCCAGAAAACGGGTTAGGATTCTGTTCGAATAGAGGTACATGGACCTGTCCACAACTCAAGAAAACAAAAATCCTTAACTCTGGAAAACAAAGCATACAAGATGAGTAATGTTTTAGTCAAAAGTCATAAAATTCTATTTCACCAGTTCAAACTCATGTACTTTATCTTCTGTTGTGATCTGATCTTTCTATTTAAATTCTGGAAGATAATATTCAACTCTGGACTTGTCCCTACCATTAAGCTTGCCATTTTCTTAGTTGTTTTAGAACACTTATTTTTATGTGTCTTACTTTAGTTTTCCTGGGATAGCACTCCCTTCAGAACTTCTTGAAGAACTAATCTGGTGCTCATAAATTCTTTCAGGTTTTGTTTATCTGAGAATGTTCTTGTCTTCTCTTCCATTATGTAGGAAAATCTTGCCGGATATAGTATTCTTGGTTGAAATTGTTTTTCACTCAACACTTTATTTTCCCATTCTTTCCTTGCTTGCATTGTTTCTGATGAGAGATCTGCTGTTAGCCTGATGGTATATCCTTTGTAGGTAACTTGATGTTTCTCTCTTGCCAATCTTAGTATTTTATCTTTGTCTGTGGTTTTGGTCATTTTGGCTATAATGTGTCTTGGAGAAGATCTTCTTGATCCTCCTTGGAATCCTTTGTATTTCTTGGGTCTGTATCTTTGAATGCCTCTCTAGGTTTGGAAAGTTTTCTTCCAGGATTTTGTGGAATAAGTTATCAATGTCCTTATTAGTCTCTTCGCCTTCTGAGATACCGATTATCCAGATGTTTGGATGTTTAATGGTATCAGTATTTCTCATATATTATTCTCATTTTGGGGGGCTATTTTCTCAGTCTCCACAGTGGATTTTATTAGTCCATCAATTCTGTCTTCTACATCTGAGATTCGATTTTCTGTGTGATCTAGTCTGCTTTTAATTTTTTCAAAGGAGGTTTTTGCTTTCTGTATTATAGCCTTCATCCCCAATATTTCCATTTGATTCTTTTTATGGTGTGTATTTCTTCTTTCAGCTCTCACAAGAACCTCACCTCCTGGAACTCATTGGCTCTTTTCTTCTGGAGTTCATTGTCTTTCTTCTCTTCTGTCTTAGCTTTGCCACTACAAATATTCTAAATTCTTTATCAGATATTTCCATGCATTCCATTGAACTCTCTGTGGATGAAGAGGAGTTATTCTTTTCCTTTGGGGGAGAGGTATTTCCCTGTTTTCTCATATTTCTTGTGTCTCTGCTGTGATTTCTGATCATCTGATGGGTTGTTCATTTATTCCTAGTTTCTTGAAGTTCAATCTGAGCAATCAGAGGCACCCAGGAGAAGGTGATCTGAAAATTCTTTGGCGTTCAGATTTTCTCCCTTCGTGTTGCAGATTCAGTGGGAATTGAGGACTATGGAGGACTCTAATAGTATTCAGATGCTTGGCTACTTTTCACTTAGACCTGTCTAGACACTCAGTGCGTGGAAGGTGAGCAGCCAAGTGATAAGAAAAAAAAAAGGATAAGAAAACAGAGAAAGAAAAAGGAGAAAAAAGGAAAAAACAAACAGACAAATTATTAATTTTAATAAACAAAAAATGGAAAACCACGCGGCACACTTGATCTCAGCTCTCATGGCAGACTCAATCTTCTGGCCTGCTCCTTTTGCCTCTCCTAGATAGGAGGGAGAAACAGCAGGGGATTATTACCAAGATAAAGGAGAATTTTAGAGCCAAGAAAATACTTTACCTTAAAAATTAAAAAAAAAAAAAAGAGACAGAGAGACAGAAAAGGACAGAGAGACAGAGAGAAAAGGACAGAGGGGGCTCTACCAGGGTGACTTCATTGCTCTCATCTCTGAAAGCACTAGATCTCAGCTCTCATGGCGAACTCAATCTTTTTCTCCTTACCCCTGAATCTTTAGGGAGGCCTCTTTTTAGGCCAGTATCATGAAATACTTTATTGAACAGGGTTACCTGAGAGACTTGATGCTAGATCAAATGTATGTAAATACTTATATATAAATATTATATTAAATATTTATATAAAATGTTTCTATAAATATATAATATAGTTATGTATAATTAAATATATATAAACATATATTTATTTGAAATGTTAAGAGTCATACAAGGGATTTTAAATTTCTTTTTATTTCAATTTCTTTTATACATTCAATCTCATGTTACTTAGGTTTCAAAGTGAATATTCCAACATGTGTACATTTCTCACCTATCTAGTTGACAATACTATAAAGCTGTCTCAATAGACAATAGTTCATTTCTTTGTCTCATAAATGCCTTGCCCCTCTATTTTTCCTGTTAATATCCTTCCTCAGACTCTACTCCTTTACCCGCCTTCTTCCCACACTGTATCTGGTATTCACAACCATTTGCTAAGTTTCTATAACCTTTTGACTGTTCAGTTTTGGCAATAGAATGCAGATACTTGGTATATATTAAGTGGAGACTTATAATGTCTCTCCTTTATAGCCTGACTTGCTTCACTCAGCAGTAAATCTTCCATATTCTTCCATTTTCTGTCAAAAGCCAGGGTCTTGTTTTTTATTTTTTTTATTTTTTTTTTATGGCTGAGTAGTATTCCATAGAGTATATGTGCCATACTTTTTCAATTCATTCATCTGTTCGTGGGCATTTGGGTT
>NW_006159696.1:901563-906712 GCF_000334495.1 Tupaia belangeri chinensis
AGTGGCTGGACCAATTTACATTCCCACCAGCAGTGTAGGAGAGTTCCCTTTCACCACAGCCCTGCCGGCACTTATCTATTTATTTTTTTAATCTCAGTCATTCTTACTGGGGTTAAGTAGTATCTCATAGGTAGTATCTGAGGGCTGTGGATTCACACTAATTACTGTATCTTTTGCCATGCAAAAACTTCTTAATCTGATGTAATCCCACTTGTCTATTTTTGGGATTATTGTTTGTGCTTTTTTTAAAGCAACTTTACCTACCCCAATGTCTCCCAGAGTTTCCCCAGTGTTTTCCAGCAGAAGTTTATAGTTTGAGGTCTTTGGTTTAGATCTTTGATCCACTTTGAGTTGATTTTTGTCAATGGTGAGAGGTAGGAGTTCAGATTCATCTTTCTGCAGGTGGATATCCAGTGTATCCAGCACCATTTGCTAAAGAGGTTTTCCTTTTCCCACTGGATTGATTGGTACCATTTGTCAAAAATCAGTTGGCTTTATGTGTGGGAGTTTATTTCTAGGGACTCTATTCTGTTCCATTGGTCCACCTGTCTATTTCTTTGCCAATACCATACTATTTTGATTACCATGGCTTTGTAGTATATTTTTGAGTTAGGGAATGAGATGCCACCCACTCAACTCTTCTTGTGCAAGATTGCTTTGGCAATACAAGTCTTTCATAATTTCAGACAAATGGTATGATTGTCTTTTCTAGATCTGTGAAAAATGTCTCTGACACTTTGATTGGAATTGCATGAAATATGTAGATTAATTTAGGTAGGATTTCCATTTTGATTGTATTAATTATTCCAATCCAGGAACATGGGATGTCCTTCCACTTTTTTGTGTCATTTTCAATTACTTTTTTTAGCTTCTTTTAGTTTTTCTTGTGGAGATCTTGACCTTCTTTGGTTAGATTTATTCCTAGGTATCTTATACTTTTTGTGGCTATAGTAAATGGAGTATATGCAAGGGAATTTTTAGAATTTTATTTAGTTGAGGATGGTAGAAGGAAACTGAGATGGACCATTTTCACCTCAGCTCAGGTAAGCCTAGTTTAACTAGTTCAAGAGCAAGAGTTATACTATGGTCTTTATCTACCACATGTTTTAAAATATATAGTTGCATAAATAAATTCTTTTTGAAACTTTTTCAGTTGAGTGTTTGCTTTTGATGGGAACATTCCTGTGTGTTTCAACATTACAAATATGCTCTCTGATAAAGGATATTGGTATACAATTACTTAACATAGTGTCTTTTTTCATATATATGTATATAGGAGCAGTATCACTTTTGTTATGAAATTGTGCTTGAAGTTCTTCAGAAACTTGTGACTCTGAACTAAGGACTCTGTTGCCTCTCACTTGAAGTCACCAGGTCTCTTGGCGCATCCGCGTAAAGAGCAGGCTTGAGCCGCGCTTCAGGTTCCGCTGTGCCTGCCGTGCCTCCATGTGCCATTCGCTTTTCTTTCTCCAATCCCTGAAAAAAGGCATGTTTGGGTTTGATCTTATTAGACAATACCAAGGTACCTGCCACCGTCTCCAATGAAACAAGCGTTACGTGAAACAAATATAGCTTGGCTATCTGGTTAAAGGGGTCACAGAGCTCAATAAAGGACTTAAACTATATTTGGTAAGATTTATTTGGAAAGGACATTCATCATGTTCTTCAGCTAGATTTGTTCTTCTATTTGTTCCAGTTAGGATTGGACTCTCTATCCTATGCTTCCATGCTGCTGTGGGGACCCAGAGACCTTGGCCTTTCTAGAGCAGCTAGACAAGGACCTCTTGGTCTGGGAAGCATTTCATGGGGCTGTGGGAGAGCAGAGTTCCTTCCTTCCATCACGTGAACACACTGGTGAACAGTCCAGAACCAAAATAGATGTTTATATAGAAAGTCTAAGAGGAAATTTTTGCCTTGCCTGAGTTCTTTCCTACCCCTCCCTAACACCTAATGCATTACTCAGTCTGCTTTGTTAAAAGCAAATCGTACATTTGCCTCTTATCCTCTGCCCTTTAGCTAACCAATCAACTTTGGCAGGAGCATTGTTATGCACTTCTGAGTCATTCACGGTATCTCTTACACTGGATGTATTTGTTAAATGGGGATCTATATAGTTGTTGCCCCCAGATTTCCATTAAGTAATTTCTTTCCATGACTGCCCCAGCTCTGCTGAAACACTTAGAAGTTGGAGTTAGGAACCAGATTCTGGAAAACCAAATTCATAGCTGTGAAAATGAAAACTTCCACACTCTGGTTTTGAAAAGACTGTGGCCATTATAACATTCATCTTATTATAGGACCTTGTGTCATACAATTACAGTGACATTTTGGTCAAGGAGTTTTGGTGGCCAGTTATAAATTTATTTTAAGCTACAAATCAATTAATAAGTTTCCTTGTACAGTGTACACAGTAAGTGTTTCTGTTCAGTGGAGATCAGAATATTTTATGTATTGAGAACATTTTTAATGTTAATTTATAAATTTTGAATTTTAAAGAACTGATTCCTTTGGACAAATGAATACTTGAATTGGTTGAATTAAAATGGATAATTATCATTTTAAAAATAAAATATATGCCAGAAATGTATTTGATATTATATAAAATCGGTAATTCTAGCTATTTACATTGTTCACATAAATAATAGTTTGTGCTAAACATTAATTTTATGTTAATTATTGGCCTTTAATATTTGTATCCCTAATTTTATTTTCTCTGTTACTGTAAAATAATAGGTAAAATGTATAGCAGTCCTCCTGGGAATGATTCAATACTATTATCTAAATTAAAATATTTACTGTGTATCGTCTCAACTATTTTTATTTATTTGGGCCTCAAAAGGTTCTTATAAGGAAAAATTCCACAATTCTTGATGTTAAACATGTCCCTTTTTAAATATGTGCCACATATTTTTACAGCCCGACCAAGTTATGTTATTTTGGGGAGATTAAAGAGGTAAATTTGGTAATACTGATTGAATCTGTGTTCATTTCATTCTTGGAAGATGAGTTCCAAAGGGAAAACTTTTGACTAATTGAAATACTAACTTTATACCAGTAGTGAATCAATTTCTGCCTTTACTATGACTATGGAACTTCCTTGACATTTTTGTGAATATATGAATGCTAATTTAAAGGAAGTTTACAAAGTTTCAATACGAGCATATGTACAAGTATTCACTGTCAACTTTCAATAGGCCTTTTTCAGACTCTGCTTTGCTCCAGGTGTGTTGGACCACAGCTTTTCAGAAGTATACATTGTAGGTTTTATTCTCTGCTAGTTATAGCCATTGATTTTCCTGTGAACCTTCCCCCTCGTCTCCCTAAAACATTATGGAGGTTTCACTTAAGTTTACATTTGCTACTCAATGGTCATTTCAGTTATTTGTTTTTATTGAAAAATCTCAAAGGGAAGCATCTTGAAAAACTCTGTAACAGAAAAAATTTATTTCCTACCTAATTTTTTCCTAATCTATGGGAAGAATTTATTTTCTTCTACATCGTCCTTAGGTTTGAGCAATTGAACAATATTTGGGAAGTGTCCATTAAAGGCCAGGTGCAGTGTTTAGGGTTGGCGGGTTGCTCAGTGGAGTGCTGGGCTTGTGTCCAGTAGCAGCCGAAACACAGCAGCACTGATCTCACAAAGAAACAGTTTGAATTATTGATAGAAGGAATTTAAAAATCTATTACAACCATCATCTGAAACTTGACTGTGATAAATACCTGTTAGGAATCAGCAGCAACATCGATCGGAAGGTGAGGACACAGAGCAGAGCAAGAACATCTCGTTCCCGCGTTAGAGCCGAGTGTCGCCCCAGTTACTTAGCCAACACGATAAGACTGCAAATGAGGAATAATTGTATGAATATTGGGAAATTAGAACAAAATGATCTTTTGTTTGTATATTTGCCCACATAGAAATAATAGACTCAATTAAAAAAAAAAAAAAGGCTTAGAAAAGTCTGGACACAAAATAACCAGGTAAAAATGAATTGTGCTGTAACTCTATTAGTCCCTGGCTGTGGTCGGTGGAGTGTAGCCTGCAGGCCAGCCCTGCCTGCTGCCTGTCTGTGTGGTTTACGTCCTGGTTCACAGTGTCTCTGCTGCCCCTGTGGCAAAAGCAGTGGCTGAGTCCACAGCATTGGCAGAGATCGTGTGCCTCATAAAGCCTAAAGCGTTTACCTCTGGCCTTGTAAATGAAGTTTGCCAACCCCTGTTCTATATCTGTAATAGGAAAAAAACATCTCAGAGTTACAGGAATACTTTTTAGTTTCCATAAAAAATATAAAATACTTAAGGTTACATGTGAGAACCTAACCAGTTGAAGCTCACACTCTAAATGAATAAATAATAAGTGCATGACGAGAGTTAAGATGGTTTTGAAAAAGAAATGTTTATTGAGGGGAAGGGAGAGGACTTGCTTTAGCAATAATCAAAGTAGTGTCTGAAGTCACAGTGATTAAGCAATGATTCTAGTACAAGGATACATAGATGGATAGAACAAAATAGAGTTGAGAATTATAAAATCAGATATTTTTAACTTATTAGAATTTCAAATACAGAGCTTCAGAATGCATAAAGCAAAAGCATACAGCTGATAAAACTGGAGAGATCATCAGACCCACAGTAAGAGCTGGCGCTTTCAACACTTGTCTCTTGATAATTGGTAGAACAAGTAGAGAGAAAAATCAGGAAGGATATAAAACGTTTGAACAACACTATCAACCAGATGGACCCAATTGATAAAGTACATGGCACCAAACTATAGCAAATACATTTTCTCTTTAAGCATACAAGGAACATTCACCACAAGAGACTATATTTTGGATCATGAAATAAATCTCAGTATAATTCAGTGGAACTATATAAAGTACATTAGTGGGATTAAATAGAAATCAATTAACAATGATATTTCAAAATTTCCAAAGTATTTGGAAGCAGGTGGCATAATGGTTAAAGCACTGGACTCCCATGTGGCCAACCATGGTTCAAGTCCTGGACCTGGCAGCTTGAAACTCACACTGGGTGTGTGTGTGCCTGAAATCCCAAGAGGAGAATGGAGGAGAAGGGGTTGCAGCATGGCCATCTCTCCTGGGGGGGGGGGGGGGGATTTCTCATTTTTTTTTCTCCTGTCTCTCCAGCAAGTGCACAC
>NW_006159696.1:907328-934612 GCF_000334495.1 Tupaia belangeri chinensis
GATTTCTCATTTTCTGTCTCTCTGTCTCTCCAGCAAGTGCACACACTCTATAGCAAAAATTTCTCTTCAAAAAAAAAAATTGGGGGACCAGCAGTTGGCATAATGGCTATGTCACTGAACTCCCATGTAGCCAACCATGGTTCGAGTACCAGACCCATTGGCTTAAACTCACGCCGGGCGCGTGTGCATGTATGCCCAAGATCCCGAGAGGAGAATGGAGAAGGGACTATGGCATAGCCATCCCCTCTGAGGGTGGTGATTTCTCGCTTTCTGTCTCTCTGTCTCTCTCTGTCTTTCTGACGAGCGCACGCACCCTATAGCAAAAACCTCTCCAAAAAATGAAAAAATAAATAAAATATCACCGTCTGTACCTGAGACTATCAAATGAATATGACTGACACCAAAGAATTTCTAGTAAAAGTAGTGAAGCTTGAAGAAAAAGGGAAAACTCCTTTGGCCATATATTCAAAAAGAATATAAAGAAAATGAAATTAGACTATTACCAGGCTTCTTGACAGTAGTACTGTATGAAATGCGTATGTCACAGAATAAACAGAAATATGCATGTCGGCAGTATTTCACTGTCTAAGAAAATATGTCTCTCTAGTAGAGCACAGTGCCCTACTGGCACTGAAGTCCCTATTTATGGGGAATTCAGTCTATAGGAAGCAGAAAATGAAGCGGAACATTAAAGCGATTGACAATAAAGGGCCAAATCAAAGACACTCTGCATCCAAGAGACCGAGCGACTGGCCACGCAAACACAATAGAGCGTGGCTTCCCTAGTGACTGCCCAGCCTGGTTGCCACTGAGAACCGGGCATGCTGGGGCTGGCCCAGGATGTCTGGGTTGGCGTACTTGTGGGAGTAACTTATTTTTATGAAAGCTCTAATGACCTCTTGGGGAAGACAATGACTGGCCCCCCCAGCACCGACTGCCATCCCCAGAGCAAAGTGGCACTCCAATTGCCACGACATTTAAGCACAATGGCCACCCCCTAACTGCGCAGGTCATGTTCTGCGGAGAAGAATTGTCTCAGAGGTAGAGACTGCCAAGGCTCCTGACAGGGCCAAGGAGCATGAATAAGGGATTTGTGAGGGAGGCCCAGTGTTGAGCAGGGCCACTCCTGCTTTTCTGGATTTAGCTGAGAATGGGCGGATGTGGTGACAAAGTGTAAAAGCGAGTCAATTGAAATAGTATGGGTCCTCAGCTCACCGCTTTGCCGATGAGAGCACAGTGACTTGCTGCTGCAAGGCCTGTGATGAGGTTGGCAGGAGGGGGCCTTCCCGGGGACCAGGACCTGCAGGGTTAGAGAGCAGCTGACTTGAGGGAGTGGGATGAACTGCAGAATGGCTGGGTGACACTGGGCAGTGGTCTGGGATCTTAGATTGCCGAGAGCGAGAGCTTCTGGGGGAGGAGGCTGTGGTTTTGCTCTATCCTGGTGACATTCTGTCCCCTGGTTCTGGAACGTCACAACGAGGGCCCTTCTGATGCTTTTACTCTCACTCACATGCTCTCCGGTCACCCACACCCAGACACGTGACGCTCACACACACTGTATCCCCAGGCGCTTCTCCACTGCCTGTGACACACCTGTCTCCTAAGTGGGGCAGTGCTCACAAGGTCGTATTTCAGTCGTAAGCAGTCATCTCAGATGTGAGTGAACGTGTGGAATGTGCATAGACTTTTTTAGACATTAACATTCTTGTCACTTTTCCCTTAGACTCTTAGCGTGATTTCTTTGAACTGCTGCTACAGCTAACCAAATGGGGTGTGTATGTATATATATATATATATGTGTTTGTGTTATTTGTAAGTTTTTACATTTTTTCATGGTAGAGAGTGCATGTGCCTGCATTAAGAGCGAGAGAAGCCTCTCATCACACTGTAACCCGTCTCCAGTCCTGCAGCTCTTCAGGATCCTGTGTGCAGGCACCAGGCATTATTTTCAGGCTGACTTGGGGATCCAAACCCACAGCCACCTGTGTGACTTCCAGAACTACAATTCATTTTACTGTCAACTCTGTGACCAGGCTGGGCCCATAATTATTGATTTGTGCCTTTCCCATGAGCTCCTCAAAGGCTCCCCTGTGCTTTTCCTGTTTTGAGTCGCTTAGCGAGCATGATGCCTAAAGAGAAGGCCCTCAGTATGCCTTAGATAAATGGAGGGCAGGTGAACAGAGACAGGGGTTGTGGTGACTTCCCTGCCTCCGATGTCAATGTTTTGGAGTGTTCATTTATCATAGGCATGGGCTTAGGCATGAGCATACCATCTTCAGATGCTCGTGCTAAGACTTGGTCCAGAAAGCCCAGCACCATGATGGAGTCAATAAGAAAATAACTCTGTGATAACTCAGAGCTCTACACGTTCCTCTTGGAGTTCCTGGTGCCCGTTAACGTACTAGCACTGGGGACCTCAAGGAAAACCTCTGTGGAGAAAATGTCATCATCCCAGCCTCTAGTATGAGATTATGAACATAAGAATAAGGATGAGTGAATTAAATATCTTAACAGTATAAAATATTGAAACTCTTATTTTTTCTCTTTAGGTGGGATTTAAAAACTCCATTCAATGTAACTGGGCTGATTATAATTCATTCTCCACAAATAATTTTCCATTTCGTGTTTCTTTATTGATGATAACAAGTATGCTTAAGCCCCTATACAGTGTATTCTGGATGGGAAATCACATTTGTATGCTGTAATGATGTTCAATGAATAAATATAAAATAAATGAAAAAGAATTCATTCTCCACTAGGTTTTTCAAGATGAGCTTTTAAGTTCTATGAGGGAACTTCAAACAGTTCATGGAAGAAGTAATTAAAGTAGGAGTCTATTCTCGTGCCAAAAAATGTTGACCATGTCTAGATTTTTCATAATACACATTTTTCATACATTTTTTTGAGAGATTTTTGCTATAGAGTGTGTGCACTTGCTATAGAGACAGACAAAAAGCAAGATATCACCCCCCAGGGAGGATGGCCACGCCACAATCCCTTCTCCTCCATTCTCCTCTTGGGATTTTGGGCATGCACACACTTGTGCCTGGTGTGAGTTTCAAGCTGCTCGGTCTGGGACTTAAAGGCAGTCAGCCAGATAAAAGTCCGGTGCCTTAATCACTACACTACCTGCTGGCCTTGTTCATGAACTTTTTAAAACTTCTCATGTACTCCTTGGTTTATGGAATATTTGCAGTGTTTTTATATGTGCATGGCATTTTGGCTTGGTATGAAAGTTCACATGTCATCTTCCCTCACTTGGAGGGTTTCAGAGACATTGTTTTACTTTTTTTTTTTTTCCTACAGGGCATGTGCACTTACTGGAAAGAGGCAGAAAGCGAGAAACCAACCCCCCACCCCCGAGGGAGAGCAGCTACACTACAACCCCTTCTCCTCCATTCTCCTCTCGGGATTTTGGACACTCATGCACACGCACCTAGCATGAGTTTAAGCTGTTGGGTCCAGGACTTGAACCATGGTTGACCGCTTGGGAGTCCAGCAACATAACCATTTTGCCATTGTTTTACTTTCTTTTAACATCTCACATTGTTAGGTGGAAATTTATTGCCTTGAAAACATAATTCTCACACATGTAGGTAGTAAGTACATATCATTGTTTTAATTGACTCCTTGATGTCTGAACCAGCAGGAAGAAACAAGAGCTGGGTTAAGGCATTAAGGAACAAGGCTCCCCACCACCACCCCAGTACTGCCAACTCACTTTTAAACTGCTTTTGTTATCTTCTGACGTATCCTCCCTCCTTTAGTCCTCGTTGTGGCCACTCTAATTTTCAGCTAGTGAGTGTGCTTCAGCTGCCCGTTTGTTTCTTCTAGTACCCTCGAGTGGCTTCCTGGGTCATTCCTCTCTCTTTTCAAGGTAGCCCCTCTATCAGCTGATGTGAAGGGTGGTGGTGTGTCAGGGCAGAGGGCTGGGTCTGCAGGAGGCTCTCCTGAGTGTGCCCCTACTCCTCAGGTGCTGGTAGTCGGTAGTTTTGGCCCAGTGAAGGACAACAGTGTATTATCCTCACCGTGCGTCTCCTGAGCATTCTGGTGAAGCAGGTCACCACAAATTCCCTTTTTCTTTTAGAGAAACTAAGTGTCTCCAAGGGGTCAAGAATAAGTTTTATCACAGAAGACCCTCAGGAACTTTCTTTTTTTCATGGGAAAAAAACAAAAACAAACAAACAAAAAAACACATTTGGGGCCAGCAGGTGGTGTGGAAATTAAGGTGGCTGGATCCCACATGGACACTGTGGTTCAAGTCCCAGACCGGGGTTGCTTGAAAGTCACACTGGGCATATGTGCATGCATGGCCAAAATGCCTAGAGGAGACTGGAAGAGAAGGGATGTGGCTTGGCTAGTCCCTCGGGGGGTGATTTCTCACTTCTCCCCTTTCTCTTTCTGTCTCTCTCTCTCCACCCTGCACATGTGCCCTATAGCAAAAAATAAAAGAGACCCATTTGAATTTCCATTATGCAGTGCTCCCTGGGAAGGTTAACCAGTGTTTGCACATGGAGCTGCAGCCCCAGTCTCTCCCAGGCCATTTTTCCAAAGAGCCAGCACCAGTAAGGAGCACGCAGTGGCGGTCAGTTCAGCTCGCGTTGCTGCTTGTGCCCAGCATGTGGGAAATCAACCGGGCTGACCCTGCTAAATTTTGAAATACCTATTCTGCATAGTAGCTTTTGGTAATAACAGATAGACCAAAGATTTACTGGTTAAAAAGAAAGTAAGTCACAGTGTATGTCAACCCAGGCTCCTGCCCCTGTGTGTACAGTTGCCAAATGTCCCGAGGGAGCTGGAGAAAGTGTCTGTGGTGATAGGAGACAAGCGTGAGACTTCAGTCCCTGGAACCTGGCTGGGGACAGCTCACTCACAGAGAGTAGCCTGAAATAAGAAGAGACAGTGTAGGAGGAGGGTGGGAAATGGGGGAGGGTGAGAGGGAGGGAATCAAGGGGAAAAGAAAGAAGCAAAGCATTTAAGGGACACAAAAATGGAAAATTATTTGTCGATGACAATATGTACCGTAATTGTTTTGACTGAACCAATATACAGTGTATTCAGAATTGGGAAAATTCATTTGGTATATTGTAATGATACATAGTGGTTGAATGTAAAAATAAATAAATGGATAATAATGAATGAAAACAAACCAAAGGGGCACTAAGGGGAGAACACGATATAGGCCTTGAAGCAGAACGGTGCTTGGCAGTGGACGTGGAGGCCCTTTTCTGAACGCCACCACTGGGGCTGAACCACTTTCCACACGGGCCCAGCTTGCTCTCTGCTTGGCCTTGCCCAGGCCCAGGATGCAGGGTCCTCTTCCGTGGGTAGGGCTTGTGTGTGGGTCTCTCCCACAATGGGAAGGGGGCACCTGGGCATCTCTTTAAGCAGAGTGGCTGCTCATTCTTTCACAGACATCAGTAGGAACCTAAGGCTGATTCAATGTAATGATTGTCCCTGGGCCAGGAGCCTTGGACACCATTCTTATAATTCAGGCTGTGAGGGGAAAGACTCTGCCCTGAGTGGGCTGTAGAAAAGGAAGGGTGTGGGCACCAGAGTGGGAGCTGGCTGCTAAAATCAGCTCTCACTGGTCTGCTTATGGGTCATACGCTGTCTTCTTTCTAATATACAGCCCCTTCAGACAAGGGAAAACCGGCACCAGGCTGGGCTTAGTTCAAGCACTTCTTCTCTGAGAACTTGATTCTCCAATTATACATGTAGAATTCCCTCTTGCAGAAAAATCCAATCCCAATTGAAGAAAGAAAGAAAGAGAGAGAGAGAGAGAAAGAAAGAAAAAAAAGAGAAAGAAAGAAAGAAAGAAAGAAAGAAAGAAAGAAAGAAAGAAAGAAAGAAAGAAAGAAAGAAAGAAAGAAAGAAAAAGAAAGAAAGAAAGGGAAGGAGAAGAAAAACAGACCATAGTTTTGAAAGTTGGTTGTTGGCTTGATAGTGTTTTCAATATTTATCTCTGATAGTTACCTTGGGTCAAGCATATTTCAAACTTCACCATATTCATTCTGTGTTACCGGCCCTTAATGTATGTCCTGGCTCCCAGAGACATTTGTTAAACAAGGGAGTGTGTGTGAGGAGCGTGGTCTGCAGCATGGACGTGTCCTAAGCCTACCTGCTACTTGCATACCTGTTCCTTGCACGACCCATGAGGAGAACTTTGCCAGCCTCGCTGGGGTGAGTGGGTTTGTGTTTCCTGTGAGGCTAGGAAGGTCTGAAGGATCTCAGCGGGCGCCAGACCTTTCTTACCGGCAGTGTCTCCTGAAGCTCAAAGACTTCTGGGACAGATTTTTGTTCCTCGTTTGGAGATGAGATCGGAAGCCATGTGTGATTCCAGCCTAGGAGACTCTGCTGCCCCGCCCAAACAGAGCTGGTCCCAGGGTGCTCTGGGCCTCCACTCAGTGCTCAGGACCTGAGCTGTCCTGGGGGTTCAGGGTGTCCCTGCAGCAGGTGAGGAGAGCTGAGTGTGAGTCTGGGAATCAACCTTCTCCTGCAGTGAGTATTTTCCGCCTGGAGTTGGAACTGAACATAAGTTCCCTGCTGGGCAGAAAAGTGGGTCTCCTGGAAAGTCTCGTGTGTGTCTATGGTTCACCTGCCAGCGGTCCCCGTGGCTTATGTGGCTTTGTGCCCCAACACAGGCAGTGGGACCAACTCAGGCTGACTGAAAGCTCTAGCTATTTTCCTCAGCCCAGTCAAGAGGGACAGTATTACAGCCATTGTCTGAGGTGAAGGTAGAGGGCATCTATAGGCGAGCCTGAGAAGGTAGAATAGACCCTATCAAAGAAGGAAGGTGGGAGCACTCTGATTGGGCCTTAACTAGGCTGTTTATTTATTTTTAAAAGAATTATTTAATTTTACTTATTCATTCATTTTAATTTGACTAGAGAAAGACACACACACAGAGAGAGAGGGAAAGTGAGAAAGCAAGGCACCAGGTCCAGGACTTGAACCCGTGGTTGGCCATGTGGGAGTATCCCACACCTTAATCACCACGCCACCTGCTGGCTCAACTAGACTATTTATTACCACCACTAAATGGTCTTCCTACTATAGCCACCTCCTTCCCCTCCCTGTGCATTGTATACACGTGTGCACACACACACACACAATAGGCATGGCGCATGCCCCTCCTGGGGATGCAATCTATGGAGGACGTATTTAAGGAGGTGATCCTGCTCAAAAGCTTTACATGGCTCCCACCACATAACCAGCCCAGGGAAGCAGCCCTCCCATCAGCTCTGTGCAGAAGGGGGCTGGTCAACAAAGCTCTTTCCAGGTCATCAGGCAGCCTTGACAGGCCCTGCTCCCCAGGTGCAGGGCAGGCCTGGCTGTAGGGCTCACAATGCATGGGACCATTGCCTAGGCCAAAGCATCTCCAGGAGCCAAGATTTGGCTCTGAGGCAACCCAGTGGCTCACCAGCATCTCTCACGGGGACGGGGACACAGAGTCCAGGAGCTCAAAGGGCTGGGAGCTGACTCCAGCATGTGGGGGACCCAGATCCCGCAAAGGATGTTCCTCGACCTGGAGGACCTGGATGGCTGTGGCACCTGTGGTGGGATTCAGCGCCTGGCAGGCCTCCCCGCCTCGGGCCCTCCGGGGAGCCCAGCACACCGCTGGCACTCAGCAGATCATAAATCAGCATCCCTGGACGGCCCCGGCTGGGAGAGCTCCACAGCTGGAGGAACTTTCTTCTTTACCCCAGACTTAACACATCATAAAACAAAGCCGTTTGGGGAATGAGAAGAACCAGGAGGTGTTTCCGCCTCTGAAGCTCTGTTCTGGGAAAGTTTAGGAGGTGCAGTTTGGACTCTGATGCATCCACACGCCCCAGTGGACCCCACCAACAAGCACCGAGGGCGGCCATTTCCACAGGGCCCAGCCAGAACTAGCCAGACCCAGGGCAGGAAATGGCTAGGCTTCCCTCTCCAGGGACACCTTGCACTTGTGACACACAGGTTTTCACTAAACAAGAGTGTGCTCTTCCTAGAATTGGTCTCTTTCCGAGTCTTCCCACACACGTACCTGGCCCCATGTATGTAGTCACTCTTTGTCCATGAGTGTTCAGCATCTCCTTGCTAGCTGCAGTGACCAGGACACCTTCCAGGAGCCCCTTTTCAAGGCAGATCCTCCAGGTTCCAGGCTGTGAGGAGCTGGTTCCCAGAGACGACTGCCCTCTATTCCTTCTCTTCCTACGTATGAAGGCTGCTCCATTTTCAAGAGATGGAGTCTTTCCCTGCCCTTGGATTCAAGGCTAGATCTTTGACTCACCCTGACCAATAAGCTATGGAGAAGCCTTTACCTCCCTGGGGAAGTCCTTGCCATGCCGTAAACATCTGGGGTTAGATGAATGCGTGCCAGAGGCCGCATGGGTGGGTACTCCGCCGTGAAGCAGTGATGACACCTACTGAGAGGTTGCTGTCCCCATCCAGGGCAGATGAGCTCACAGGCCAGGGCGCTTATGTAGGGCCAGTGACACCGCAGCAGCTGGAGACATGCTCCCTGCCTTCTCCCCAAGTCCCGTGCTCATCTGGTCCTAGAGGTGGTGTCTTTCAATACAGTAGCCTTTGGGCCAAGTGGGCGCTCTTGGATCAATAGCACTTGGCCTCCACAGCCTCTGTGCTGGCTGATGAAGGTTGTCCAGACAGAAGTGCTGAGATACCATTTCAGACCTAGGCGGATTCTGGGGCACGCTCACGTGGTGGGAACTGCCTTTCTGACCCTTCATGGAAGCCCTGCTTAGGAGAGCAAGCAGGCAGCACAGCCTACAGGACTTAGACGGGCCTTAGAAGGGCCAGCCAAACCCAGACCAGGGTCTACGTGTGCCCTTCCGCAGCCTGCCAAGGAGAAATCATGCGGGACATGTGTTAAAGAGACGGAGATCTATTTCATTCGAGCGACTGGATGTAGTAGGAAGAGAGATTTCAGTGCAGATGAGCAAAGCTTGGAACAGAGCAAAGGCAGCTTGAGACTTGTGGTCACAGAGCAGAATACAGGGGTCAATGGGTGGAAAATTACTGAGAGGAACTTAATTAGCTATCAAGAGAAGGGGGAGTTTCCACGAACTGGCTCCGCAGGCCAAGGCCAAGGAGCCATCAGGAAAAGACGTTCAATGGGGACCACAGTTGGGTGAAGAGCGAGTCCGTGTCCCGCCGTACCTTCCCTTTCCATGAGACTGAGCTTTCCTAATATAGGTTTTGGCCACTCGTCCATGTATGTATTTGTGCGCGTGTGTATAGAATATAACATATAAATGCTGTTTTCACGCATCCATCCGTCCATGCACTTGCTCAAGTGCCCGCTTTGTTTCTTCCTTTCCTCGCTTAGTGTCTGTCATCGTGCCTTTCCTAGTGTAGGAGCAGCCTAATAAGCAGAAGTAGAAACAGCAACGGTCCCTGTTGACACGGTGCTTTCGAACTCAGCAGGAGTAGAGGATATGTGTACTTGCTGAAGAGAAAGAGAGAAAGCGTGAAGGCACCTGCCACAGGGCGTGCTCGCATTGCAATCCCTTCTCCATCTCTCCCTCCTTTCGGGATTTTGGGCACTCACACACACACTCAGAGCCAGGTCTGGGATGCAAGCCACAAGGTCAGCATGTGGGCTCTAGGTGCCATAACTACTGTGTCACTACCTGTTGAAGATGGGAGGTGGGAAAGGAAAGGCTGCCGGTAGCGCATGGGAGCATGTGGACAGGGAGTCCGATGTAGTCTCAGGGCTCCGGGCAGGAACCGTGAGAGGCATTGTTTGAGCTGAGCTCTGCGGGGTCAGCACGAGTGGTTTTGCAGAGCATGAAGCGGGCCACACCAGACGGGACACAGGCAGCCTGCAGCCAGGCCCTGGCGTAGTATGGAGCAGGCCATTCCCTAGGAGGTGGAGGGCGATGATGCGGCCAGAAGAGTGGGGGTGAAATGTTCTCATAAAAATAGAGGGTGGGGTCATGAACATGGAGTGAGGGGAGATTTGAGGAGAAAGAAGGTTGGAAGTCATTTTGGAGGGCAGGAAAATAAGTTAACAAGAACACCTGGTAGATTTGAAGTGCAGAGCATTCACGATTGTTGAAAAAGGGCATCCAACGTGGAGTGCACGTGCTCTGTGTGTCTGCTCCGTCCTGTCTCCCCCGGATATCTGTGTCTGCAGCTCTCTGTGTCTGCAGCTCTCTGTGTCTGCAGCTCTCCGTGTCTGCAGCTCTCTGTGTCTGCAGCTCTCTGTGTCTCTACCCCTGACTGTATGGATCCCGCTCCTGTCGTTCTCACCTAAAACATTTCACACCTCGTATATAGGTCTGCATGCATGTGTGTGTCAGACACCGGCTACGCATGTACACATACGGCTGTGTATGTCACATATTGGGTCATCAGAAAAGTCATGATACATTTTTGCATAGAAAAAAACCATAAGAGTATGTCATGACTTTTCCAATGACTACACACACACACACACACACACACACACACACACAGAGTGATATAAATATGTACGTGTATGTACATGTATCATATATATCTATGAGAGGAGGACTGAAGATTTTCAGGTAGAATAAGCAGTGAGAAAAAGGCCCCAGGAAGCTGGGGTGTGGTCAGATAACTGTAGCCAGGCCACCACAGCTGCTCAGCATGGCTGGAGCTGAGGGGGAGCGGGGAGGCTGGCTTGGCTTATGCTCCTGAAGTGACCAGAGAGACGGAGCAGGAAGGACATAATTTCACTGAGAAAAGGTCGCCTTGGTGGAGCCATGGAATCTTACTACCTCAATCCAACTGATGTGACCCGCAGGGCTCAGAGGGCCACCTGCCTGAGCACGGCCCCACAGTCTCCTGAAAACATCTCTCTTAGACTGTTCGTGTTTTTCAAAACCACCAGTTCCATGAGTCTGAGAAAAAAAAGAGCAAATAAATGAGGAAAAATAAATAAATAAATAAAGCTTCAAATTCCCATTTCCTTTCCTAAAGAGAATTGTCTTTATTAAAGGCTCCTGGGCATCTAAAGCTGTGTGAAGCATTGCAGTTTGGCACACCTGAAACTTTGCTGACCCTAGGGTCAAACTCGTTTGCTCTGCACAACGCCAATTGCCACCCTAGGAAGTGTGCGTCCCCTGCAATGTGTTACGGGAAACGCACCCCGAGCCAAGACAGCAGGTGCCCAGAGACTTTGTTCCCATTTAACGTGCTGCCAGGGAGTAACTGACGCACTCGCACATTAACATTGGTACGTTACCCTGGAATGGCCACAGCACCCACTCTAAGAGCATCCGTGTGCCCCTTCCCCAGGAAGTCCACACACTGTTAAGAAGGGTGAGTACAACTGGCAGGTTGGGGGCTGTGGGGAGGCTGCTACTGTCAGGACCCAGCTGAGGAAAGGGTTCCTGGGATGGGTTTCCAAGGAAACAACATTTAGCAGGACCTTGAAAGAAGCTGGGCCTTTAGTAGGTGGGGGTAGGTGAGAACGGAGAAGGTGTCCTGAGTGAAGGACCAAATGGGCATAAATGCAGCACAGGCAGGAGGATGGGAGCGGAGTGGGGAACCCGAGGTCAGGGACACAGGTCTGGACTTGAGGTAATGATATGTTGCATTGGCATACACAGAGGGGGTGGGGAGGCATGAAAAACAGTGACGTTCAACCTTTCCTTTTCAGCGTGTGCCTGATGTGTGCATGTAAATCAGTCATCAGCCTGACTCTCCAAGGTGATCACTATCGTCTGGGGGTTCAGAGGGCGTAAGAGTAGAGCATGTACTTTATGGAAAAGTCTCTTTGGGGACTCTAATACCCCCTGTGTTAACCAGGTCTTTTGATTTCTGTGTTCTGATGGGTTGCCAGTTTGAGCTCTTGCTATTCCTCTTAGAGCTGGCCAATTCCTAGAGAATAAAAACTAAGAGTGTTTTTCAAATGCAAACTGACCATTCAGAGCCCACACCCCCAACCACTTTTTCTGTTGGGCTTCCACACTCATGAGCACTGTCCATCTGCCCTCATCACCTAGGACCCATCACTGGATAGCTGGGGCAGCCCCCATGCCCCATGGCCCTCTGGAACTACTCAATACCTGTCCTAAACCTGCTTGCCTTGATCTTCCTAGTTCTGCCCATGGAAACCACAGTAAGGTCTTTTGCCCTCAATTCTTCTCTTCCCTGGCCTCCCGATCAATCCTGGTGCTTCTCTTTGTGGCCCAGCATGGTACACCATGCCTCCAGTTTCTTGGGTTTCTATGAGTATAACAGATGTCTTCCACCATCACGGTCATTTTTGTGTCTGTGTATATTACATATCACAGTAAAACAAATCCCAGCTATCCTTCAAATATCCCTATGGATATGGTGACTCAGAGAGTTATCCTTGATCCCTAATGCCCTGCATAATTATTGACAATACCTCTTGCATCCTCTAAGTGTCCTACTTTGACTGTGCCTCCCCATTAAGTGTGATAAGAGAGGAAGGTCAAGGGCAGAATTATAGAGATTTTCAGGCAAGGTACTTGAAGGCTGATGTGAGGTGAGAGAGAAGCCTACACTTGTCACATCAAAGAAACCAAGACTTGAGAAATCACTAACACAGACAAGGCAAAGAGAATGAGAACCATGAAGGGACCATTGCACATGGCCCACAGTGGGCATGGGAGGTGGAGCCATGATACCTGTGGATGAATGGAAATAAAGGCAAAGCAAAAACTTCAATTACAGAGTCTACTGTTCACATTTATAATCATGAAGGAAAGGAGAAAAGGAGATGGGGCAGGAGACTGAACAGCAGCAGGACGGAATAAATGTTATTAGTGAGTAAATTAAGTTTTTATGAGTTTCGTGGGAGCCAACAAAAGTTACAACAGACTCACACAATGAGGAAAAGATAGTCTCTTTAACAAATAATGTTGGAAAAGCTAGATATCTACATGGGGAAAAATGAAATTGGACCTTACCTTTCACTATAGAAAAGAATCAACTTGAAATAGATTAAAGACTTTCTGAAACTATAAGATTAAAGACTTTCTGAAACGATAAGATTCCTTGAAGGAAACATGAAAACTTAATGATATTGGTCTTGGCAATGATTCCTTGGATTTGACACCAAAAGCACAAGCAACAAGACCGAAACATAGGCAGGTGATACTACATCAAGCTGAAAAGTTTCTGCACAGAGAAAGAAACAATGAACAGAGTGAGGAAAGGCAGCCCATGGAATGGGAGAAAATATTTGCAAACCATCTATCTGATTAAAAAGTTAAGATCAATATCCTACAGCTCAATAGCAAAATGCAACAACAACAGAAAACAATTCACCTCATTAAAAAGCGGGCTCAGGATTTGAATAAGCATTGCTTCAAAGAGGACATAAAAATAGTCACCAAGTATACAAAAAGGTGCTCAATATTACTAAACATGAGAGAAATGCAAATCAAAACCTCAATGTGACATTGTCTCAGACTTATTAGGATGGCATTATGAAAAAGGACAAAAGATAAATATCATCAATATTGTGGATAAATAGAAACATTTATACGCTGTTGGTGGGAATATAAATTGGTGTAGCCATTATGAAAAGCAGTATGGGGACCAGCAGTTAGCGTAATGGCTATGTTGCTGAACTCCCATGTAGTTGACTGCGGTTTGAGTCCCTGATCTGAGGGCTTAAACTCACGCCGGGCTCGTGTGCGTGCGTGCCCAAGATCCCGAGAGAAGAATGGAGGAGAAGGGATTGTGGTGTGGCCATCCCCCCTAGAGGGTGATTTCTCACTTTCTGTCCCTCTGTATCTCTCTGTCTGGCGAGTGCATATGCCCTATAGCAAAAACCTCTCCAAAAAAAAATAAATACATAAAATAAAAAATAAGCAGTATGGAGGTTCTGCAAAACAATAAAAATGAACTACCATGTGATCCAGCAATGCTACTTGTGGGTATTTATCCAATAGAATTAGGATCTTGTAGAGACTCTTTGTATTCCCATGTTCATTGCAGCATCATCCATAATAACCAAAATATGGGAGTAATCTATATATTTATTGACAGGTGAATAAAGAAATATGGTTTAAACATATAATTAAACATTATTTAGTCTTAAAAAAAAAAAAGAAATCCTGCTTTGCAACATGAATGAACCTGGAGAATCTCACTAAGTGACCTAAGTTAGTCACAGAAGGACAAATGCTATACGATCTCACTTGTATAAGGTCTGTAAACAGTTAAACTCACAGAAACAGAGAATAGAACAGTGACTGCTAGAGGTGGAGGGAGGGTAAAATGCAGAATTGTTTTTCAGTGGATATAAGGTTTCTGTTGTGAAAGGTTAAGAAGTTCTGAAAATCTGCTTTTTAACATAGTACCTATAGGTAACAGTATGATATTGTACACTTAAAATATGTTAAGAGATAGATCTCATACTAAGTATTCTTAGGAAAAAAAAAAGAACACAGGGGCATTTGGGGATGTGATATATTTAGTGCCTTCTTGGTTGTGGTAATGTTATCATAAGTGTATGCATATTTCCAAATTCATCAAGATGTATATATTAAATATACGCAACTTTTCTTATATAGCTAAGAAAATTAAAAATTAAGAAAGAAGCTATAAGACAGAAACAAAAAATGGAAAGATGTCAAGAAGGAATCGGGAAGGCAAAAGAATCCAGGATCCAGGGGGAAAAGTTTGTCTTGAAAAGAGGAAGGATATTTCTCAGAAAAAGACACACTGGGGGAGGATAGAGACATTCCGAGGAAAAGGGGAGAGAAGGTGAGAATGTCATTATAGGATAAAATTCTCAATAAATTATAATGTACATTCATCTGCTATGAGTTCAGGAAGTGGGGGTAGGATTTTAGGCTTTGAAAGAGGAGGAAGATTGGGAACAGCTGTTAAGAGAATCTTCTGGGAAGTGAGCAGGGGATGAAGAACTAAATTCAACAGCAGGCCTGGAGTGGGGGAGTGGAGGTGAGCAGACTAGCTTGTCAGAAAGCCAAGGCACACAGTTCCACAGCTGCCCCCGTCCATGCGGCATGGGACAGAAGGGGAGAGAGGAAGGCAGATGGCGGCTCATCTAGGGTTGGTGCCTCACAGAGTGGGGATAGAAAATTGTCAGGAGGGTGAGGGATTTGGGGCTGTTTATGAAGATAAAGTTAAACATAGTTCCAAGAGGGACATGCAAAATGACAACCATGGGGAGATTTTTATGGGGATAGCAAACAGGTGAACAAGGCCTGGGGAGAGGTGGAAAGGCATCAAATCACTGTCAACAAGGGCAACATGAGAGGGTCGTCTTGCAGCTGGAATAATTCTTAAGGGGTGAAAACCCAAACATATCTCTGTGTGTGGCTGAAATGAACGGAACCACAGGCAACAGCCTGGGAAGCAGAGTTCCAGCAGAGTCCTCTCATAGAGGTTGATGTCCTATCATCATCCTGTCCTGGAGATAAATGTCAGGGGGCAGAGTGAAGAGGAGTGCTAGGGGTGTGAGCACCCATCCTCTGAGAAGATGGGAGCTTCAGGAGCATAGAGGTAGCAGAGAATTAGGTGACAAAGTGATCCTATCAGAGGGCAGCATTGTTTTCTAATGATGTCCTAAAAACACCACCATAGAATGGACACTGATAATGTGGCAGGCTGTGGCAAGGAGGGGTGGTGTCTCAAAGTGGAAGGTATACTCTATTTTCTTTACAGGTGTCCTAAGCATTGGTGCCAAGAATCATGTATGTGATGGGATAAAGTAAATATAAGGAACAGAGCCAGTTATTAATAAAGTAATGGTATTCCTACCACAGGGAGGTGAAATGATGGTGGAATTTGTTAAGATTCAACATGACAAAAAGATGTTGAGAGTATTGAAGTCATAAAGAGTGGTGACCAGGATAAAGATGGAAAGGAAATAGAGAATTAGGGCCACAATTTTAATATGAGAGGTAGAAGGGCAAGCTTGCTGAATGACTATAAAGTTGTTATCTAATAGAGATGTTGTGAGGTCCCTTCAGTGTGGGAATTTGGGGAGAGAGAAGAGCTAGCACTACAAATTTTGGCATTGTTAGTATCAAGGAGATAGTAACTAAATGAGATCACTTGGGGCAGTGTAGATAGAAAAAAGGGGAATTAAAGACAGAGAAAGTATAATATAACTGTTGGGAAGATCAGAAATCTTCAGCAGAGAAAACTAAGACAGAGCTATTCATGGAGTAGCAGGAAGTTCAGAAGAGGTACGGTCAGGAGGATGTGCCCCAGGTAGGGAGAAGAGGACAATGTTCCAGAGGCTTCTGGGAAGTTGAGAAAAATGAAGACTAGGAACTAGAATAAAAAATAAACCATGGAAAAAAATAACAGATCTTGAAGGACTATACAAAAGATCTAGCATTTGTATATTAGAGTCCCAGAAAGATAGGAGGAAGAAAGTAGAACTGAGAAAGTATTTGAAGCAATCCAGTGAGCCCTCCATATCTATGGATTTTGTATCCATAGATTCAACCAATCAGATTTAAAATGTTACATTGTTGCTGATATGCACTACATAGTTAAGCCTATGGTGGTTGCATCTGTATTGAACATGTACAGACTTCTTTCCTTGTCATTCTATAATACAGTTTAATACCCATTTATGTAGTGTTTACATTGTATTAAACACTATCAGTAATCTAGAGATGATTAAAGTATATGGGAGGATGTATATAGGCCATATGCAAAACTATGCTGTTTTATATAAGAGACTCAAGCACTTAGAAATGTTGGTATTCTCAGACAATTCTGAAACCAATCTCTGCAGATACTGAGGAACAATTATAATGACTGAAAATTTTCCAAACATGGAAAAAGACAAAAGTGTACAGATTGAAGAAGCCGAGCAAACCCCAAACATAGAAGATACATAGCAGTCAAACATCTGAGAATTAAAGAGAAAAGATCTTGAAAACAGTGAGAGAGAATGACACATTGCCTATAGAGGAAAAACTGTTAGAATGGTGGTAGGTTTCTCATGTAAAACTGTACAGGCCAGAAGAAATTGAAACATGTTTTCAGTGCTGAAAGAAAAGAATTACTAACTTAGAAGTCAAGAGCCAGTGAAAGTACCCTTGGAAAATAAAGGAGAAATCAAAATTTTGTACCTCACATATCTGACAGAGGATTCCTATCTAGAATATATGAGGACTTTAAAAATGTATTGTAAAAAGCAAGTTAGTTAGAAGATGGGCAAAGGACATGAAGAGACATTTAAGGAAGAGAACACGTGGGTATTAAGTAAGCACCGAGAAGACATTCAACATCACTAGCTATTAGAGAGATGCACAGTAAGGCCGCAATGAGCTATTTCACACTCCTTTGGGACGGCAAAAATAAAAAGGTAGATAGTACCAAATGTCAGCCAGAAAGGGGAGAGGCTCTCCATCCTGTAACATCCCTGTTCAGATTTCAAATGCTCAGGTCTCTTGAGAAGATAGTTTACTAGTTTCTTTTAATATTTTACTTATTATTATTATCTTTTAATTTGACCATAGAGAGAGGGGGAAAGTGAGAAAGCAAGCCTCCAGGCCCATTAGAGAGATGCACAGTAAGGCCGCAATGAGCTATTTCACACTCCTTTGGGACGGCAAAAATAAAAAGGTATGATAGTACCAAATGTCAGCCAGAGAGGGGAGAGGCTCTCCATCCTGTAACATCCCTGTTCAGATTTCAAATGCTCAGGTCTCTTGAGAAGATAGTTTACTAGTTTCTTTTAATATTTTACTTATTATTATTATCTTTTAATTTGACCATAGAGAGAGGGGGAAAGTGAGAAAGCAAGCCTCCAGGCCCAGGACTCAAACCGTGGTCCGCCATGTGGGAATCCAACACCTCAACCACCACGCCGGCCCTGATAGTTTCTTTTAAAACTAAGCACAGTCTTACCTTAGGATCCTGCAATTGCATTTACCCCAGAGAAACCAGAGAAATGAAAACTTCTGTCTACGAGAAAACCTGCACATGCCTGTTCTAACTGCTTTCTTTTAACAGCCAAATTCCTGGAAATAAACAAAATGTCTTACAATGGGATGTGATTAAATAAACTGTAACTACACCCATAACAAAGAATATTACTTAATTAGACAAAGGAATTGTTACAGCTTCTCACCCCAGAACTCTAGCTCTTCAGGATCCTGGGAGCCCCGCATATGCCCCTATGTTCCTCAGGCCAACCTAGAGATCCCGACCTGCGGTCAACCATCTGGCTTCCAGGCTTGCAGGACACTCACATTACTACTGCTCCACAGTGTTGGGACTGATTTCCTTTTATTAAAAGTCCATTTGAGAGGCTATCACTGGTAGTCAAGGAGAAAAAGCAACTGCACCTTCTATGGGTCGTGTGTGAACTGAGTAACGGAAACACAGTGGTCAGTTATTCACAGACTTCGACAGAGTGATGTGATTGGTTGCTGATCATGACCCATTGACGGACAAGCTAACAGTCAGGTTTTGCTTTTTGTCATTTCCCATGGTTATTCCGTTATGGTAACTGAAATTTGCATCTTACTGTTGGGGGGCTGGTGTCATTTAACGACACTGTAGTAACTGAAAGGCATGCACCCAGAGTAGTGCACGGCGAGGGGCTGACCTTCCACTGGGTCAAAACGGACTGGAGAGGGAGCGTTCGGAGGTAGCAAGCGATGGGGCATGGAATCTGCGACGTCTGTCAGAAACTGGAATTAACTCTGGATTTTAACATTAAGGCGGTATTTTCCGTTCAGAGGTGAGAGGTAAAAGTACCATCAGACGACAGTTGAGGAGGGATGAACAAGTGGTTCAAATCTGGCAAGGCCCTTGCTGTTATTAAGCACGTAGACATAATGAATAGATTGTTCTCAGAGAAAACGGGAAAGTTCAGGAGGTAGATTGGAGAGGCAAACGAGAAGCAAAGGAAAATAATGGAAAACAGAAACAATTAGATAAAATAACTAAAACCCAAACGTATGAGTAATTGCAAAAGAGTAAAGAGATTAACTTGCCTTTCAAAATAGAAGTACCATCAGATTACAACATTTTAAATCCATCTGCATGATGCTCACAAGTGACACAATGAAAACAAAGCTACCCAGAAAAACCAGGGGGTAGGAAAGTCACATGAGTAAGCACTAATTAGTGTAATGAGGGTGAAGTGGTCCCAATGAGAACAAAACAGAATTGAGGGCAGATAGCGTTTAGGGGTAGTGTGGAAACATGCTTTGTCTTAACAGGAATACTCTGCCGTTAAGAAGTGTACACCCTGGCAGCCCTAGAATAGTACAACCAGTACCATCTCAATGCGCATGAAGAAAGTGACAGAATGTTAAGACATTGCAAAATTATCATCATAATGGGAGATTTTAATGTACTTCTATAAAAACGGAAAATATGTACAGATAAGACCATTGGGTATGAAATGGAAGGTTCACCATGTATCCCTGCTGGATTTGGTTATTAAGCACACAGCGATACAATTGGAGCAGTTTTCTTAGCATCTGCTGTCTGGGCTAAAGGCAGTCGCTGCAGGGGTGAGAGAGGACGCACATCTGAAGGGTGAGCACAGAGACGCGTGTCTACGGTCGCGTCCTAAGTGCTCCATTCTGTGCTAAGGGCTCTGAGCCTCAGGAGTCTCTTCTGAAAAACGGACATGAGAACTCCAATGTCATCCACTTCCTAGGGTGTGGCCAGGAATTAAGGAGACGAGAGGAGATGAAGGGTCTTTGAGCACCTTCACCCCCGTTCATACACCCATATCCGGAGTTGCTGTTGGAGAGTGGCTCGGTTTCAGAGAGGTGAGAGATGAGTGAAGGCTGAGGTTAGACAGGGAGCAGATTAAAGCACTTTATGAAGAGTTCGGGACTGGTATTTCAGGAGAACAGTCTGGGATGAACAGAGAAAGCTATTATTGCCCTGGAAATGAAAGAATGGGGAGTTCCCTGGTCACCAGAGTCCAGCTAATTTAGGCTGGGCTTAGTCATCTTCACAGGCAGTCTGGGAGCCTGATGATTAGGAACCATCCCTAAGACTCAGAGGCTCAGCCTGTCCTTGGCAGCTCTGCCAGGCCCGGGGCTCAGTCACGGATGCTGAAACACTCCATGCTGGGCCAGGCAGACCCCACTGAAGGGCAGAATAATTTACTGCAAAGGTGTGGCCCAGGAATCACAGCCAGGGCTGTGGACCCACATCCTAGTCATTGCTTGAAAGCCTCCATGTCATGCCATTTAGTCTACAATAAAAATGAAAAGGACACACATGTTCAAAAGTCTAGAAACAAGAGAGTTGTGTTGTGTTAATTTTTCCTGACTATTTGGCAATTACTAGTTTAACAATGTAAAGCAACACCCATTTGCCATCATATTCTGTAGGCTGCCTGGGATCCAACGAAACTGGAAGCAGGGCATATGAGCTGGCCTTTCACCTGGAAGATCTTCTCACCTCACTCAGCTTTGGGCAGAATTCCTTGATTGTGGAATTGATGTCCCACTTTCTGGCTGTCTGATCTCTGGGATCACTCTAGTCCTAGAGGCCACGTTCAGGTCCTGGCCCTATGGCTCTCTCAGTCTCAGCAAAGGAGACCCCCTGCCCCCAGTGTCCAAGCTCTCTCATGCTTCCAATCTCTCTGAACAACTTCATCTCCCACTGCCAGAAAAGATGCCTCAGTTTAAGGTCTCTGGTGATTAGTTTGGGGCCATCCATAAAATCCTCTTATCTTAGAATCAACTGATTAGTAACTTCTGCCAAGACCGTTTGCCCTAAAAATAATATCATCGCAAGCCTTATAGCTTGTCATGATCACAAATTTTACCCATACTCAAGGAAAAAGAGGTCATACAATGGCAGGTTCCTGAAGGGTCACCTTAGAGGCCACCTCTTACTCCTAGGCAGAAGACGGAGGACAGTGAGGGTGCCCCTGAGAGAAATTTCTTGATGTGGACCGGCCTTGGGAGGTGGGGATTCAATTTAGGGTTCCAGGACTTCATATCTACCCTGATAAGCTCCCCAGGCTAATACAGTGAGAATCAGGAGGCAGCCCCTGGATGAGAATGAAAAGAGCAGGCTGATGCTGACTGATCAGGGCTCACCACTTCTGGCCGTATCAGTAACTTAAAACCCTCTAAAGTCTAGTGTCTTCAAAACATTCCTTGAACTCGTAAATGGCAACGTGGGAGGGCTTGGTTCCATAAGGTATCAGCTGGGCAGCTCGGCTGGGACTGGAGGTCCGGTCCAAGGCGATGGGCCCCTGGCCACTCAGCTGGTGCTGGCTGTCACGGAGGGCCTAGCTGGAGCTGAGGGCTGAGGACCTCGGTTCCTCACCACGCAGGCCTCTCCAGAGCCATCTGGGCTCTCTCAGAGAAGGGTGGCTGGGTTCTAAGTGCGCCGTTCCTAGATACAGAGAGTGGAAGCTGTCAGTTTCTTACAGCCTGAGCCCCCAAACTGGCCTGGCCTCACTTCTGAGTGTTCTCTTGTGTTTCCAAGCTGCATTCTCTTATGTTCCGCAGCCCAGAGCTCTGGTGGCTGAGGGACCAGCACCTGCTGCCCTTGACTTCTAAAAAGGGAGGTCTGACACACTCGGAAAATCATCTTAGGACCGTTTCGAGAAGAACCCCAGTTCAAGTATGAAGTTAAAGGATCCTGATAAGCCATTTTTAGAAGTGGAGTATTCCATGGGGCTCATAGAACCCCATGTAGAAGATGTCAGCTGTACGGTCCAGGGCTTGGAGTCTTGCTAGCTCGGGGCTTTCTGTGTGCTAGTGACACCCACCTCTCGGCTCAAAGCCGGGCCTGTCTCTAGCAAGCCTGTAGTGATACGACTCACTGCTTTCTCGTGTCAGAACGTCGGGCTGTTACCAGAGGCCGGGCCTGTCTCTAGCAAGCCTGTAGTGATATGACTCACTGCTTTCTCGTGTCAGAACGTCTGGCTGTTACCAGAGGTCACCACCACATTCGCTTTTAGAAAGAGAAAGGAACTGTGGAAGTATGGCTTTATGATGGCTGAAGGCCGGCTTCGAGATACACTCAGGAGGGAGGGGCTGTGATATGTTCGTGTGGGTGCAGGTGTGGGTAGGGGCCTGTGGTGTGCGTTTGTCCATTTATCTGTGTGTGTCTGTGTGTGTGTTCATGGGACAGGACACCCACCCGCTCACCAGTGTTCTAACCGTGTCCACTAGGTGGCGCTGTCTGCCCACACGGAGCCGCCTCAGCTTCACAGGCAGGCCCAGGGAAGCAGGCTGCCCCACTCCACTGCTCAGGAGCCCGGCACTGCCCTATTGCTATCAGCTGCTGACCTGTGTTCCCTGCTCTGTCCCAGGTCACGGGGTCATGACCAGCATATGACCCTCCGGTGAAAGCATGGTCATCAGACCCGAATTTATTTGAGCAAAGACTCAGTATTATGCCAGACTTCAACTTCCAGTGCTGCTTTCTTGATAACTCAGGGACAACAGGAAGCCTGCCTCTGCTCCGTGCAAAGCACCTAGCTCACAGTATTGCTCTCAATCTTCACAGCCACCTGTCACATAAGGAAACTGAGGCTCAGAGAAGCTCAGTAACTGCCCAGGGTCACACAGCTGGGAGATGCAGGGACCCAGGCCTGCTGTCAGGGCCCTGCCCTGAGAAGGAGCTTGGGGGGCGTTGGAGGAGGGGGTGTGGGCACAGGACAGTGAATGTGTGGCGTATCAGGGCCTGGAACGGGAAAGACTGAGCCAGCCGAAGAGGGACTTCTGTGTTGGCGCCCTCTGCCTGTGCCCTGTCTGATGGGCAGGGTGGTGTGGGGCTCTGTGAGAGCCCATAGCAGGGTGAGCCAGGCCTGCCAGTGGTCAGAGACCATCCATATGGGCCCTAGCCTGGCAGTCAGCCGCCGCTCTGTTAGCAGCTGCCCGCTGAACTCCGGAGGACTGTCCCCTCCCGTTGGCTCTCCAGTGCTCCTGGCCCTGAAGGAATAAATCTGAGCGTGTGGCCCATGGACTGTCTGCAGCTTTGGTGTCATCTCCTCTGGGCTGAATCTTTGTAACCGGCTACAGGAGAAGGGAGCCCTGAGATTCCTGAGCAGGGCAGGCCCATGTGCCAGTCTGCCCACTGCCCGGGTCTGAGGGATGGAGCTCTGTGCTTACTGGGCAGCTTCCACTGCAAAGACTCAGAGCGCAACCAGGGCAGGCCATTCTCTGGTCCAAACTAGACTTTCCCTGCAGGTGTCCTAACCCAGGCCAACTCTGGTCCCTATGTCCACTGCGGGCCACATGGTTCTGCAGGGCAGTCTGGGTGGTGGGAATGTCATGGACTCTAGCCCTCTATGGCCTGGTTCACCTGGACAACCTGGAACACAGAGGCATCAGAGTTGGGGGAGGAGCCTGGGGAGTTTTCTGGGGACTGGGATAGAGAGGGGTAGGCTTGCCTCCCTGCACTTCTGGAAGGCTCCACCGTCCCCCAGTTAGGAGACCATGGTACAAGTCCCTGCCAGCCAGGAAAACCAGGTGCCCTGTGTTCCCCAGGACCAGCAACCATGACCTGGGGTGGGGGTGGGGGGGCACTGGGGTCTTCCCTATGCTGATGGCAACTCTGGAAGTGCGTGGCGCCTCCACAGTAACTAACTGACCTCTGCGGGCTGGCCCTGCCCCGACCCCTTGCCCAACAGCCTCACGGAGCTGGCACTGTCTGGGTCTTCCACACCCTGTGCTCGGGGGAGGAGCGTGGGGAGTTTTCTGGGGACTGGGATAGAGAGGGGTAGGCTTGCCTCCCTGCACTTCTGGAAGGCTCCACCGTCCCCCAGTTAGGAGACCATGGTACAAGTCCCCACCAGCCAGGAAAACCAGGTGCCCTGTGTTCCCCAGGACCAGCAACCATGACCTGGGGTGGGGGGGCACTGGGGTCTTCCCTATGCTGATGGCAACTCTGGAAGTGCGTGGCGCCTCCACAGTAACTAACTGACCTCTGCGGGCTGGCCCTGCCCCGACCCCTTGCCCAACAGCCTCACGGAGCTGGCACTGTCTGGGTCTTCCACACCCTGTGCTCCATTCCCGACACTGCTCCGTGAGAAGAGACATGCGGTGTGCGTCTGAGAGATGAGAGGCTTGCTGGCACGAGTTCCCCGTGCTTGGCGATGGCCTGGGAACAGGACATGGTAGCTGAAATCAGGGCTTTCGGAAAATCACAAAAACATGTGTTCTGATGATGTTGTAAACTCTCTAGTCTACAAAGAAGGCCAAGTGACGTAAGGGGGTGCTGTCAGAGGTCCCAGGCTCAGGCTGCCGGCCCCGCCTCTGCGCTTGGGAAGACAGTGACCTGTCCAGGTGCACAGAGGACCCAGCCATGGAAGGAACTCGGGTGGGTTCTCTGGGTCATGGTAAAGGCTGGATGTAGCACCGTCTCTTTGAATCTACTAGACTTTCTAGCCAAGATCACTTACATGCATGAGACCCGATCCGGAGTCCCGAGGGTTGGCCATAGAATTCCGGCCGGTGGGGTATATGCTGTCTGTCGGTTAATCCACTCGTTCATCCAGCTGACATTTACGGAGTCCTTTTGAGTGCTTATTGAAGCCTTTAACAGCTATTCTCCAAGTGTGGTCACCGCTCGCCATCTTTAAGAATTTGACGTTGGAGGGACCAGTAAATGGTGTAGCTGGACTCCCACATGACTGACCACGGTTTGAATCCCAGACCCGGTGGCTTCAGAATCACGCCAGGTGCATGTGTGTGTGTACCCAAAATCTGGGGGAGAATGGAGAAGGGTTTGTGGTGTGGCCACTCCCTCTGGGGAGTTATTTCTCACTTTCCCCCTCACCACGTCTGTCTTTGTTTCTCTCTGGTGAGCACTAAAAAAATTAGTTGATATTGGAAATATAGGTTCTCACACCCCGCCCCACACTCAGGAGTCGGAACTCTGAGGAGACCCCGCATTCTGGCTTTAACCAGCCTGCCAGCGTTCTTACACTAACTCCAGCGTGAGAGCCACTGCCCTGCAGGACAAAGAGGTCCGAACACGGGGGAGCTGCAGAGAAACAGAGTATGGGGTGTGCAGGAGGGCGAGGTGCCCGGGGCAGGCTTGGGAAAGTGGCGCGGTTGTTGATCTAGACCACGAAGTTTAACTTTCCCTTGAAACTAGAGGCAGACATGAAGAGGCTGAGAGCTGAATGCCACACTCAAACTGGACCTTGAGAGATGATTCGAGACCCGTGCTAGGGTGGATTGCAAGGGATCCTGCTTGGAATCAGACCAGGATTAATCCAGACACAGGAAGGTGGGGCACGGGCCTGAGCCAGGGGAAAGGCCGAAAGGCTGGGCTGGACGTGGGTGGGGCTCGGCAAATGCACCCAGGGCGCTAATGCTCCGTGGGGTGGGGAGAAGGCTCTGGAGACACTCAAATGGTTCCCAGGTTTCTGGCATGGGGACAGGATGGCGATGATGTCATTCTTTGGAGCAGGAGACAGAGGAGGGGTGAGCTTGGAGGAGTCCGTAATGAGTTCAGTTTGGGACGCTCGTTTGAGCTTCTTGTAGAACTTCCAGGTTGAAAGGCAACTCTGGCGCCAGGGCAGCCGGGCTGGAGGGCTGGAGGTGCAGTGAGGTGGGAAGGGTTCCCCAGGGAGCGAGGGCTGAGCAGACGCAGGTCCCAGACAGTCACGGCCTTCGGCCCAGTCCTCCCCCACAGCCACCTCTGGCTCGGGTACAAGGACGGAGACCAGTCAGGACACTGTGCAGAGTCCCCGAGTGCTCAGAGAGCTGGGTGGGGGTGAGGGCAGGCCACGGCTAGGCGTGAGTCAGCAGCGCAGCGGCCAGTGCTCCTCGCATGGCTGATCAGGTCCCATGAAGATCCTCGGTAGAGGAGTCGTGGCCGAGCAGGAAACGGCGGGGTCTGGAGTCATGTCTACTTGGGGGTGGGGGACGGAGGAAGTAGGTATTTTCCTTTGCAGGAGCACACTTTAGCCAGTGGCTCTGCAGCTCCTCCAGGAAGAGATGAGAGCCTCCAGAGGGGCTCCTGGGATGTTTTGGGAAAGTTGAGCCCTTCCCATGGGAGCTGGGTCCGATGCATTGCGAGGATGGATTGCAAGAGTCCCCTCAGCACTGAGACAGGTGGCTCGAGCCTCATTCTCCAGGCACCATACTGCGAATGAGTCAGCCTGGCCTTCATGGCCTGTGCTCCTCAGAAGCTGCCCCCTGCAGACAGCCCTAGAGATATTCGGGCTAGCATCCCCCTGTGGCAAGGGGAGAGGGCTTCCGCTGGGCTGGGTCCCAGTTCCCTCTCACTCACCTGCCTCTTGTTAGGGTTCTGGTTCTCAGCCTGTAGGTGGGAGGGGCTGCATGAGGAGAGATGGGCACAGGCCACCCAAAGTCACTGTCACAGCTTCGAGAGAACACGCTGGCTGGTGAGCAGTGGCACAGGACACAGGACGGCCCAGGGTGTGGCAGGCACCTCCCAGGCAGACCTGCCAGGAGGTACAGGGCACTACCAGGGCTCCCAGTTTCTGACCCCAGCCCCACTGAGTCCGTGGTGCTGGAGATGGGCGGGCGATGGCAGCAGCCTGCAGAGAGCGTGCAGTGGGCCGTGCTGTGGACGGCCTGGCTGGGCTCAGAGCGCAGGCGCGGGACTGGGACGCTCTTGGGATGGTGTCTGATCATTGGAATGAAGAGGCAGGGAAGACCCTCCAGGCCAGGAAGACGAAGAAGCAGTGGGACCCTCCGGGCAGGCTTGAGGAGTTTCCAGGGTTCACCATGACTGGGGCAGAAGAAGGGAGTCGGGAGGGCGGTGAGAGAAGCTGGGAGTGAGCAAGGACAGCCGTGGAGGCTCCGGGGGCTTGGTTTTCCTGGGGGGGGGGACTCTGCAGGGAGCTATGCCATATGTATCCCAGCGAGATGGCTCTGGTAATGGTGGCCAGGATGACAGGAGATGAGGGTCAGCCAGGAGAGTGGGATGGGCTGGGAGCCGAGGGACAGCAGAGAGGAAGCCTGACAGGACTCTGGGGTCAAGTAGAGAAAGCGAGGAGAGGGGGCGAGCAGGAGTCCTGAGTTTCTTACAGGTGTTTGCTGGTTTTCTGACCATTTTATTTTTACATAACAAAAGTAAAAATAAACAAGCTTTTAAAAACTCCAATGCAGGGACCAGCAGTTAGTGTAATGGCTATGTTGCTGGGCTCCCACATGGTTGACCGCAGTTCGAGTCCGGACCCGGTAGCTTAAACTCACACCGGGCGCGTGTATGTGCGTGCCCAAGATCCTGAGAGAAGAATGGAGGAGAAGGGACTGTGGTGTGGCCATCCCCCCTGGGGGGTGATTTCTCACTTTCTATCTCTCTGTCTCTGTCTGTCTGGCAAGCACACATGCCCTATAGCAAAAGCCTCTCCAAATAAATAA
>NW_006159696.1:934697-935852 GCF_000334495.1 Tupaia belangeri chinensis
AAAACTTGGACAGGAGACTTGTAACATCGCTGTCGACAGTCCTTATTAACTCAATGTTTCGTTTAAATTGCACTTAGCACCTGCCTCCAATTACTCGGCCCTGGCAGCACGCAGAGCTCTGATTAAGCGCTTGCTCGGCGTTTGCACGGTGTTCCCCCAGGCGTGGGCCCAGCCTGAGCGGCCGTCATCTGTCTTCATCAGGCTGGGTCCTCAGCAGCCTGACAGCACCAATCCAAGACGGAGCAAGGATGGTTAGTGCCCAGAGGCCGCGCCGCTCACGACAGCCTCTGCGCAGCCCGGGGTAAGATTCGCATCATTACTGCTCCTCCCAATCATCGTCACAGCTCACACGGCTGCTGGCAAGTGGGCACCACAGCCCGGCTGCACTGGAAGGTGGAGGGGGCGGGGGCTAATGATGGGGACAAGGCTGATGACAGTGGCCACGAGATAAGGCCATGGCCACTCCTGATGCTAATGAGCCCTGCCACTTTGGGAGCACCTGCCATGACCAGGTACTCCGCAGTACGCGGCCCGATCGTGGCTGTGACTCGCCCCGCCGCAGTTCGCCGAGGCCGGAGCTGTCAGGCTCTTTCCCATCTGGTAGGCGAGGGCCTGGAGATGGGATCACGTGCCCTCACCCAGGACACCAGATCTGTGTCTTCCTGGTGCAAAACCACCACACAGTGTAGCTCACTTCCCACCTGGAGCAAACGCCTGAGAACGAGTCCCTGACGCCAAGAGGAAGCCGGCTTCCTGTGGAACACATCCAGGGAGCGGTGGCTACCAGCCTGGGCCTGGTGACTCTGGTCCTGACTGGTCACCGACAGAGCAGTCACAGTGGCTCCTTATTCGGACAGGGCTGCTTACTGAGTGTGTGCAACTTACTTGTGTGTGTATGTGACACAGGGCTAGCTACCAGGTGTGTAGAATGTAGTCGTGTGTGTGTGTGTGTGTGTGTGTGTGTGTGTGAAACTGGGCTGCTTACCGAGTGTGTGCAATGTACTCACGTGTGTGTGTGCATGTGACACACGACTGGTTACCAAGTATGTGTAATGCAGTTGTGTGTGTATGTGTGTGACACAGGGCTGATTACTGAGTGTGCACAATGTCGTCATATATGTGTGAATGCAATAGGGCTGGTTACTGAGTGTGTGC
>NW_006159696.1:939926-941571 GCF_000334495.1 Tupaia belangeri chinensis
CTGTCCCAGGTTTTGCAGGCCATGTGATTTGTGTCAGTGACCCACCTCTGCAGTTGTGGCCTGAAAGCAGCCACAGAATGCACAAACCGGTGGGTGTCGTTGTGTCCAGTAGAACAGTTGACAGACATAGACGGGCTTAGAGCTGGCTCCCAGGCCTTCCTTGGAAGAGCCAGTCCTGGAAAACAGCAGGTGCTCAATCGATGTGCGGTGCCCTGTGTCAGAGGGAGCTGGGTCCGGTGGGGGTGAACCGGTAACCGTGCTCACGGCAACGTGTCTGCAGAATGAGGAGCTCCCGAGGGCTCATCAGAGAATTACGGCATTGCGGCATTGCACCACAAAGCTTCTGCCCCCGGCATGCCATGCTGGCCCTGGGCAGGCCCGCCTTGAAGTCCCACCCCTCCAGGTGTCCGGAGGGGGCCACACGGTGCCTTGAGCGAGGCCAGTGTACACCTTGGCGCATCTGGGGTCCTGACCACAGGACCATGGACCAGGTGGGGACTCCAAGCCAGACCCTTGCAATACCACGGAATCTGGAAGCCACTGCTCTTGCCCAGGGGACATTTGTACCTGTGACTGCCCCCTCCCTGGCCCACGGGGAGCGTTGGAGCCAGACCCTGCACTCACATGAACACCCTCTGCGCAGGGACCCACCCTGAGAGCTCTCACGCAGACCTGAGCGGCCAGACCTTGACCTTGGTGGCCGCGCACTTACAGTCTTCCTTTGGGTCTTGTGTAGGGGTCTCAGGTCCATCTGTTGGGGCTGGGTGCTAGGATGAGACCCTTGGAATTACAAAAGAACTTCAGAGAGTCTGGAGGGGAGGGGCACACGCTCTGTACCTGGGATGTCATCTCGCCCCACGTGCAAGAATGAGGCCTGTCACTCATTCAGGTAGCTCCATCACCCGACAGCCTGTGGGGACAGGAGCTGAGAAGAGCACCATGACAGAGCCCAGTCTCCCTTAAAGAAGCAGCGGTTCAGGGTCGCCTTTGGTTTTTCCTTGTCTGTCTCTTTGCCATTGTAAGAACTGTCCTTGAATTGACATCTGTTTCCAGCATGTGGACACTCAGGAGTGTGCTGAACTCCATCCTAGGCCGTAAACGAGTCGCCATCACGTGGGACCACCCCACAGCCTGCTCCCTCCTGCTCTCACTCTGGCAGCCACGCAGAGGGCTGCCCCTGGGGATGTGCCCCTTGGCCCGTGACTGGGTTCTGGCAGTCACACCCTCTGTGACCAGAGCACAGTCTGCTCTTGGCTGAATGAGACCTGTCACTGTCCCCTTTTATCACACCCTCGTGGGCTTTCTTAGCTTCCAGCTCAGGCCATACTTCTCAACATATCCCAGTAGCAGGGAGACAAAGAGTGGGAGAAATCTGTGTCCCCTCCCTCCCGTTGACCGACCCTGGAGTCTTTAATTAGCTTGTGACACAAGCGGTCCATCATTTCTGCCCAAGTCCCACTTTGAATTTCCCAGCACAAACATTGCTCAAGGACCACTGATAAGGCTCAGAAGGGTAGAGCAGAGAGCCTGATGTTTCTAAGTGCGAGGCCAGGGCATTGCACCAGCGAAGTTGCTAATCCCTTAATGAGGGCCTGGGGGCTGCGAGCGGGCCAGGGGAAGCGTGGGCTGGAGAAGCCCCAGGAAT
>NW_006159696.1:941588-950926 GCF_000334495.1 Tupaia belangeri chinensis
AGGAATGCCTTACACTAACAAAGCAGCTGCAGGGCAGAGTGGGCGGCCAAGCTCATGGAGACTCTGCTAATTACAGACACAGGAACGTGGCCCTGGAAAGGAAGCTCTCTTTGAAATCCCGGCCTCTGGGATAATGCAATAGAGCTGTGACATTAACATAAACAGCTGATGGTAGGTGGGTAGGATGGGAATGTGGTGGCCCCACCCAGAGAACGGGTGCTGGAGAAGAGGGCTGCAGCCATGTGCCGTGGCCAGCCCTTCAGACGGCTGTTCACAGCGGCTGTTTTCTGTCCACTTGCTATGGCTGGACGTTTTCATTTCATCATTTTATTAATTCTTCAGTCATGCAAGGCACATGTCATTGTTCCCGATGGAGATTGGGAAGTCTGGCTGGAAGTCACTCAGCAGATAAGGAGCAGGAGTGGGGCTTGAACCTGAAACTTCGTGGTTCCAAGAACCCCTGTAAGAACCACTTTGATGATGCAGCTGCTTAGATCACAAGCTAGATGCACCTCAGTTGGATGGTCCAACCTTGAGGGTTCCTGACTGCTCTGTGCTTCCCTCACAGCCCAGCTGTCCACCAGGCCTGTGCCAGGAGTCCAGCCCTGTCCTGAGCAGGAAGTGGACTCTGGCTTTCGTCTCTGCCCCTGCAAGCCCAGCTGAGCCAGACGGTGTGGCCGCCCAGCCCCACGCATTCCGTCCAGCCCCTCGCCCTGCTTTCACTGTGTGACATTAGGTGTACACGTGTGTGTGTTTCTTTGGTATCTTTCTTGCTCTCCATGTAACCGTGTGAGATCAGGCCTCTGCCTGACGTTTACCACCACGTCCTGGAGCAAGCCCCAGCTGTGCGCTTATCAGGGCTCAGCTGGGCTGCAGGGGTACCTGACAAATGTCCGAATGAATGAACAAACGCTCCTGAGGAGTAAGTATTGGCATTCCCAATCCGACAAACATGCCTGAAAACACTAGCTTATGTTCTATTTACCCCCTATTAAGAAATCAACTTCTTGTTGATGAAAAAAGTTCAAAGTACATTCGTGAAATCTAAATTCACTTATGAACCAATATTTATTCCTAACGCGTATGGTCCCCAGGTGACGAACGCGACTTTGAGTTTCTTTTGCAGGAGCATGACACGGAGTACGGAACTATGCTCATGTTTTGTTCTTTTGTAACGGCACCAGTAGGCTGTTTCCTGGAAAATATTTCTCCTTATCAAGATCTTTCACTTTCCTCAAGCGAAGTGGATGTCATGTCCCAGGCACCAGCTTCCTTCTAAAGAAAAGCTGGAAGGAGTTCTTTTTTCCCTTTGAGACAACACCTGGATCTGAAGTCCTTTATCAAGAGGAGAGTCTTCCCTGTTAGTCAACTTAAAAAGCCCTCTGAGTATCAGCTGGTGAGTTTTCAAATCGCAGATCCCCAATTGTCTTTTTATGGTTGAAGTGGAGTTTTCATGTCGAAAACATTTTCAGTTTTGGGGCTATGCGTTATATCCAACAGCTGATTTAAGGTAACTACTGATAAAGTTGTCAAATTGCACCTACTCTAAGAAGTATGGAAGATAGGAGAACTGAGGCTGGCAGGCCAGTCCCACAGCCTAGTAGTTAAGGAAACCGGGATCCCACCTAAACACCTGTTGTTCGTGTCCTGGCCCTGGGGCTTGAGAAATACATCCAGTGCACGTGTACGCATGCGTAAAGCCTGAGAGGAGCTTTTCCTCTCTCCTCTCTCTGTTTCTGGCAAGTGCACATGGCTTCTGGCAATTAAAAACAAAAACAAAAACAAAAGGGACCAGCAGGTGTCATAATGGTTACATCGCTTGACTCTCATGTAGTCAACTGGAGTTTGAGTCCTGGACCCAACAGCTTAAAATGCACATGCACGTGTGTGTGTGTGCCCCAAATCCTGGGAGGAGAATGGAGGAGAAGGGATTGAGGTGCAGCCATACTCCTGGCTCCTGGGAGGAGAATGGAGAAGGAATTGAGGTGCAGCCATACTCCTGGGGGGTGATTTCTCGTTCTCCTCTCTGTCTCTCTCTGTCTTTCCATTGAGCGTACATGACCTATAGCAAAAATCTCTCCTAAATAAATAAATAAATAAAAAGTAAATAAACAAAAACTGAGATTCACAATAAAACAATGCCCAAACCCAAAGGCCTGTGCTCATGGGAGGATGGCATCGAGGCCTTGGGAAGCCGCACACAGAAGGCTGAGGGGCTAGGGCACAGAGGCAAGGCGGGCTGGGCTTGAGGACTCTCATTGCTTCCAGATCGAAACTGGCCCAGCAACTATGAACACGGGCTGAGAGAGTGAGTCTACTGACATGTGCATCATGACACGAGGAAGCTCTTTCTCAGGAGAAATCCCTGCGGAGTAGAACAGGCTCAGAGCCAGGCCTGGGAAATACAGAGGTTTCTGGGGCTCAGAGATTTTGCCCAAGACAACACAGCTTCTAAGTGGGAATGCGGGATTCAACTCCAGTTCTAGCTGCTCCCTCACCAACTTCACCCTCTACCTTGGGACACCTGCAGCAGGTCTCAGGGTGCCCTTGAAAGCCCAGGTGCTGTGCCCAGTTGGGGCCTGGTCTGGACCGTATGTCTATCCTCTCCCCTTGACCCTGGTGAGTGTGTCCAGGCAGCGGAGCCTGGGCAGAAGCACCCTCCCTGCAGAGTCAGGGCCCGCCCTTCCACCCGTTATCACCACGCCACATCCACTGCGGCCTCCACCTTGGGTGACTGTCAGGGCACTACTGCCACTGCAGTGTCCCCTTCAGGCTGCGTGTTCTCTTTTAACCACACAGCGTGTGGCATTTGGCAGTTTTCCCGTCTCCGCTCTGTTCTTCCTGGGAATGCACGACAGGTGCCTCTGAGTCCTCCCCAGAGCCCATCGCCTGCACCTCATGGAGAAGAAGGAAATCATGTGTCCCCTCTTCCCCGGAACTGTGTGCGAAGAAAGCAGGCCTTGCCCCGACGCGGGCCAACTCGCTTTAATTTGATCTGTCCAAAAAGAAGTGAGAAAGTGCAGGGGCTTCCCCCCTGGGCAGGAGCGAAGCTGACAAGGGCCTGGAAACTTGGCAGGGATGCCCTGGACTGCGGCTCTGGCGCCCGGCCCGCTTGGCAGAGGACCCGGGAGAAGCTTTCCAGTTGTCCCCGTGCAATCCGCTCGGCTCGGCTGAGGCCGGCACACTCGCAGCCTCTGTGCAGACGGAGCCAGCCTGCTGGGGAGGCCGCCCCACACTTGACCTCACATCAGCGGACGCTTAGTCGAGCCCACCGAGCACCCGCCATGTGCTGGGTTCTCGTGGTGGCTCCTCTGCCCTGGGGCAAGCACAGGTCTTCATGGTCCCAGGCCAGGACAAGGGTGGGAACCAGGCTCCCTGCCCTTAGGGACCCCATCCTATGTGACTCCCAGCTGAACTGAGTGGCTGTCATCACTCTGACGGCCTCCCAGGCCCGCCCTGCTATGGCGTCTGAGTCTCCACACAGGGTCTGGGTTCCTGGGAGCCGGACACCTGGACACAGGGAACTGTCCTGATGTTGCGGTGGTCGGAAGAGAACTGAGCTGGCACGTTCGCCATCTTCATCTTCCTGAGATGCTGGGACAGGGACACGGGGCTGCATACCCAGTGCCTGGGGTCCCTTGTGCTTCGTGGGACACGATGGGCCTGGGGCTCTGCCCATCCACACACCTGTTTGCTGGTAGGCCTGGCCTTTGTGCATTGGATCCGGCCCGGTGTGCAGGCTCCGAGCTCCCAGCCAGCCTGGCAGGGAGCAGGCCCCAGTCAGTGTCTCTGGGCAGTGCCAGGCTCGGTGTCCACCATGGCAGACACCCAAGTCCCTGCTTGGGTCACCTCCTTTCTGGTCATTTTTCTGGACGTCTCTCTGTTCAGGCACCAACCACTAAGGAAATGAACCCTGAGAGGCCTGACGGCCGCTGGACAGCCACATGTGCGTGCAGCAGGCAGAAGAGGCTCACGGGCCCAGCAAGGCAGCCTGGGGTGAGCCAGAGCCCACGGCCAGAACTCCAGTTCCCAGGGAGGAGTCCCAGTGAGGATGGCCATGGCAGGGTGACTGCAGAGCGAGGAGGAGCTGGTGATGGTCCTCACTGTCATTAATCATAGGGTGGGCCATGTGGGCAGGTGGGTTGGGCACAGAGACCCTGGAAACCTGCCCCCACCGTGGACATATGCACACACCCCAGCGTCCAGGCCTGAAGGAAGAGACCCTTGCAGAGACCTCAACAGGTGACAGCGGCCTCCTAGTGCCATGTCCTGACTCCAAGAAGCATGGCAGGATGGCCTGTGAGCCTCAGGGCCTCCGTGTGCCCAGGCACTGCAGGCCGGGGAGGCACGAGCCTGGCTGAGTCCCGAGCACACTTACCAGGCCCGAAGCAGCCAGAGCCCGGATTTGGAGCGGACAGACCATGGCGGAGAGTGACGGGGAAGAGCATGCTGGGAGGCACTCTTATGGGGTCTCTTCTTGCTTTTTCCTCTCTGTCCCCATGTGGACCCTCTGAGCCTGATTCATCGAGGAGGACACGAGGAATCCAAGGTCCTGACGTGGCTGGAGTCACGTGGCCCAGTGATGTGGACTTGGCTAGCTGGGCCCCACACCCCGTGCAGCCCGAGGCCATCTCCGGGCCGTGAGAAGAGGCAGTCCGAGAACCCCGAGTGCCCAGCCATCCTCCCTGGAAGGGCCATAGCCAGCAGGAGCCAGGCCGGCCTATGCACCCTCCCCGCTTCCTCCCCTCTCAGAGGGCCTTGCCCTGCACCGGGCCAGTGGTGGTGCCAAGCGAGGGAGGCCGTGGTTGCTGCGGAGGCAGAAAAGCTCAGGCCCGGCTGGAAGGCCATGTGGGAACTTCTGCTTGAGGGAGCTGCTCAGACCGGCCCCTGGGCCCTCAGCTATGGGGCCTTGTTTTCCCACTGCCTCCTCCAGTGGGGAAGGGGCACAGGGTAGGCCTGCCTGGCTCCAGCGGCCAAGGCGTGAACAATGGTCTGGCGGGCAGCCGTCTGTCTCGTCCTCGAGATGTGCAGCCCCTCCTGGAGGACAGGAGCTGCCGTGGGAACATGATTCCTTTGAAAGGCTCCTCCTAGGGAGCTGGGCCTCGGTGTGGGCCTGAGCTCGCTGTGGTGCTTCTTTCTCCTGAGCCCCGAGCTTGGCATGAGGGTGGGCACCAGAGGCTGTCGGAGCAGTGGAGGCCACAGGGAGAGGGGGTCTCCGTGCAGGGGAGGGCCCATGTGCAAGGGGTCTGTCCGTGGGTGTGAGGGGGCCGGGTGGATTAGCACAAGGTTGCTGCTGCAGGTATTTCCAAGGAACAGCTGTGGTTCGCCCAGAGGAAGTCCAGGCAGGACAGGCTGCAGCCGGGTCTTCCCTGCCACCTGAGAAGTGGGGGCTTCTTCCAGCAGAGGGAAGCCGTGAGGCTGGGAGCAGATTAACGGGCTTGAGCTGTTCTGATGAGAGGACACGAGCAGTGGGGTGTGCGGGAGAGCTGAGGCGGCAGGCCCGAAAGGGAGGGAGTGGGCAAGGGCTCTTTCCACAGGGTGGGGACATTGGCATGGGACAGGCTGGCTCTGGCAGATTGAACACAGGGAGTGCATGGGGGGGGCACCTGGACCTGGTGAGTCTGGGGCGGTGTGCATAGACTGACCATACGGCTGGACTGTGAGTGGGTAGAGGGTCCTCCAGAGGCATGTGTGTGAGAGACAGAGAGGGAGAGAGAGAGAGACAGAGCGCGGCATGCACGCATCCCCACCAGCCTGCCTCCAGGTCCCTGTTGCAGAGCTGAGACAAGAGGCATCCTCAGTGTGGCCTGCAGGGGGCGCCATGCTACTGAGCAGCTGGGAAGCCCTTCCAGAGCTGGAACATACATACGTAGGTTTTTGCGAGAGTGCCCACCTCTGGCATTGCTTAGATGGCAACCTAGCCCGGGTCCTGGGTGACAAACAATCTCCCTCACCACCTTCTGTGCTCACGATGCCACAGGAGGTCACAGTAGGGCAGCCCAGCCCCCTGGAGCCCTTGGGTCTGCTCAGGCCTGAGCAAAACAGCACAATCACTTCTCTTCCATTCTTCTCTAGGGATCTTGGGCATGCACACACACGTGCCTGGCGTGAGTTTAAACCACTGGGCACTGGGTCCAGGATTCGAACCGCAGTCAACTACATGGGAGTCCAGCGACATAGCCATTATGCTAACTGCTGGTCCCAGGTACATGACATTTTTTACTCTTTTCCTATCTTCATCATTGTTTAGAAAATTATGCCGCCAAGCACGTTTAGCTTACGTATTTACATAATACCAGCCTGGTTTCAAAGGAGCTCCGGTAGATGCGAGCAGGTGGCTTGATCTCAGGGCGAATAGCATTGACTCATCACCCCCAGTGTGGCAGCGACGGGCACTCTGGACCTGGTGAACCCGTCTTCCCTGTATTGCTCACGTGCACCTCCACGTGACTTCCTTTCTCACAGAAATGCTCACGTGGAGGAACTGGAAGGGCCCTCGCAGACCACTGGGGACCAACTCCCCACTTTGCGGAAGGGAATGCCACGCCCAGAAGCAGGGAGGCTACTCATCCGCATGGGCTGTTGCTCTCTTTGGCTCTCTGGCGCCTTCCAAGGGCCAAATAACTTCCTGGAAAGAAGAGGAGTATTTCCAGGTTACTTAGACATCCGGGTCTATGCACTATGCACTTCCTGGGTTCCCGGAAGTGCCCGAGAGCCAAGAGAGTGCTTGCAGCAGCGCACCCCGGCGGGCTGAGCGCTGCCCCACACCGAAGGGCAAAGGGCGAAGGGCGGAAAGCTCCCCGGGCTGGGCAGCTCGGTGCTGCAGCCCCGGTGTCCGGTGTCCGGTGTCCTAGCCGGTGTCCCAGCGCAGGCTCCGGATCCCGGAGAGGGAGTGAGCGGGGCTCGACTTTCATCTGCCCACACCTCTGTTCATCTTAAAGACTGAAAGGTACCAAGACACGCGAGCAGACGGGCCAGCCACCTTTAGGTGTCTGGTTGATTGCCTTCCACTGCTGGTTCATGTGAAAAGTGTATTTTCTTCGGATTATCAGAATAGTCTGTGCTCACCTGTCTGTCCGTCCGTCTCTCACACACACACGCACATGCACACGCAGAAAGAAGAAAATACCCATGACCTCAGGTCGTAGCACTCTGAAGTGTCTCAGTAACTATGCTGGCAAACTTCTTCCAGTTCAGGTACCCGTGGCAGGGGGCACAGAGTGGGAGGGTTGCTGAAGTCGTTAACACCATTGCTGCACCTGATTACATCGTGCAACGCCGCGGAACTTCGTTCTGCTTAGCGTCTGTCTGCTTTCCCGACCGGTCTATTTGGGGATTCCTGGAAGGGGAATCTCTAAGCCAGCAGGTACAAACACTTTGAATATTGATTGCCAACTTGCCCTCCAAAGTGTGAGTCACTTTATTAGCTCCCCAGGAGTGCGGCAGTGCCATCGCGTCTTTAAGAAAGAACCGGGGCTGGAAATGGCCCAAACGTTAATCTGGTGGCTCTCTAGGGTAAGATGCCAGTCCAAGCCCCGCTGGAAGCTGGGGCTCCTGGCAATGGCCCCTCGCCCATGGCTGAGGTTTCTGGGGAGAGCTTGTCCCTGAAGGCCAGGCTGAGTCCCAAAGGAAGTCAGGTGGGCTCTGGGGCCACAAGCAGCTTCCAGTCCGAGGCTGTCCTGAAACCAAGGAGGGCTTGCTCCTGGCAGGCTCTGCCGTCCCTTGTCACCACATGGGTCGCAGCCCATTAAAGTTCTGCTGTGCCTTATTCAGTTGGAGGACAGCCTACAAAAACATCGCAAGACCGTGAATATGAAGGCGGGTATAAAAGTAAATCATTATTTAAAGTGATAAAAAAATCACAACAGATTACAACATTTGAAAAAGCTAATAATTAACAGAAACATCACAAATGCTTCAAAATATCATTTTCGCTCACTTGTAGACATATGTAATATTTTCCGCCCTACGTTTTTGGCTGTGTGCTTTTTGTCCTTCCCTTCATATGACAGTGATTTTCTAGAGTCATAATAAAGAGATAAGCCAGGCTCGTCCTGGCAGCGCTGCCACGCCATCTTCTTCGTTATGGTGGGGTAGTTCAGAAAAGTGTCTTTCGACCTCATTGGTAGTGTCATGCCAAATGCAGTATTTTCTTGACAAGTTTGGGAATACTTCTACCACGCCTCTATCATCTCTGAGCTGTGAGATTTTAGGGCCTTTCAAGTTTTCTTCTTGATGATTAACCTCAAATGCCTCCCAAATGATGATAGTCACATCCATACCCATTTTGCAGTGGTCTTTGTGAGTTTTGCCTTTTATTTGTTACTGTCAGCTTTGGTTAATTCAGCAAGATATTTAACAGTCTTCCCAATTGCTTCACAGAGTTCACTCCTTTTAGATTACTAAACACTCAAAGAACCCGGTTATTATTTTTATTAGTAATTTATCTCTTCCTCTTTATGGTAAAATCCGAACAGTTAAAAATGTAATTTGATTAACAATAATTTTTATTGATTTCATCACTCTTCTTTATAACTTATATTCCATTAATATTTATCTAATTTTTTTCTGTTCCTTAATTAGAAATTTAAACATGAAAAAAAATCGTATTTCTGGGACCAGCAGTTAGCGTAATGGCTATGTTGCTGGACTCCCACGTAGTCGACCGCGGTTCACGTCCCGGACCCGGTGGCTTAAAACTCACGCCGGGCACGTGTGCATGTGTGCTCAAGATCCCAAGAAGAGAATGGAGAAGGGATTGCGGTGTGGCCATCCCCCTGGGGGGTGATTTCTCGCTTTCTGTCTCTCTGTCTCTCTGTCTGGTGAGTGCACACGCCCTATAGCGAGAAACCTCTCAAAAAAAAAAAAATCGTATTTCTATCCAAGTAGAAAACTGTGGCATCTCGAGACCAGCAGAGGGCGTAATGGTTATGTCACTCAACTCTCACATAGTTGACCGTGGTTCGAGTCCCAGACCTGGAGGCTTGTAACTCACACCGGGTGCATGTGCATGCTTGCCCAAAATCCCAAGAGGAGAATGGAAGAGAAGGGATTGCAGTGTTTCCATCGTCCCTGGGGGGTGATTTCTTTCTTTCTGTCTGTTTCTCTGACAAGTGCATGTACTCTATAGCAAAAATCTCTCTTTAAAAAAAAAAGGAAAGAAAATCATAGCATCTCACTTGTTTCAATGCAACATTTCAAACATCTTTCTAAGTTGTAGATTAAACCTCATTCCCAACTGACCCTCTGGTCAGATCTCCCAAATGCCTGGGGCAACTGCAGTGCCACTTGATGGGGGCAGGGGGCGCTATACAAACAGAGAAAAGGGAAATCTGCTT
>NW_006159696.1:951616-961964 GCF_000334495.1 Tupaia belangeri chinensis
GCATTGCTAGGACCCCTGCTGGGCCCTGGCAGGGTCCGTGTAAGTGTACATGAAGGGTCTGTCCTGAAAGTGCCCTCAGCTTCAAGGCACGTCAAACTCTCCATCAACCTTGGCTGCATCCCCATCTGCTGGCTTCCAGGGATCTCATCCCACCTGCTGCTCCCTGCATGGTCCCTGGGTACAGGGGGTATAAGGGGGAGTGGGCAGCAAACCCCTTCCTGTGAACACATCGCCAGGCAGCTGCTGGGCAGAACCGACACTTTTCTCAGAGCTGGGCCTCGGGGCCTAGCATTTGCCCCTAATGTGTAGAGACTTTGAGCAGAACCATGAGGTGGAAGGAAGGAGGAGGAGGAGAGGGGGCAAGGCGTGGCGTGTCCTGGCTGGGCTGCCCTCAGTGCCAGGCCCTCTGCACATGGCCTTGTCCTACACCCTCCCGGTGCCCCGGGCCTGTATGTTATTTACGCGGTTGTCAGGCATGCCAGCTCCGGCTGTGCCCTGTGCCGGGGTTTTCCGCACCGGGATTCCTGCACTGGGTTCCCGAGCTGGGGTGCAGCTCTGAGTGGGGCTCTGGTCTCTCAGTGGGGGCCGTGGGGCTGGAGGGGCCTGCCTTGCTTACACTCTCACCATCACGGTCTTGGCCTGTGAAGAGCCTGAGAGGCACAAGCATCTCCATGAGAGAAGAAGCAAGAAGCCAAAGAATGCAAGCCAGTGGCCGGGCCCCACGCTTAGTGCCCCCTTTTACTTACTGAGTTAAAGGGGTGTCAGGGTCACCGACAGGCACTCCCATTCACAGCCACTGCAGGAAGGGCCTGGCTGGCCCCTGAGCCTCTCCCTGCCTCTCCCACCACGGGAGCAGAGCCGCCTTTCCGCTTGCCCAGGGCACTCTACATACATCCTGCGCCCACCTGCTTGCTACCCGCTTTGCTTATCCTGGTGTTGGCCGAGAGTGGGACGGGGCCTTGGCCTCCTGTGTGGAAGGGGAGCCCCACTCTGTGGAGTCTCTGTCAGAGAGCAGTAGGATAGGCACCGGCTGAGGGGGGGCATGGCAGCGCAGATGGGAGCCGGGCTGTGGCTCAGGCCAGGCACGGCGGCCAGATCCCATCCCCTGCAGGTCCCTCCCATCGCGGCTCTCTGCAGCCGCTGTCTCCCCTCGAGGAGTGCCTGTGACCAAGCACTGTGCCCTGATGCTAGAGCGGGAGGAAGGCTCTGAAATCTGTCTTGTGAGAACTCTTCATAGCTTTGGGCAGGGGTCAGCCTGTGGTCTGGTGGGTAAGGTGGCTAGACCCCACATAGTCGATCATGCAGTTCAAATCCAGACCCAGAGGTTGGAAAAACATGCTGGGAGTGTGCGTGCGTGAGTGCTCAAAATCCTGACCACAGCATGGTCACTGTATGTGGAAGGTATGTTCCCCATTTGTCTCTCTCACTCTCGTGTGAGCACACATGCCCTCTGAAAAAATTAAAATAACAAAAAGAAATGAACTACCAAGCCATGAAAAGACACAGAAGAAACCACGTTACTAAGAAAAAGAAGCTGACAGGAGAAGGTTACGTACTGTCGGATTCCCCGTCTGACGTTCTGGAAAAGGCTAACTGTGGGGACAGCAAAAGGAGCAGTGAGTAGGTAGAGAGGGAAGGACAGGCAGAGCCAGAGCGTATTGGGGACAGGAAGGTGCTTCGCATGGTCCCGCCATGGCGACGGGTGTCAGCAGACATTCGTCAGAGCCCATGGAGTGCACAGCACGGGAGTGACGCCTCTGTCCCAGCCTGGTGGTGGCGCTGTGTACGTGTGGATGCCTCAGGTGTAATAGGTGCCCCACTCCGTGCGGGCATCCATGGGGTCAGGCTAAGTGGGCAAGAGGATGGGAACTTCACGGTTTCTACTGTGAATGAAAGCTGCTCTAAAAGTAAAACCTATTTAGGAATTAATATAGCCAGTATTTTGTAATTTATCTTAAGAGCCATTTCTGAGGAACCCGGTGGGTCAATATTCACTAGCCCTGGGTCTAGGCCTATGCTAGACCTGCATGAGGCCCTGAGGGCACAGTCAGGAAGCAGGCTGCTGGGTCCCTGGGACCATAATCCCCCGAGGAGGACAGGCTGCTGAGTCCCTGAGACCATAACCCCTCAGGAAGACAGGCTGCTGGGTCCCTGGGACCATAATCCCCCGAGGAGGACAGGCTGCTATGATCCCTGAGACCATAATCCCCCAGGAAGACAGGCTGCTGGGTCCCTGGGACCATAATCCCCCGAGGAGGACAGGCTGCTGAGTCCCTGAGACCATAACCCCTCAGGAAGACAGGCTGCTGGGTCCCTGGGACCATAATCCCCCGAGGAGGACAGGCTGCTGAGTCCCTGAGACCATAACCCCTCAGGAAGACAGGCTGCTGGGTCCCTGGGACCATAATCCCCCGAGGAGGACAGGCTGCTGAGTCCCTGAGACCATAACCCCTCAGGAAGACAGGCTGCTGGGTCCCTGGGACCATAATCCCCCGAGGAGGACAGGCTGCTGAGTCCCTGAGACCATAACCCCTCAGGAAGACAGGCTGCTGGGTCCCTGGGACCATAATCCCCCGAGGAGGACAGGCTGCTGAGTCCCTGAGACCATAACCCCTCAGGAAGACAGGCTGCTGGGTCCCTGGGACCATAATCCCCCGAGGAGGACAGGCTGCTGAGTCCCTGAGACCATAACCCCTCAGGAAGACAGGCTGCTGGGTCCCTGGGACCATAATCCCCCGAGGAGGACAGGCTGCTGAGTCCCTGAGACCATAACCCCTCAGGAAGACAGGCTGCTGGGTCCCTGGGACCATAATCCCCCGAGGAGGACAGGCTGCTGAGTCCCTGAGACCATAACCCCTCAGGAAGACAGGCTGCTGGGTCCCTGGGACCATAATCCCCCGAGGAGGACAGGCTGCTGAGTCCCTGAGACCATAACCCCTCAGGAAGACAGGCTGCTGGGTCCCTGGGACCATAATCCCCCGAGGAGGACAGGCTGCTGAGTCCCTGAGACCATAACCCCTCAGGAAGACAGGCTGCTGGGTCCCTGGGACCATAATCCCCCGAGGAGGACAGGCTGCTGAGTCCCTGAGACCATAACCCCTCAGGAAGACAGGCTGCTGGGTCCCTGGGACCATAATCCCCCGAGGAGGACAGGCTGCTGAGTCCCTGAGACCATAACCCCTCAGGAAGACAGGCTGCTGGGTCCCTGGGACCATAATCCCCCGAGGAGGACAGGCTGCTGAGTCCCTGAGACCATAACCCCTCAGGAAGACAGGCTGCTGGGTCCCTGGGACCATAATCCCCCGAGGAGGACAGGCTGCTGAGTCCCTGAGACCATAACCCCTCAGGAAGACAGGCTGCTGGGTCCCTGGGACCATAATCCCCCGAGGAGGACAGGCTGCTGAGTCCCTGAGACCATAACCCCTCAGGAAGACAGGCTGCTGGGTCCCTGGGACCATAATCCCCCGAGGAGGACAGGCTGCTGAGTCCCTGAGACCATAACCCCTCAGGAAGACAGGCTGCTGGGTCCCTGGGACCATAATCCCCCGAGGAGGACAGGCTGCTGAGTCCCTGAGACCATAACCCCTCAGGAAGACAGGCTGCTGGGTCCCTGGGACCATAATCCCCCGAGGAGGACAGGCTGCTGAGTCCCTGAGACCATAACCCCTCAGGAAGACAGGCTGCTGGGTCCCTGGGACCATAATCCCCCGAGGAGGACAGGCTGCTGAGTCCCTGAGACCATAACCCCTCAGGAAGACAGGCTGCTGGGTCCCTGGGACCATAATCCCCCGAGGAGGACAGGCTGCTGAGTCCCTGAGACCATAACCCCTCAGGAAGACAGGCTGCTGGGTCCCTGGGACCATAATCCCCCGAGGAGGACAGGCTGCTGAGTCCCTGAGACCATAACCCCTCAGGAAGACAGGCTGCTGGGTCCCTGGGACCATAACCCCTCAGGAAGACAGTCAGTACATAGCACAGATAGTGAAGTAAAATTGCAATTGCTGGAAGGGCCTATTCACTCATCCTGTATTCCATGGGAGCAGCAGTAGGGCCCATTCCAGGAAATGCCATCTGAGAACAAAGTGAGGCCGAGAGAGAGGGAGGGAGAGGCAGATGTGAGGACACACATGAGGAAGCTCCGAGTGGCAGGAGCCAAGAACTGGTACAGATTGGAAGAGAACTTTGTGGCCTGGAGTTCAGTTCTAGGGGTGCTGAGGAAGGGAAAGGGGCCAGCCCTACAGTGCCTGGGCCCATACCAGCATCTGGATTTTTCTGCAAATTCATTGGGAAGATTTGAGGGGCTTTAAGCAAACGAGTGAAATAATCAGATTTGCTGTTAAAAGCTGTTAGATTGGGCCGGCTTCCTGGCCTGGTAGTTAAGGCGGCCAGATTCGATATGGCCCTCTGTGCAGTTTGACCCACCCAGCAGGCAGCTTGGGAAACATGCCAGGTATGCTCCAAATCCCAGCAGGAGAGAGAGGGAGGAGAAGGGACTGTGGCATGATCAGTCCCCTGGAAGGTGTTTCCTACCTCACCCTCCTCACTGTGTCTCTCTCTGACGTATGCCCTCTGGAAAATTTAAAATATAAAAATAAAAGCTGTTGTATTGACTGGTACACAGAATGGATTTGCTGGGGGCAAAGGTAGACACAGTGACTCTTAGACACAGCGACTAGTTGGTAGACACAGTGACTAGTTAGTAGACACAGCGACTAGTTGGTAGACAGTGACTATTAGACACAGCGACTAGTTGGTAGACACAGCGACTAGTTGGTAGACACAGCGACTAGTTAGTAGACACAGCGACTAGTTGGTAGACACAGTGACTCTTAGTAGACACAACGACTAGTTGGTAGACACAGTGACTATCAGTAGACACAGTGACTAGTTGGTAGACACAGCAACTAGTTAGTAGACACAGTGACTATTAGTAGACACAGCTACTAGTTAGTAGACACAGTGACTAGTTGGTAGACACAGTGACTCTTAGTAGACACAGTGACCAGTTGGTAGACACAGCGACTAGTTGGTAGACACAGCGACTAGTTGGTAGACACAGCGACTAGTTGGTAGACACAGCGACTAGTTGGTAGACACAGCGACTAGTTGGTAGACACAGCGACTAGTTGGTAGACACAGCGACTAGTTGGTAGACACAGCGACTAGTTGGTAGACACAGCGACTAGTTGGTAGACACAGCGACTAGTTGGTAGACACAGCGACTAGTTGGTAGACACAGCGACTAGTTGGTAGACACAGCGACTAGTTGGTAGACACAGCGACTAGTTGGTAGACACAGCGACTAGTTGGTAGACACAGCGACTAGTTGGTAGACACAGCGACTAGTTGGTAGACACAGCGACTAGTTGGTAGACACAGCGACTAGTTGGTAGACACAGCGACTAGTTGGTAGACACAGCGACTAGTTGGTAGACACAGTGACTATTAGTAGACCCAATGACTAGTTAGCCCAGTGCATAACCTAGGTGAGAAGTCACAAGGCCTGAGCAGAGGGAGAAGTGAGGATAGAGCCCCTTGAGCTGACCTGAGGGGACTTAGTGGGTCCCAGGGAGAAGGGACAGTGCACAGTGGACTGTGTATAGCAGTGTTCTGTCTGAGCCAGAGGACACTGGAGGAGGAGAGATCTGGAGAGTGGATGGATGACAAGATTCATGTGGATCCGCCGAGGCTTCAAGGCCAGCGAGTGGCTATGGGAGATGCGTCTGCATCTGGAACCCCACACACGGCCTGGGCAGGAGACCGAAACCTGGACAGAGGTGGTAATTGGAGCCATGCGGTGGATGAAATCATCTAAGGGGAACATGTGGGCTGAGTAGAGCAGGGAACGGGGCCACGGTCGCAGCCGCCGCATCTGTGGCCATCGGGATTCGGAGCCAAGATGCTTCCCTGGGATTATCAGTGACATGGTGGACACCAAAAGCTAGAGGCAGGCTTTGCTCAGTGCTCTCCAGCTGACAAAGATCTCCCCAAACAGGGTCCCAAGGGCCCCTGGCCCAAAGTCTGAGCAGTGAGCAGGACTGTGCCTGCTGGGAGCTTTGCAGAGTGGTGCTTGGAGAGCAGGGGAGGGAGCCACAGAGACCCAGGCTCAGATTCTGAGGGCAATAACTCCAACCCCAGAGCTGTGGCGATCAAATGACACGCTGCATTACAAAGCCCCGGGCACGGCGCCTGACACATGGTTGTGGAGGTGTTTGGGGGCTCATAAATAACACCCCATTATCCTCCTCCTCTGCTCACATCCAGCTGAGAAATGAGACACAGGAGATAGATAACCAGCACAGGAGTGACAGCTTCACTGCTGACCCAGCCTGTGGAAGAGCAGGGTCGGCCCCGAGGCCTGCCTAGGCTGCTCACCTTCCCCACATCCAATACCCTCTTATACCTTGGAGCCCACTGGAGAGAAGTTTGTGCTTGCAGAATGGCCATTTCCTGGAGCAGAGCGGGAAGACCCTAAGAAATGGCCTCAGGGGGGTGTCACTTCTGTGGGTCCGTCCCACCCAGACCAGGACCATGGGCAGCACCATGGCCCACCACCAACAGTCTGGAGTGGGTCGGAGGCAGAATGTGTCGCTTGGTGAGATCTCCCCACATCGTCAGAAAGTTTGCAGAGAATGGGCTCACCCTTGACCTCACCCCGATGGGTGGATCATGAATGCTGACTCCCCTTTCCCTCATTTAACATAGAAAGCTGCAGAGATCTGGAGAGCGGAAGAGACAGCTGATGAGTAGTGGGATGTGTGCACACAGCCCATCTGCCAGGGCAGGAGGAACAAAGAGCTGAGGGCAGGGTTCAGTGCCCACAGCCTGCTCTCGATGGTCCTCTCTTCCCCAGCCCTGGGGGGATTTTGGTGGGTCCTGAGCATATCTCTGGATGGGGAAGTATGGAGGGTGATGGTCCTTCACCTGCGAGCTCTTCTTTCTGGCCTCTGCTGGACCTCACCCTGGGCTGGAGGAGCAGTCCCTGGGTCTTCCCAATGCTCTACTCTAGGTATTGATTTGAACCATGAGGTGGTGGCTGTTTCTGCCCAGCTGGCTGTGTCTGTTCAGCATGAGATCTACAGTCTGTCTCACAGCTGGCAGGTCTTGGAGACCAGCTCCAATCCATGTGGCCCTCAGGGACAAGGCTATGGTCTAGGTGGGGTAGGCTGACATGAGTGTGCCCTGGTGGTTGCGCTCAGGTGGGGATCTTGCCCACTGTGGTCAGCCCATGGCTCAGTGAGGCTTGGTCTGCTTTTCAGGTGTCTGCCTCCTGGCCCTCTCCTCCTCATTCACACCACACTCTGTCCAAGGACCTCCTTGTCCTTGCTCATCCTCCCCAGAGTCACCATTTCAAGTCTCAGGGCTGGTGGTAACCGCTGGTTCTAGACCAGAGTGAGGCAAACCCTGAAGGCAGATGTGCCAGGGTCAGGATGTGGGAAGGCAGAGTGGGTGGGCTCTGGCAGGGAAGTGCTCTCACCTGCTTCCGATGCCAGGTCAGCAGACATGCCACGTGAAGCAAAGGCGTCGGTCATTCAGAGCAATGGCGAGAGGAACTTGAGCAGCAGGCAGTGCTTTCCAAGCCCTGTGTGACTGCTGCTGCTTCTGTCCTGCTGGCAGAAGTTCAGTGTCAGTGACCCTGGAGGCTCCCTGTATCCCAGGCTTACGGAGGTGCCTGGGTCTTACCAGAACAGCAAGCAGTCCATTCAGCCCACCCGCCACATTCATGATGTGGAGGGGCCAACAGCATGGTCTCCTCAAGGCCAGAGGCCCTGTGTGCTCTGACCCCAAGGCCATGGCAACTCGTGGAGAGTGGAAAATCCCATGACTTCCCACACAGCCGCCCTACCCTCCCACAAGGCTTGTCACTTCCCTCTGTGCTGACAGGGCCTCATCTCTTCCAGGGACCCAAGGACTCTGCCTCCCTCCCAGTCTGGAGAGTCTCTCCTCTTTCTTTCATGGCTTCTATAGAAAACTCCTGTTTTGAAGATGAAAAGCCAAGTGGGGATTGTCTCTGGGCAGCCTCTGTCCTGCCGCAGCTCCCAGAAGGAGGAGGCGCAAAGGCCAGCTTCGAGCCTGGAACAGGATGGGACAGAGAGAGAACCAGGAGCGTCACATCTCGGTGAGCCATCCTGCCCACCGCACTCTTGTCTGTCCCACACTGATTTCACTGCTTGCCACGTTATCTCCAGGCTTCCTGAACTGGGGCACTAGGGTCTTTAGGAGAAAGGGAAGGGCCTTCAGGTACATGATAAGCTTTGCACACCATTTCTGGACAAAGGTGGTTGTCTTACTCTGTTTTGTGCTGCTATAATAGGGTATCTGAGACTGGGTAATTATTGAAGAACAGAGATGTATTTTGTACAGTTCTGGAGGCCGGGAAGTCCAAGGTGGAGGGGCCTGTGTCTAGTGAGGGTCTTCATGCTTTATCATCCCATGGTGGAAAGCAGAAGGGTGAAAGAGCACCCGAGATAGAGAGAGAGAGAGGAGAGAGAGAGGAAGGATGGAAGGAGGCTAGCTTGTCTTTTTCAGGAGCTTACTCCTGTGGTAGGTAACTACCCGACTCCCATGGCATCATTCACTATGGCAGTGTCCCTATACCTAATCACCTTCTTAGGTCCTACTTTTCAATACTGTTGCAATGTGGATTAAATTTCCAACACATGAATTTTGGAGGACACATTCACACTACAGTAATAACTAATTTTTGAAGCCTCTGTTGTGTAAAAAGAAATGCCCCCCCCCAATCTGTTTGCTTTGAGTATGACAATTGCCTTGATACCAGAATTCACAAGAGAAATTGGAGATTTGGGATAAGGTCTTCACCCTGTTCCTCCCTGCTTCTCTCACAGTGGTGGGGCTTCAGTTCTAACCCTTTGGAGGTACCCGCATGGTCTTCCTGATGCTAAGACTGAAATATCTCTCCTTCTTTGGGCTCCATTCTCCTTCCCCTCCTCCATGGCCTTGTCTGCCTTCTGCTTCCCAACAGAAGGTCCCAACCTGGCCCTGTGCTGGGAGCAGGTCCTTCAGCTTGTCTGGCTCCTTGCTGAGAGGGACCAAGCCCGGACTCCGCGATGAGCAGACAGGTCAAGGCACCTTGCTTGTCCTGTGCAACTGAAAGGCGGTCAGATGTTCTACCCCGGCACCCCAAGACCTTATGCTAAAAGGGCGTCTTTCTTGCTCATCTTGGCCTGGTAAGTATCTGAGGAAAGAGAAAGAAAAAAAACCAAAAAATTTCTGCCACATCCTATGAAAACAAACAAGATGCATTGTGAAGGAGAGCGAACACTTCGGCATGAATTTTAACGACAGTACGCCAGACTTCAAAGACAGTTCTGGGTCACAGCCAGTTTGGGTCCATGCCCCAGATACTGCAAGTTCCTTACTCACTCATTGGAGACAAGTTGGTTAAACAGCCTGAAATGTGCTGACTTCACCCATTTAATCTTTTCCTTGTTGTTTCTTAGGTGGTTTTTAACAATTCATGTTTATTAAAGTCATAGAGTTTTAAAACTTAAATGGATCTGCAAGGCTTATAATGAAAACCAGCATTTCCCTTTCCACTCCTGGTCTCCGCTCCCCAGAGGCGATCGCTTTGAATTCTGGCCATTTCTTCTGGTGCTCTGCTCCTTACTTTAAAATAACATGCTTAGACTGGCATTTCTTGATTTTCCAGCTTAAAGGTTATTTAATGAATTCCTACGACGAGAGAGAAAGACGTAGCATTTTTAACCTGCCCTCCCCCTGCGCACATGTGCCCTCTCTTCTCTTTGCTGCAACCCCGTCATGGTAGTTAGAGTGTAATTTTGGGCCAAATCAATATTCGGTGTTTACATAGTTATGACTGTGTTCGTATTATTCACAGCTAAGCCATGTAGTGCACATTTCCTATTTTGTGCAACTTTTTGTTTTACTTGGAATAAACAGTGGCCAAGTTTTCCCTTTGTTTAGTGTTCTGTTACTGTGCACTCCTAGACATGGCCAGTAGGGGGCTCTCTTTGCAGTGCGTGCACCAGCATGGCTCAGCCTCCTCTCTCTGGCTGGCATCCCTCCCAGGGCCTCCTGCTCCGGTATGGCCTGGCTGCTCTCTACTTGGCTAGTCAGTGTCGTCTTGGGGTCCTAGGGACTTCTTTGTCCTCCCTGCACGGGATCCCTGTGTGCTGAATCCTTGGTCCTCTCTTGGTTTTCTCCCTGGCTTTGGTGAAATATCTCCTGTGGCTTCCTGAGAAATCCCTGTCCTAGGAAAACATTTTGAGAGCCGGACGTGCAGAAGTTCATTATTCCTTGCACACGTTTGGCTGGCAGCTGAGTGGGAGATGCTCGACCCTCAAACTTCAAGCCGTGGGCACTA
>NW_006159696.1:962766-972592 GCF_000334495.1 Tupaia belangeri chinensis
CTTCCGATCCCTCTTCCTTCATGAGAAGCCAGCTTCCTACCTGAGATCTTTCAGAGTGTTCTTTTCATCCTTGGAGTGCTCCGGTGTGGCTCTCGTTTCACAGGGGGGTGCTCTGGGCTTTTCACATTGGAGATGCATGATCGTTACAATCTGGTCAATTTTCTTTTACTGTTTTCCGTGGTTATTCTCCCTTTGCCCACGTACTTTCTCTGTTCTCTTTCTAAAACTTTATTTTTCAAGTAGACCTCTTGGGCGGATTCTCTGATTTTTGTCCATTTTCTTTCCGATGTTCCATCTCAAGTTTGTGTTCTATCTTTTGGAGGGTTTCCCTCAGCCTTTCTATTAAATTTTTTTTATGCTATTGTTTTGGATATTTGCCATGGTAGGTTTCAAGAGTACTTTTAAAATTCAGAATGATCCTTTTAAACATTTATCTTAATATTATTTTTAAAGCAACTGGTTTTCATTTTGTGAAATACCTTTATTTCCTGGAGATATTACTTGCAATTTATATATTTATTTTTTAGAATCCTGTTCTTTGAGGATTCTGTTTTCATTTTTAGACTGTTTTAATCTCCGACTTTATGTGAAGAGTGAGGCTCACACATACACACACATGTGCCCACACAGGCGTGTGTGCCGAGGAAGCTGCGTGCCTGGGCAGGCCTTGGCAGGGGGATGAGTGGGCTGGACCATTTTACTAAGGATAGGCTCAGAAATCCCTCAGCTGCTGTCTCTAAATTCGACTGGGCTGACCAGTGTCCCTGGAGAAGGAACTTCCAAAATCCTGCTTGGGGACTGTAAGGTTGGTCCCTCGTTCTCAGGGGCGGGAACGAAGGGCCCTGCGTTCCATTCAGCATCTATGGTCGCCTTCAACGCCATGTCCACCTCCAGCCTGCTGTCCTTGCCTCCTCTGTGACCAGTGCTATGCCCGAGTCCCCCTTGTCCCCGCTCCCGGGAGAAGCAGCTCCACTTGCTGCCGGGCTTGTGAGAGACTGATAAACTGATGCTTTAGAGGTTGGGGCAAAGGATCCGGGGAAAAATACTCTCCCAGTTTCCAACCAGTCCTCCATGTTCAGCTCCACCCACACCCTCACTGTCACTTGGAAGAATACCTGTCCCGTCCAGCCCCCGTCCCTCCGGGGCCCTGGAGGGCTTCGAGGCTGCCCCACTGCCTCCTCAGGCTGCATCTTGCCGCTCCTCAGTGCTTTACCTGAGTGTCTGTCGTGCTGCTTCCTCTCTGTTCTTTCGTCTATCAAAGGTTCTTCCTGTTTCCCCTCTGTCATTGTCATTTAGCGGCTTCCGGAAGGAAAGAGACATGCTTGGCAAGGACGCAAATGTTCCTGGGACCTACAAGCCATACTCTCCTTGCTCCTCATCTGCACGATTCTCCCATCCTGTCCTCCTGCCCCTGCCTGGGCCTGGAAGCCACCTGCTTGTCTGCCTCACAGTCTGGCCTTCCGCTTCCGCTTTGTGCTTCTCCCCAGCCTGGCTCTGGCAGTGCCCATCCTGTTCTCCCGCTTCCTGGTGCTCCATAGATAGCACATGTCCCTCCTTGATGGATTTCCTTCTGATTCGTAAGGGACCAAGGACAACGAGCGCAGCCTACAGGCCTGTCACACACTGGTGTTATGCTTGAGGCTGGGTGTACCGATACCGCTCATGGTGAGAACTGGAAACCTGGCATCGGTTTCCTCCAGTGTCTTCCTGGGGCTGAGAGTCACCCATCTCCCACTCCTTCCAGCCCCCCAGGACACCTTCCCGTGAGGTGGCAGCTGTGAGCAGAGTCGGGTGGAGTCTGGCTTTAATCCGGGTTTCTCACCTCCCTTCCCTGCGACGTTGGGGAAGTTACGTGATGACATTAAGCTCCCATTTTCCGTGTATAACATGGGAATTGTGATAAAGCCCACCTCCTAGTGTCGCTGTCGCGATGGCGTGCCACAGGGTGTGGAAAGCGCAGCACCAACCTCGCCTACGGCGCCGCGGTCCCCGTCGTCTCCCATGGGATCACCGCTCTCTCGGTCTTTGCTGTCCATCAGGCTGTCCGTATTCTATTCCTGGTCGCTTTGTCACACTCAAGGCCTTCCACAGACACATGCTTGGGAAGCCAAACATGAATCTCAGAGCTCTGTCTCCTGAGGTCTAGACGCAAGCCTCCACTGCCCGCGGGCGGTGGCTGTGTCCCTGGGGTGTCCCTGCAGCCGCCCGCATCCCCACCTTCCTCCCGGCTTGCCCTCGCCCCACTCGGAAGGCAGGCCTGCGGTCCTGTGCACGCAGCTGCCATGTCAGCCCCACACTGAGCCGTCTCCCTCTCCCCTGCACATCCGGCCAGTGCTCCTCCCGCTCCCACTCAGCCTGTGCCTCGGAGTGGGGTGACCAGGCCCTCGGCTGGGGTCTCCTGTGCTTGGCCTCTGTAGCACCCCGTGCCCCTCTGCCTGGCCTCCCCTCACCCCATCCATCCTCTACACTGCTTTTTCTCTTTTTAAAAACAACTCCTTTTAAGCTGTCTTTGATATTTATTAATAATTATTATAAATAGAATATCGTTATGGAAGAGTCAGACAGCCTTAAGTTTACCTAGAGAGAGGAGGAAAGTGGCCCTGACCCTGCCTCTCCCTCCTCTTGCGCCACTTCCCAGAGGTAACCATTGGCAACACTTAGTGTAGACACGTGTGTGTGTACATATCTGCATGTCCCGTGTAGTGTGACTCGTATCATACATTGTCATGTTGCCATGTGCGCCCCCAGGTTGACCCGCTGGAAGGTATCCTCATTGTAACAATACCAGGACGTGGGGCCTGTGAAAGGTGGTAGGCCATGAGGCCCTGCTGTCGTAGTTGGCTTAGCGTTGTCATTGTGGGAGCAGGTCGGCCATCCCTGGAGTGCGACAAGGGGGAGTCTGGCTGGAGTTTCCTGTCTCGTGTTTGAGCTTCCACTGTCCAGCCCCTGCCGTGGGGTGACCCTCACCTGATGCAGTGCCACGCTGTGGCCTTCGCTTACGGCAGACTACGGCCGAGGCTGTCCGTGAGAGTCCATGACGAGGCTTGCGTTTCGTTTCTGTCGTGGGGGTGCTTTTCACCCCCACAGCTGGGACGCTCCTTCTTACCTGCAGTGTCCTGTTGGCACGGACACTCAGTAGCGTGCTCGACTCCTTCTCGGGCGGGACCTCATGCTCCACTCCTTCTCGGGCAGGAGCTCGGGTTCTTTACGTCTCCACGGTCCGATAAGGCAGTAGGTGTATATTTGAGGCTACGCACATTTGTGAGACCTTTTAGAGCAGATTTCTAGACGTGGAATTTCTGTAAAATGTACGTTTACTGTAATTCAGTAAATCTGCAGTTTGCCTTCTGCAAGGATTTCTTCCACTCTCGGGCTCCGCAGTGATGCGTGAGCAGTTTTCTCACATCCCTGTGACACAGTGACTAGTTACGTATTTCTCCCTCTGGATGGAGGAAAGTATCTCTTGGTCTTTGACAGTCAGCGAGGGGAGGGTCTTCCTGCACGGGTCCAGCGGCCTTCCCCAGCACCAAGCGGAGGCCGAGGTGCTTCTTTCTCGCCACTGCTTTCTCAAGGCTGCTCTCTGGGTCTCCTCCCCTACTCTTGGGTCTGGGGCAGTCCCCACCCAATTTGTCCAGTCCCTGCTCGGTCAGGTCACAGCAGCGGGCACAGCAGTGACCAGGACCAGCGTGCAAAGGCCTCTCCAGGCTCTTGCCCCAGTGAAAGCTTCCCCGCGGTTCATTCAGCCCCAGCTCACGGCTCTCCAGCCCTCTTCTGCCCCCACCCAGTGAAGCTGTTACGATCCTCCCAGAGCTGGACTCGGGAAAAGAAGGGGTTAGGAGGAAAAGCCTCGGAGCGGCTGTCACAGTAGGGCTTTGGGCGTGGGCTACTGGGGTGCCACAGCTGAGCTTTCTCTCTGGGAGGAGGCTTTGGGGCTCACTGGGCCCCAGTCTGCTGTGGGCCCAGATTTCCTCTCACAGAGGAAATTGCTCTCTCTGGAAGTCGCTGGCAGTGCGCACCTCCGCCCGTAACCTGGGTCCCCACTCCCTGGTCCTCCCTGTCAGTGCTGCCCTGTGCCACGTGGCAGGTGAAGCTATGGTCCGTCACCCTCAGTCCTTCCAGGGACATGCCATATTCTGCTGACCCATTGTCAAGTTCCCTCACAAGGTGACTCTCACTTGGCATGGGCTGCAGGGCAGCTCGCCTCTCCTGCATGTGTTTGTGCACGTGTGTGCGCAGTGAGCTCTCCTCTGGAAGCCCTGTCTCTGCCTGTCCTCCGGGTGGGAGGTGGGAATGCGGAGATCTCAGTGGGTCCCGTGTCAGGCTCCAGCGCCGACGTCCTGGGCTAGCCAGCTCCTCCTGTGTGATTCGTGACCTGTGGCATCAGCTTAAGCCAAGGCTGCAGGAGTCCATTCTCGCATCCAACGTCACTGGACACGTCGTAGTGGTCTAAGTGCATTCTTCACTCACTTTTCTATTGGATTGTTTGCTCTTTGTGATTTGTAAGTGTTAGTGTTGGCTACCAACCTTTTGTTTGTTAGAAAATCCTGAATATTACTTTTTTAAACTTCCTTCTTTTTTTCTTTTTTTCGGAGAGGTTTTTGGTATAGGGTACGTGCGCTCACCAGAGACAGAGAGATAGAAAGTGAGAAATCACCCCCCAGGGGGATGGCTACAGCGCAATCCCTTCTCCTCCATTTTCCTCTCAGGACCTTGGGCATGCACGAACACATGCCTGGCGTGAGTTTAAGCCACCGGGTCCGGGACTCGAACCGTGGTGGACTACATGGGAGTCCAGCGACATAGCCATTATGCCAACTGCTGGTCCCAACTTTCTTTTTTAATATATGTTTTGATCTGTGGAAGTTTTTAATTTTTATGAGGTTAATTTGTCAGTTTTTTCTTTATGACTTTTGGGTGTTGAATCTTCCTTCCTTGCGAAAGGAATTCCCACCCTAAAGTTGTTAAAAGAATGTTTTTTTACCCTTTAAATTTTTATGGGTTTGTTTTTTTACTTAGTTCTTTTAAATATTTATTCCTATTACGAAAATGAATTCTAATGTAGCAACTAAGTCGGCACAGAAGACTCACTTTTCACGCCCAGACCCGCTCCCGTAGGTGCTGAGACGGCGGTGCGAGATCTATTTATCACACCTCTATACTCATCTAAATATGCACTCAGATACATGGAGTCCGACCTTGTCTCGTTACACCACAATTGCAAGATGATATTTAAATACTTCTGATCTGGTTTTTTTTTCTTTTTTTCCTTTATCATAGGTTTTATTGTAATATACTTAGAACATTTTTTAATTTAAATTTTCATCGAGATGACTGTAGCTTCAACTACAACCGTAAAAACAGAATGGCAGTGGCGTACCTCGCCCATTGCAGTCATCCCCTGCGAGACTGTAGGACAGTGCCGCAACCAGGAGAGTGGCCGGGACCCAAACCAGCGCTCTTAGCCTCAGCTTCTCTCCTGCCGCTCATCAGTGTGTAGTTCACTCTCTACGTTGTATCACGTGCGTGGGTCCTGTGCCGACCACCACGGCTGAGACACAGAACACGACTGTCATACCGGGGCCTCCGCTGCCGTTTCACAGCCAGGCCTACCCTGCCCCGCCTCCCTGGTTACACTGCATTCACCTCTCCCCACCCCGACCGACCTCTGGCAGCTACTCACATACTCTCCAGTTCTATAGTTTTGTCATCTCAAAATGTTACATAAATGGAATACTGCATACGTAATCTTTCAGGGTTGGCTTTTTTCATTCAACATCCTCCTCTGGCGATTCCCCCAGGTTACTATGGATCAGTAGTTCATTCCTTTTTGTTGGCTAGTAGTATTTCACATCATGGATACACTGCAGTTTGCTTAACATTCACACATTAAAGGCCATCTGCCTCAGTTTATTTTGAGGCCATTAAAAATAATGCTGCAGGCCAGCAGGTAGTCTGGAGGTTAAAGCCCTGGATCCCACTTGGGAGACTGCATAGTTTAAGACCTAGACCCAGTGGCTTGAAAATCATGCTGGACACTTGTGCATGGGTGCCCCCAAATCCCAAGAGGATAATGGAAGAGAAAGGATTGCGGTGTGGCCATCTCACCTGAAGGGGTGATTTCTCACTTTCCCTCTTTCTCTCTCTGACTCTCTTCTGCAAGCTCACATGTCCTATAACAAAAACAAAAACAAGCAAAACAAAACAAAAAGCTGCTGAAAACATTTGTGTATACAATTTTTCATAAAGAGAAGCTTCTTGAAACCTGCCCAGGAATAAAAATTTCTGGGTCATGGGGTAATTGCTTGTTTAGTTTTATAAGAAATTGCGGAACCAGCTGGTGGCATGGTGGTTAAGGGAGCTGGTTCTCACATGTCTGACTGCATTGGAGGCCTGGATCTGGTGGTTTGAAAAATGCTGTGTGTGTGTGTGTGTGTGTGTGTGTGTGTGTCCAAAATCCTAAAAGGAGGGAGAAGGGAGAAATGGAGAAGGGATTGTGGTGTGGTTCTCCCCTGTGGGGGTTGCTTTCTCACTTCTCTTTCTCTCTTTCTCTCCAGTGAATGCGCGAATCACTTGGGAAAGTTTTTAAAATACCGCTAAACATTTTTTGGATTGTAAAATTATTTCAAAAAATATTTTGTGGTCTATATGGACTAAATATTTGCATCCTTCCAAGAGTCATATGTTGAAACCCTACCTCCCAGTCTGATGATATTAGGAGACAGAAGCTTTGGGAATGGATCAGGCTGGGGGATGGAGGCCTCATGAACGGGTTCATGTTTTATAAGAGACTTGAGCGATGCTTTTTCTCTGTCATGTGAGGGAAAAGGAGAAGACAGCCACCTGCAAGCCAGGAGGAGAGCTCTTGTCAGACACTGGACCTGGACTTGGTTTTGGACTCTCCAGACTCCAGAACTGTGCAAAACAAACATCTGCTGTTTCAGCCACTGGCTCTATGTTATATTGCTGCAGCAGCTGAACTGACTCAGACCAGCTCCCTCCAGGTGCAGTAACACAGGCCCAGCCTTTTCATTTTGTTCTTCTTTTTTTGGAAAGGTTTTTGCTATAGGGCACGTGCACTCTCCAGAAAGACAGAGAGAGACATAGAGACAGAAAGCGAGAAATCACCCCCCAGGGGGGATGGCCACGCTGCAATCCCTTCTCCTCCATTCTCCTCTCGGGATCTTGGGCACACACGCACACGTGACTGGCATGAGTTTAAGCCACTGGGTCTGGGACTCAAACCGCGGTCGACTACGTGGGAGTTCAGCGACATAGCCATTACGCTAACTGCTGGTCCCCCACCTAGCCTTTTCATTTTTAATAGATCCACCACCTGCCACAGCATAGACTTAATGTAATTGAACCCACCATTCAGGTGGCCTTGTTTTTCTGACCACTGATCTGTGATGGCCATCCTCTTACAGAGATTCTTGTGACTCGCTGATATATTGAATAGGTTTTATAGTCTAGATATTCAGCATTGGTAATGTTACTATGTAGTGCATATTACTTTCCAAAAAACTGGCAGTTCACACTATCACTAGCAATGTGTGGGATTAAACATCTCAACACCTCCGTGCAAATGATCGGTCCTGCTTTTATTCCAATATGCTATTACTTTTAAGTTATATACTTAAATCCTTTGGGAACTTACTTTGGAATATAATGTAAGTAAAGGTATAATTTCTTTCTTTTTCTAAGTTGTTTCAATTAGCTATTACTACACGACAAACCAATCCCAAACTTGGTTTATCCCCAAACTGTTCATTTGTTGTTATTACATCTCATGATTCTATGAAGTAGGAATTAGGACAGGGCGACAGTGATGGCTTCTTTTTGTTCCACAAGGTCTGGGCACTCAGTTGGGAAGACATAAACAACTGGAGGCATGAACAGTAAGCACGTGCTGGCCCATCCTCCCTCTCTCTCTCTCTCTCTCTCTCTCTCTCTTTCTCTCCCTCTCCCCCTGCAGCCTTTCTGTATAGCAAGCGTAGAATTCCTCACAGCCAGGCCATCTCAAGATGAGCAAACTTCTCACATGGCAGCTCGGAGCAAGAGAGAAATGGAATCTCTTGTCTCTTTAAAGGATAGGTCTGAAACAGTCTAGTCTCTTCTTCACTATGCTGTACTAGTTTACGTCGCTACAATCTAGCTCAGATTCAGAGAGAAGGCAGAGACCTCACTTGTCAATGGGAGGAGTACGAACATTCAGTATTTGTCTGTGGACTGCTGGACCAGTGGACATCTCATTTCAACAGTGCCATTTATTTAATTCTTCTTTATTCATCGAAATGAAACACAACTTATTTTCTGGACTCTTTGCTTCACTGACTTGTCTTTTCCTCGGCTAAAACTATTGTGCTTAGATTTCTATGGTGTCAGAATTCTCGATGTCTAGTAAGGCTGGTATCCCATCATTGGCTTCCCTGCTTCAGAATTTGCAGAACATTCTGGATCATTTACACATTCAGGCGAACTCTGGGTTCTTCATATTCTGTAGCAATTTTGTTGGGATTTTTATTGGAATGGCTCAAAATATATAGATAACTATGGGGGAATTTGTGTTTTTACAATATTAAGTTTCTCCTTTAGATACACACTGCATTTGTTTATTTGTGTCTTTAAAACATTTTTATTAGTAAAGTCTTTTAATTTCCTTTACATTCAGGTAGCACTGGAGGTGATATTTAGTATCTTTTATTTTTATAGAAACAGAGGGAGATAGAGAAAGAGGGGAAGTGAGAAATCTTCCTCTGAGGGGATGGCCACTAAAATCCCTTCTCCATTCTCCTCCTGAGATTTCGGGCATGCACACACGTGTGCCCAGAGTGTTTTTCAAGCCACCGGGTCCGGGACTTGAACTGCTCATTAGGCCATGTGAAACCCAGTTGACTTAACCTCTGCACCACGTGCTGCCCCCTTAATGTTTTATTGTATAGTTTTTTTTTTTTTTTGAGAGGTTTTTGCCATAGGGCATGTGTGCTCGCCAGACAGACAGAGAAAGAGACAGAGAGACATCCCCAGGGGGGATGGCCATGCTGCAATCCCTTCTCCTCCGTTCTCCTCTCGGGATCTTGGGCACGCATGCACACGTGCCCAGCGTGAGTTGGTGAGTTTTAAGCCCCCGGGCCCGGGACACGAACCACAGTCGACTACATGGGAGTCCAGCAACATAGCCATTACGCTAACTGCTGGTCCCTTATTGTATAGTATTTTTAAAAGAGAAATCACTTGGATCACCTAGAAAATAAGATGATATGCACACAGCTCCCCTCTGTCTACCGTGCTTTTCCTGGTGTTTACCTGGTTAACGCCGTTTTCCACCTAGCCAGGGAGAGGCCACAGAGTGCAAGCGTTCCCCAGGTATATGCCGTGTGGTGGCCGTCCTCCTCCCCCGTCTCCCTTCGGTCTCCGCTGAATGGCACTTCGCCTTCCTGGGAGAAGGGTTCCTGCTCCTCGCACCCTAACTACATGCTCCTGTGACGCTACCTCACGGTCATTACGACACTTTTCACGCTGACAGTCTGTCTACTTGGCGTCTGTTGTGGGCACTGCAAGCACAGAAACACAATATATTTGGTTCACGTCTTTCGTCAGCACCAGACCCAAATCCCGGACACTTGCTCTACCAGTTGAGTTAATGATTGATGTCTTCACTCATTTTGCCACTTTATGAATGAAGATAGATGTAGTAACTTCCCCCAGATGCCGTAACAAATTACTGTAAACTGGATGGCTGGAACGGTAGAAATTTGTTCTCTCCCAGCTCAAGAGACCAGAAGGCTGGAATCAGGGCGTGAGCAGGGCTGCGCTCCCTCTGATCTTG